>NW_015090830.1:6124224-6144216 GCF_001431845.1 Calidris pugnax | reverse complement strand
TCCAACTCTGTGTAACCTGCGTAGCAGAAGGGCGGCTCACATTTCACAGGCAATAACCTTGTACCCCCACCACAAAAAAAAAGGGAAAAAAAAAAAAAAAAGAATCTGGAGGGAGGGGTTGATTTGCCTGGTGTATAATTAAAAATAAAGGAAAAAGAAGGAATCTGTCTAAACTGATAGCCCCTGGAGTAATTAGAGTTTAAAAATCTAAGGATCTCTACAAAGACTTCTCCCCTGTGATTTTTATTTCTATCAGCAGTGAAAGGTATTTTATTTGCCACTGAAGCTGAAGTAAAAGACTTCTTCATTTCAACAGGTCACCATGAGAGATTAGTTTATACAAGGCTTGCTGTAAATCACAGCCTGATTTTACAAATTGGACAGCTTTAATGTTTGTGCGGTGGATACTTGCCTTGAAAGGATTTAAGCTGTTCTTTTTTGATAGTATAATTTAGTGTTCTGATATGAGACTCTCTGTTTTATGCTTATTTTAAAGTTACCCAAAGACACCTGGTGAAACAGTTTCCATTACAGCTTACTTGAACCTTAAAAGGCAATATACACTAAGTGTAGTCAAAATCCAACATTGCTTCTATTTTCATTCTTCATAACTTTCACAAGTTATAACCTATATAAATGATTTTTATTCATGTAAATAGTTTCAAAAAGAAACTCAAAATACATTGAGAGGTAGTATGAAATGTGAGGATTTTTTAGTAGTAGTAATTATTTGCCTCTTCAGATAACTGTCTTGTATACAAAATATAAGAGTTTTAACAGAGTACAATATACATATCCTTATAGCATACATCTCCCAGATTTACAGTAACTAGGTAGTGGACATGAGGTTATTGAGTCAATATTTGACTTGAACTGTGCTAATAAAAAAAATTGCTTTCTCAGAAGAGATTTCATGATTTATGAGTATAAATTTGGAAGACTTCTCAGTTTCTTCAGTAGGACCAGAAGACTAATGACATTGAACTTTCTTTTAATTTCAAAAAAAATTGTATATACTATGTCCTAGAAGTTTTCCTTATTTTTTTTTTTTGTGAAAACATTCCTGTGTTTCTGTTATATTTTATGTGGACATTCTAAGGACAGATTATATCTTGCACAAGGCTGGCTCTAGATTCCTTCAGTTTGACTTCAAGGCTAAAGCTCAGATTAAAACCTCAATCACTAACCGTAATAAGTAGTTTGTTCCTTCTGGAATTTATGCCTGTCTACCTTGTGTGTATCACAGCAGCCAATCTTTCTGCCAGAGGCTTAGCATAACGGTGAGGTTAGAATTAGACATAAAGTGAAAGTATTATTTCACAATAGTAGCGAGCCCTCTCATGCCCATGTGAATACTGCATGCAGCTGCTGCCATTATCTTGTTCTATAGTAAAACAAGTAGTTATTTCCAGGGCTACCAATCCAACCTTAACCCTAAGTATTAAATATGCTTTGGTGAGATCTTGAATCCATGTGTGTATCTACTTTAATGCTCACCAGCTACTCTATCTAACTTAAATATAGATGTCAAGACATCTAGTTTATGTGAAATATTTTATCCAGACTCTACTAAAGGCTAATTTTTACAATGGTTCTTTTTTTTATTGCATGTGTGATCTGGGACTTTTTTGCAATACTCATCTCTAGAATGAAAGAGAGGGCATACGTATACTAGAGTTACAGATATCTAAAACTGTCTCAGTTTTCAAAAATCTAATGTATTCCTTTCCAAGATTGTGTTCTAAGCAATACATTTCAAAAAGGAATATGTTTTAGAGTACTGTGGAATTCTTTTCTTAAAACTGCAATGGAAGGGAGCTTATGAGAGCTAAGAGGATTGGAAAGTGGAAGAATTGAAAACTGACGTAGCCTGGAGACTTCAGGCTTTCTATAGTGCCAAACGAAAGATTGTCAGAGAATGCATCAAGAGTAGTTTAGCAGAAAGTGTGTGTAAAGTGTGAGCATGCTTTCATTTTTGTAACTCATGAATATTTAGTTAGTGGCTTTCAAAAGTTATCCAGAGGAATAAAAAAAGAATAAAATGGGTTAACAAAAAAAGTCATGATTGAAGTCAATGTCAGTTGCAATGTTTAAATGTTCAGTTTGACTTTAACTTTGATTTTTATTCAGAATTTCTTCTAGGATGTGGGCTTGATATTTTGAAAGATTTAGAGAGGTTATTGTTTTGGCTGTAATAGTAATGTAAAATAATCTAATAAACATTTTTACTTTATTTAAATATTTTATTTGATTTCCATTCCAGGATGAAAGTTCTGGGGCAACTAAAATTCATGCTGGGAAAGTTCAGAGATCTTATGAAATGTTCAGTTCTTCTAGAGGTGATGATTTTGGGGAAAGACGGAGGAAAGCAAAAAGGTTAAATATGAGAGTAGCATTTTAATTTCCTGTAACTTTTCCATTTTCAGAGAGTAATTTTATACATCCAAGGAAGAATTTTTCCGAAGACTCATTCTTTCTCTTTGAGGTATAAAATCCTTGCAGAAGCATTTCTATCTTTGCACATTTAGATCTTCTGAAGCAGAGGTATTGCTAATTGCCATACAGTTTAAAATCTATTAAGCTTCTGCAAAATTAAGTATGAGCACTTTCTGAACAGGAGGTTCAGAAGACTGTACTGTCAAGGTTAAGCAGCTCCTTGAGTGTAGTAGTAGTAGTCATTCCCCTTGATAGTCACACTTTCATTAGTACTTTTCTTACAGTTTTTAACTCATTTTAGGATAGACGGGTGGACTAAGGCTGGTTAATAGATAAACCTGATCTTATTACAAAAGGCAAGAAGCTATCTCTAAAGTTGTGGTGAAGCTGTGGTAAAGCTTATCATTGTGATGATAAATATCATTATCTATCTATCTATCTATTATGCATCAGTGAAATACTACAGAAGAGTGTGACACAATGAAATTTATCTAAGCATGTCCCACATTGTAATAGGACTCTGCACATTGTAATTGTTTTTCCCACCTGTTCAGCTATGTAATAGATTTTTTGCACTCTAAACACTTTAAGTGCCTAATCTTAGGCACAGTTTTACAGAACATCCCTCCGTGTTTGGCCACGTGGTTCTTTACTGAAGATGAAGTATGTCTACACCATCCTTGTATCTGTGTGCTGCACTGAGGTTGAGGATAGAGCCCCAGGACCAGACTCTGCTGCTCTGTCGAGGTGTTAAAACAGGCTGTGCCTGAAGCCAGTGAATTGCCCTGCCCATTAGATCTACCAACAGTGTGCAGCCCTTTGCATGACCAAAACATGGCTACACGCCAGCAGTTGTGGGAGGATATTTGTTGCTCTGTTTGAAGTTATACTTTTGTAATATTGTAGCAAGACTTTAAAAAAAAACCAGTTGGGGCAGTACTTTACCTTTGCACCCTAACACAGGTTTTGTCATAGTAATACCCAACTACAATCATGAGTATACTTCATCATGATGCTTTAGAGTGGCTTGTGATCAGATTGAACTTTTTATCTGAATGTGAATTGTTGGTTTTCTTCATTTCAGAAAGTATGGCTTTTTTCTTACCTTCTATATCTTTTGGGGCTCCTGTGGGAAAATGCCAAAAGTCTTGCCTCAATGCCATGTTCAAGGCTGCAAGTGAGATACAATACTGTATCTGCCACGTCATTTGCCCAGAATAACTTCATTTTGTTTCAGAAAGCCTGTCCTTGTCTCTGACCCTGGCCATTTCCCTCCATATTCCCCCTTCTACTATGAGCTAATTACGTCCTCTATAAGCAATGAGGCCTTTAACTCACAAATTTGCAGTGTTGTTGAAGCCACATCTAAGTACAAATTTCCTCTTTGGTGAAACATAACATCTATTCCCTTTTCTTTTTTTTCTTTCCTTCCCCCCACCGCGCGCTCGTATAACAACTAGATTTGGAGCCTGAATACTAGCACTTATAAATTATTAGGGTCTATATTTCTCCTTCCAGCAACCTCACTTTCATCCAAGAATGAAAGTAGCCTTTACTTTCAATCTCATCTTTTTTTCTGTGATCAGCCCTTTAGAGCATCATTGATACATTTATTTATTTATTCCTAAGAGTACATAGGAAGCTATCTTAGTACAAATTTCTGCCTCGTGTCTTTCTTTTTTAAGTGGTGTGTTTCTTTTTCTGTTACAATTATTTCTTCTTGTGGGTTTCAGTAGACTTTTTGGTATGTTACATGTTCTGGGCAACAAAAGTACTCAGGAGCCACATTAATTTTGAAAGCAGTTTATACAGAAGGCAAAACTTCAGTTTAGTTTCTAGCATGTAAATACAGTGATGTAGGTATTTCTTCCAATCCCCTTGCAGCATGTGCCTACATGCTCTATAAGTCAGTCATTCACATGCTTCCTGTGAGGATTGAAGGCTCAGGCCGTATAATAACAGAGCTCAAATGTCAAGGCAGATATAGTTCAGAGAACGTGAGCATGAAGCGGAAAGGAAGTTTCTCATAGTTTTTCTCAGATTTATCTGCTACGCTAAGTGCCCAAAAAAAAAATATTTACTGCATAGATCCTGAGATCATATCTTACAAGCTTAATTTTCATTCTGTTGGCAATTAGTTTGGCAGTAGATTGAAGCAGGCTAAGATTTAGGCTCTATTTAAATTACTGCTTAAAATGAAGTTAAGCAAACACACTGAACACTGCCTTGTTCCTAGCCTGAAACAGAGACTGAGGTCTGGATAAAGTCCAGCTGCATCATACCATATCTGGGAACCTGCATAGCTGTTGGGTCTCCTGCCTATAGGACACATCTCTAGATCCTCTTCAGCATCTCTAGATCCTCTTCACCATCTCTAGATCCTTTTCACCACCCTTTGTTTCAGTCAAGGTAGATACAGCAAAAAACAGATTGAGGCAAGGGAGGCTGAATCCTAGCAGGTCTGTGAACAGAATCTCCTAATGCTCTAGTGCTGGGACTCAAAGTGAGAAGATAGGCAGGGAGGAATTTCCTCTAGAAGAATTCAGGGCTCTTATTCTCATGTTTGAATCTCTCTTCTCTTTCTGCAGAGTGGAATTTGCATTTGACTCTGATCAAATGAACTTGGCTACAGCTATTGTGACTTAAAAAAATCTTTTACTCCTCAAAGTTTTAAGTAGGACATTTTATTGTTTCAGAGACAGCCTCCAGTGCAGATGAGTGCTCACTTCTCTCTTCTCTTTACACAACTAAATTTTATAGGACACGCCTTCCAGGACTCAGGGTTGATCTACCCTGGTTGTATTAGATGTTAGATTGTCCAGATTAAAACCCTTTGAGGAGGCTCTGCTGCCACAGGGAGAGGATTTAGCACTTTTATTGCCTATTCCTTGAAAAATTTTCTAGGAAATATTATGGGGTTTTTATAATTTTGAAGACAAAACCATCTATGATATAACAGTTGGGTAGTTCTTTATCTTGTAAGATAAATTAACATTCTGTCTCAAGTACAAAATGTATTCCAGCAGAGTTTTTACTTATTAGGAGAAGAAATTCAGGTTGTGTAGCCTAAAGACTTAAAGAAAACATGGTTTCCTTCATAAGCAGAGATGGTAGAGGCTAGAAGCATAACTTTGAACTCATATTTGATCTAACTAGCACCTAGTACAATGAGTAGACACCCTGTAGGAAATATCACGCTCTTGGGTATTGTTTAAAAGAGAGGTATTAACTTGGGATCTCACAATTCATAGTGAATGATTAACATGTATTCATAAGACTTGCACATGATTCCTTAATTGATCACGTTTCATATAGATAAACTGAAGTATCCATGAGGAAAGTGGAGGTAGGGGATGGAGATCTACATGGCAGCAAAGACGCGAAGTCTACTGATGTATTAGAAACCATGGAAGTGCCTGAGAACAGTCACATAGGAATCAGGGCTTCTCCCCCCTAAAAAGGTGACGGGATCAATAGCCCAACTGAAGTCCATCTACACCGATGTACACAGCATAGGCAAAAAATAGGAGTTGGAAGCTGCTGTGCAGCTGGAAAACTGATATAGTTGCAATCACAGAAACACAGTGGGATGGCTCGTGCTACCAGAGTGTTGCAATGAATGGCTATAAACTCTTCAGAAGGGATAGGCAAGGAGGGAGAGGCAGTGAGGTAGCACGCTAGGGAGCATTTTAACTGTCTAGAACTTGATGAAAGGGTTGAAATTTTATAAGGAAGAATCAAGGGAGAGACCAACAAGGCAGATATCATGGTAGGAGTCTGTTACAGAGCACCCAACGAGGATGAAGAGGCAGATGAAACACTGCTGTAAAAGACAATAAAAAATGTTTCTATAAGTACATTACCAACAAAAGGAGGGCTAAGGAGAATCTCCATCCTTTACTGGATGCAGGGGGAAATATAGTGACAAAGGATAAGGAAAAGGCTGAGGAAATTAATGCCTTATTTTCATCACTTTCTAATAGCAACATCAGCTGTTCATGGGGTACACAGCCTTCTGAGGTGGAATGCAGGGATGGGGAGCAGAATTAAAACCCCATAATCCAAGGGGAAATGATTAGTGACCTGCTACACCACTTCGATGTACACAAGTATATAAGGCCAGATGGGACCCACCCAAATGTACTGAGGGAGCTGGCGGAAGTGCTCACCAAGCAGCCACTTTCCATCATTTACCAGCAGTTCTGGCTGGTAGCTGACTGGCAGTTAGCAAATGTGGCACCCATCTAGAAAAAGGGAAGAAAGGAGGATCCAAGGAACTACAGACCTATCAGACTGACCTTAGTGCTGGGGAAGGTTATGGAGCAGATCATCTTGAGTGCCATCGCGGGGCACATCCAGGTGATCAGGCCCAGTCAGCATGGGTTTATGAGAGGTAGGCCCTGCTTGAATAATCTGATGTCCTTCTATGACAAGGTGACCCACTTAGTGGATGAGAGAAACGCTGTGGGTGTTACCAGCCTCAAGTTGTCCTGGGGCGGGATGGGAAGGACAGGACATGGATGGGAAGTGGATTGGATATTAGGAAGTTTCATCACTGAAAGGGTTATCAAGCACTGGAACAGGCTGCTCAGGGAAAGTGGTTGAGTCACCAGCTCTGAAGGTATTTAGAAGATGTGCAGAGGCAGTGATTAGGAACATGGTTTAATGGTGGACTTGGCAGTGTTAGGTTTGAAGTTAAAGGTCTTTTCCAAACTAAATGATTCTGTGAATATATCAGCCTATGTTCAAACTCAGGTCTGCTTTCCTAGGGCTGTGTATCCTGATGTTTGGCAGACAGAGTGGATTTAAAGAAGAACAACTCATTGAAAGGCCGGACATTTTCTTTTTTAGAGAGTAATTGAAAAGTATTCTCACCATATCTTGATTTAAGCATGTAGTTGGTCATATTTGCCATCATTGGGACTCTACATCAGAGCGAGGGTTTATACGTACACGTATAAACGTAAAAGTGTACGTTTATACGTACACTTACTGCTGTAGACCAGTCCTGGTAGAAATGGAGTTTTATGGCGATCACTCCAAAGTGTTTAGGAAAGCGTTGCATAAGGGCACCTGGTAAAGGCTTGAGATATTTGTGGAAGAGAAGACTAAATATTACATCTGCTTTGTACAGGATGAAAATGCATACATGCTACAGCTGATATCTCTAGAAAGTAAATAATTCATGAGTGAAAGCAATGAATCCAGTATGTCAGTATGAAAAACAATCAGTATATTATAAGCAGGAAATTTGATTTCATCAGTATGCTTTACACCTTTTGGCTGTGCTATCAAGCAGTTTTCCAGAGCTGAAAGGCCAGATTTTGTATTTTGTGACCATTTGTACACTGCAGCTTCCTAAAATACCTCTCAAAGAGATGCAGCTTCTTCTTATGTTTTGTAATGTTTCTCCTCTTCACTTCAAAGGATTTTCTTGACATTGAAAAGCATAAGCTGTTTATTCTTGCTTGCTAAATTAAATTTTCGTTTGGAGTGCCCACTTCAGCTGAAGAAACAAATTTCCTTGTCTGAATTATTTCTGAGAAAAACCAGTCAGTGTACTCCAGTGATTCTTCAGCACTTCAGTGAGTCTTTTGCAGTTTTAGAAGAATGGATAAAACCTGGGTCAGCACATTCCTCTCCAATGGAGGCATGTCCTGAACCCTCAATTTTTTTTTGTTATTTGTAGTGAGGAATTCCACACCACAGATGACACTCTTCCTCCTCTGAGTATGGCACCACTGCATCTCTCTCTCCCCAGGTACCCCAAATATTAGTAGTAGGTCTTTGACCTTGCACCACATCTGAGGGAAGTTTGCTCTGAGAATATGAAAGAAGCACAAGCGAAATATCTGCTATTATATATACATATATATATCTGCTATAATATATACCATCTCCTTTTTGGGGCCTCACTTGACATTAATTTCACTGCCCAGGGACATGCAATTAACATTTTAAAATCTAAACATGCTTTGCTGGTTTCCTGTTCTAGGCTCAGCACAAGAGCTAACACTCTCTGGGTTCAATCTAAATCAGAAAGGCAAAAGACAGAAGCACATTAATTCTGCTCACCATATCAAAGACCCATTCCTGGGGTCATCAGGTCCCATCTTGAGGTCCCACTCACCAGATTTCTCAGTGTAATAGAGGTTACAATGTACAGCCTCCTCCAGAAGGAATCTCTGGCCATCTTCAACAATTGTTGAGTGAGTTTATTTCCAAATTAACAAGTAGCCTGGCTTCTTACAACCTCCTAAAAGCTGCTTTCTAAATTCAGGCCCCATGGAGTAACACAGCCCAATTGTCCAACCATTTAACAGAAATGCTCTTCTGTGCAGTTTTCAAAAGGAGAAGCTAGTATTCGGTCAGTTCTCCTAAAAACGCTGTCAGATATTAAGCAACATTTCTTATTCCACTCTACTATTAATTTGCCTAAAAGATGTGTAGTTTTGCAAAACTCTAGTTTGTATTTTGTCTGTGTGATTATATTCTTTCAAATTGTCATCCTAAAGTTATGAGAGCTGTCGCTTCTGACTAGCAACAGTTCTGCTTTGAGAAAAACTGGAATGCACTGCAGATAATTTGTTTTTTATCATTTCCATGGTTCTAAATCTAAACATTGTCAAATTCAAAGCTGTCAGTCAATGTATAGCTGAATTAGCTCAGTTTGAAAAACAGACGAAATAAGGAAGATTTAAAAAAAATCCACAAACAAGATGAAATTTCATGTGCAATATAGAAAAAAATCTGAGTATGAACACAGAAACCTCTGAAGAGAAACTAATTAGCATTACATTTCTTAACTATTTTGACAGAGTTAGAACAGCTTAGTTAAAGTTCATCACTCTCTTTCTGCTTGTCAATTCCTCCCTCCCTGTAAAGTGATTAAGTTCTAAGCCACATAGTTCAAATGAAAGTGAATATCTATTCATTTTGAAATTAATAATTTTGTTTAATATTACTCTTTCAAAAGAAAAGTGAATTATTGTGACAATGGTTGATTTAGTTTGTTAGTGTTCCTGAAATTGTGATTTCTGTTGTGCTGGGTGTCTGTCTTGTTCTAAGTTTCAGTAAACTTCCAGTTTTGTGCACTGAGTTAATTTGTTTTCTTCTTACTATCTACCAAGAACAGCTTTTTAGCACAGTAGGCAAAACAATGAAGTTATTAATATAGACACAAATTTAGTCAAGCTCAGTTTGATATTCAAAATTTCAATTGGAAACTGTATGCAATCAAAGTTCTACTTATTTTCTGACAGTAAAGGTAGTCACAGCACTAGTCCTGGTCTTTGAGATGAATGGATAACTTCCCAAGGAAGATCATAAACTTCTGTCATTTCACCTTCTTTTAAATATCATGGTGCTGTTTTGAAAGTCCTCAAGGAAACAAGTGTTTCCCATTGTGTAATGCACCTCCTAACTTCAACCTCACTATTCTGAGCCTTTTGTTTGATTTTTTTTTTTTTATATCAATGTTAGCTATGTTCTACTGCTACTAGCATATTTCCACAATGCTAATATATGTCTGTCTTTTTAAGCAAGTATTAAGATTAAATCTTAAAAATTATATTTGCTTATGAGCTTTCCCAGTTTATATAGTTCTATGCATATATTTATGTAAATTACCCCTGTGGATCATCATAGCTGGAGTGCAACAGTACAGTTAGTTATGCACAGGTTTCCATAAAATCTGGTACATAGTGACTGCAAGAAATACTTGATTTTGTTAATACATCTCATACCATAATACAATATATGAATTATATCTGAGTTTCTCACAAAAAAACCTCATCAATTGTTTTCCTTCAGACAAATTACTCAGTACAAAACTGCCCATGTATTATTCCAGATCATTTCCAAACCATCCAAACATCAATACAATACACAGGCATGTGAGGGAATTGTAAAGTTGGATATAGATTAGCCAAAAAACTACTACTACTACTACTACTACTACTACTACTACTACTACTACTACTACTGGTTCGGTTCTCTTCATAATGTGTGGACATGCAGAGCGCATATCTAAAGTCACCGCTGCTTGCCACAGCCTTTGCCATCAGTAAGTAAAATTAGAAAAGTAAGGAATATTCCCTTAAAATTAAATAAGTGTGGGTAATGAAAGTCATTGTGATAGCATGAGTACTAACATCCACATTTTAAATACAGTGTAGGTATTCTAAAATCCATAGCTCTGTAAAAAGTACTTCCTTCCCAGCACAATCATACCGATCTGTTGAAATAAATTACGGACAACTTGAGTGCAGCTCTTGCCTCTATAAATTATTCAGCTGTTACTGTAAACAACTAGTGTTGAGCCCCATCATTATATGGAGAATATATTTTTCTGCTCCTTATCATCATCCATGAAACAGATAACGAAGTGAACTATATGGCCCATATTGTTATTGTCAAGATATTTAAGTCCCAGACACAATCCTTGCATCTCATAACACCCTGGAGAAGTACTCTGCAGCCCCTAGGACAGTGAGAAGAATTAATTTATTTTTTGAGGATGGTTTCTGTTCAGAATATTTCTACAGCATTAAATACAATGTTAGACTTTTTAAATACTTGACCTTACCGAGTCAGTTCTCCCATTTCTGAAATCAGACCACACTCTGGCAGGAGGTGCTTTATGGTGGGAAAAGGAAGAGCTGCCTCCATTGTGGAAACACCTTCAGTACTGCATCAGGCAGCAAGAAGCACCTGGGACCTTGATTTTTCTGCCCTAAGGTGTACCAGGTACCAAGTTCAAAGATGCTCTCCTAGAGGGGCACCGAAGCTCTGTGCTGCCCTTTTACAAGGGGACTGCAAAATGAGGCAGTCTCACAGGCTGAACCAATTCTTTTGAGAAACTTTTTTTCTCAAACCTACCATGGGGGACAGCTAGTCCAGTTGCACCATTTTAGGCATATCTTGCAAATGTAGGAGTTTCCCGCTCCCTGAGAGCTTGCTTGAGGAAAGCCTAGAGCACCAACTAACCTCACGCATACACATACATTCCTTCAAAGAAGCTATGCTAAAAGTGCATCCTTAAATGTATTCTCACTTCATGTTGGCACTAACAATCTGGATCTCATTAATGCCAGGCATCTTTTGTCAGAAGTGTAAAACTGTCACAAACATTCCTCAGTAAACTCCTACTGCTCCTGCTAAGTAGGTGTAAATCGAGGTCCATGTAGTAGCAAGAGCTGCTGCATAAGTATTTCTTTTGGTGAAAGCACTACATGCAAGTCACTGGATATTAGTACTATTGCAATAAGCCTTGCTACAGATATTTCTTTTGTCCACAAGCACAGTTGCCAACAGTGCCATATCACCCTTCCTTTCCTGACAGCTGTATATCATTTTAAAACATACACAGCTGCAGATGTGGTTCTGTTAAAAAAGATCAGGGAGAAAGGCTGTTTTGTATACTTCACAACAAATTTGTTATTCCGGTACAGATGGACACGTGGTAGACAAAGGCAATTGTAAAGTGACAATTTCTGTACAGAGTAGGCTTGCAATTTATCAGGTTTGATAATTCAGTCATTTTGAAGCTTAATAATACTATCACATGAAGGTGGAAAAGGTCAGAAAGAAGAATCACAAATAGTGAGTATATGCCAAACTTTTGAATAATTCTTATATCCAAAAAATCACATTCAAAATTAATACATATGCAAAATAATGAACTAACAAATAATCATTGATTCATACAATCATATACTTGCAGAAAAAAATAATCTACAAATACACATGCTTGCATTTAAGAAAGAATGGAATACTGAGGCACAGGATAAGTTCCATGTTTTCTGACTCTTGTTTTATGTAACAAGTATATTTGATATGAGTGATTTGGGTTTTTTTTAGTCTCTCAAACAACTGTTTTAATATTCATGATTGTCTGCTCCAAGAAAGAAAGAAAAGAGTTAATGTTAGGAAACAAATAGATGATGTCAGTTGCTCTTTCCTTATCCGCCAATGCTATATCGCTGTTGTACAAGGCCACCAAATTTAGCAGGCATGATTTGCCTTTAGTGAAGGAGACAAAAGGAGGTTCAAAGCCCAAAAAGGAGCCTAGGACCTTACTACATATGTTTGGAGTCTATCCAAAAAATCCAGTCAGTGAGAGAGGCCCGCATCCAAACAAACCTCAGACAAGGTCTGGCTACCTTGGACTGAGTTCAAAAGGACTCATGGGCAGGGCATAGGGCAGGTAAGGCCATTAGGGCAATTAAGGCTAATTAGTGCACTCAGGACCCTTGCACCACACCCAACAGGGTTCATAAGCAGAATCTTCTAAACCAGCTCTTTTCTTGCCAAGAAAGAGTTAATTGATTCATAAATTGACAAGTGTTTCATCACGGGTTAAATGTGCAGCTCTAGTTACAGTCAGAGCAGCTTCAACACATGCATGTGAAAATTGCACTACTAAGTGAATAATAACATGGCCAAATCATGGTGGGTTTTTATCACAATGGCAAGAGGCAGATCCTTGATCTCAGGCTCCTGCCGGGTCATTTGCCTACATTTTTAGCATGCTGACTTGTGAAAACACAGCAAATGCTGTGGCTGCTCTATAACTATGTGCATGCTGGCTGGCAGTTAACAGAGTTAATAGTCAGTTCCTCTGCTTCACCCTCAGATGAAACAATAACTTCATTTTTCTCCCCTACACAGCTGATGATTTTTACAAAACCTGTGATTATTTGATAACCTTGGAACCTACAAAATTGTCACTTGGAGACAAAAGAATTACGAACTAATATGACAGCTTGATTGAAAAGGTCTTATTTCCCCAAAAACCAAGTAAAAATACATCAGCCATGAAGCCGGTAGCCAACAAAAAGTTTCAGCCTAAAAACTTCAGCGTGTAAATGGCTTAAGGAATTAGAATTTATACTATTAAGGAAAATATTATGCAACATCTCTTCTCCCCTATCTTATCATCTTACAGTAGTATTGCCTTAAAATAATTGAAATAAAATAATTACATAAGAAAACTGCCACAAGTATGGATAAAATATTAGATCAATACACTATAATTAAATCAATCCACTGTAATTGGATCAAATGCACTATAAACTGTAACCCAGAAATGCTATATAAAAAAAAAATATCAACCACTATTAAAATAAAAAGTGTGTTATTAAAAGCTGCCCTTGTGTTGGGACACTGTTTTACACCAAGTGGATAATAAATGTATCAGTTTTTGTGTCCTAGATTGTGTCTATCAGAAGTATCAGTTTTTGTGTCCTAGATTGTGTCTCCATTTTGAACATGATTCTCCTTGATCTTTAATACGCCTGCTGTACTTTTTAGACTTTTTTGTATTTTTCAGATTTACATCCAGACTGACTTCCTTTATGCATATACAGCAAAGAAATGATGAAAAAGACCTCTAACTTACACTGTGACACCTCTTTAACTTATGCTGTATGAGGGAGTAAATACACAAGCTTCATATAGTATTAAAACATTGTTACTTAATAATGATGTCAAAATTTGAGTCTGTAAAGACCCTCCAGTATTTTCTGCACATTGAACAATGCATGTCTGCCCACAAACAGGCAGTACTATATTATATATGAAAAGTAGCAAAGCTTGTTAAAGTAGTCTTGGAAATGTGATTTACACTACAACAAGCTGTAGAAAAGTATTTGTTGATTCTCTGCCCTCTCAGCTATACAACTGGTTTCACTCTACTACTTATTTTACATGTACTACTCTTACTGTTTTAATTTTTGCAAAATTCCCCTGGGATCTTATTCTGAAAAGACCATATTGACAGAAACCACAGTAAAGAATTTTCACAGCATTCACTAAAATACATTAAAGTGTCTCACAAAATAGCTGCCAAAAGAGTGGGGTTTCTCAAATACATTGATGCTATAATTTAATAAACCAAGAAAAACAGGGGTTATTTATTGAGTGCCAATATAACCAGTTAACTGAATACTCCAAACTGTTGAACCATCGAAGCCATCAGTAAAATCAAAGTGTGCTCAGTACTTTCAAGTCAATGTCTGACCTCCTTCAGAACAGAATCATTTCACAGAAACACAAAATCACAGAATGGTTGGGGTTGGAAGGGACCTCTGCAGATCACCTCATCCAATCCCCTCTTGCTCAAGCAAGGCCACCTAGAGCCCAGGACGATGTCCAGATGGCTCTTGAATATCTTCAAGGAGAGAGAGTCTACAATGTCTCTGGGAACCCATCAGTATTTCCTGATGTTGAGCCAGCATTTCCTGTGTCTCAGTTTGTGCCTGTTGCCTCTTATCCCGTCACTGGGCACCAGCCTTGCTCCCTCCTCTTTGCACCCTCCCTTCAGATATTTATATACATTGATGAGATCCTCCCAGAGCTTTGCCTTCTTCAGGCTGAACAGTCTCAGATCTCTCAGCTTTTCCTAATATGTGATATACTTTTCCAAGAACTTTTAAAAGGCCAAATTCTGCTCTCCTGAAGTCCAGGTTTATGAGCTTGCTTTTTATTTTCCTTTTTTTTTTCCTATTTGAAGTCTTTCTGGTGGAGTTTAGCAACCATTAGAATGGAAGGAGGGATCAGAAGGTCAACTGTCTATGGCTTTCTTGTTCTGATTAGCAGGTTTACACACTTGGTTTTTATATATAAACATGGAGGTCCAGCATAGAAGTCTTCCAAATCCTATTTGCAGTGCTCTGAAACAGATGGACAGAAAAGCTGTTGTAAATATTACTAAGTTGTCATGAATCAGGTGCAGTTTCTCAGTATGTACTTACTTAGCATTAAGGTTTTAAAAAAACACCCTGATGAATTATTGTCGTATTTGTCTAGGATACAAAAAGTGAAAGATGCCTGTCAGAAACCTCCCCCTTACAGCAGTGGTTGCAACTTTAGGATAGGGTTTTTTGATCAAAGACAAACCTTTGTAACTCAACAGGGAGACACAGCCAGCCAGTATAAATATATACCAAGAACAATGCAACTTGGTACCTCAGCTGAAGGAAACCAGTGCCTGCCACTACAACTGAGACAAGCTGAAAATCACAGAGAAAGAAAATGAAATGATTGCTTTACTTTAGAGTTGAATGAAAACTTGTGTAGAAATGGCCCCAACTTTTTTTCTTTTTTATTTACTTATTTATCAACACACAGAAAGCCAGGCCTGTTATTAGCAACAAGAGCTCAAAAAAAACATGTAAAAACTTTTAAAATCTGCTCCCCAAATGCATTTGTTGCAAATTTGTAATATCTTTTCAGAATTTAAGGTATTTCTTGGTCGCATAAGATGAAGAAGGAAATTACCAGAATATGTGAGAAATATATCTCAGAATCTCTCTTATTCTATTGAAAATAAATACTTAGCAGTGCTTCATATTCAGTATTTTTCCACATGGTGGAAGTCATAAATTTCTTACTTTTAAAGAACAAAGATGATCAAAACAGATATCAAGTATTGTATAATGCTATTACGACAAACCTAAACAGAGGGAAAATGCTCTATACATAGCATAAAATTTCTGCAAGCATCTCGTTTCTACTCAGAATGTTTAGCAGTATCTTGATCTCTTTTGTATGTTTTCAGCTTTTTCTTGAGAGATAACCCAAACTTTTACTTTAGAAGGTAACGATATCACACATCAACACTTTGGTGGTGTCACTCCAGGTAGAGCATTTCAGCAACATCTCCAGTTAGAACAAGTTCCATTTAATATAATTTAACATGAAATATCGTCGCAAATTGATTCCAACCATTTTCTTTTTTTTCCAAATGCATATATTGTTCAACGCAAGACAAAATTTAGTATCCTGAAATATCTGCTGTCAGGAACTCAGCTGCTACCAGGGACACACTAACTTAATTATCTCATGTCCAATAACTGCATCTATGAATTTTCCTAAATATCTTCATAATATATGTCTTTGCAAATGAATTAGATATATAGTAAATGATAATGTATTCCCCTTGGTCCCTTTCTAGGGTGCTATACCTCTCTAGGGTAACACATTTGTTTGCATCTGAAATGTTATTCTTCCCAGATACAAAGTGATAAGATACCACAAAGATCAAGATCAATTGCCCCGTATCCCTTACAGAAAACCATTTATACTGATAAATGATTATACACCTGAATTCTAATTTTGAACTGCTGCTCTTAGTTTACAGCAAAATAAAAATAATGGCTGGATAAATCTATGTGCACATTTAATTTCCTGCCTAGATTTAAACCTTATTTAAAATGAAAATCAGAAGAGAATTTACTGAATTTAATACTTCTTTTTCATTTTGTAAATGCCTTTTATGAGTATTGATTTGCCCTAAAGTTCTGTATGTCAGAACAGATGAATTTACCCATTTTTAATCACCTTGATCTTCAGGCTTCTTACACAAGATCTTTTAATTTCAGTTCCATTTTTATTTAAGCCTTTACTGATTATTTCATTAATAGTTCCTTGCAAGTAAGGGAATGGATATTCCCACATATGAATCAAGAAATCATCACCCTTATTTAATCCAACTCCAGTAAAGAGAAAAAAAATCTGCCAAACCAAGAACTGGGTTTCTCCTTGAAAAAAATCCCTGTCAGTTCTCAAGAACTTCTGAAAGTTGTTTGAACTACAAACACACAATCTAGAGAAAATTTCCAGTCCAGTTTTATGCTTAATAATAAGTTGCTTGAGCAGCAGAAGACAAAAAAATTCTTCCTCTTTCCCTCTGTGGATTTATTTAATTACAAAGGCAAATCAGATTTGATAACAACATGCTAAGAATACCTTGCCTGCCATCCGGGTGTATAAAGGCAATGCAGAGGACTTGGGTTACTTAGAAGATATCCAAGATGCCCTTCTACAACTGAAACACCTGGACTGGCAGAGGGAAAGTAGAAAAGGGAGGGAATTTGGCCATTATCCTCCTTAGCTGGAATAATGACTAATCAGAATGCAATTCTGATTAAGACAGCAATGCAGTACATTTCCATACAGCGAATATGCTTGAAATATCCAGTCACTTGTATTTAGGCCAGCATTGTGAGCTTTTCCAAATATTCCCTGACCCATTCCACTTGCACAGTCTGCCTTAAACTCCAGTGTTGGATGGGGCAAGTTAAAAGGTATGAAGAAATTAAGCTGACAAAATAAATCACACATCACTTTCTAATATAATTTTCTGACTGTACTTTGCTTCTATGTTAAAGCCAATAGGTTTGACTGTTGCAAATCAATGCAACAATTGATAGATTGATAGAAAAGACTAGCAATTTAGAGCAGCTAGTGGGATGGTCAGTGTAACCATGCAAGCTGATACGGTAGCAGCTATCGCACGTATCTTGTTTACCCATCTGGCACTCTGAAGCCCTCTGCAGTCACTGATAAGAATAAAGCATTCATCTTGCTTCAGAAAGATGCTGTCACTCTTGCAAAGCACTGCACCCATGCACAGATGCATGCACATTAAAAACAGGCCTAGTTTTTCTTTTAATGGGAGTATTAAACAATTAAAACACCTGTCTATAATAGCATAGAGGTTATTTTAGGGAGGCAATTCTACTTTTTTCACTAAAAGAGTAGAATTCATAGGGGAAAAAAACCATAAATGGCTTACAAAACTGTGCTGACCATGACTGCAATATCTAATCTCTATTTAAGAGGGTAAAATGTTTACTGATATTTATATTTGCATTTGATTATACTGAGAATACCTCAATAAATGCAAGTGAGCTGAGAACTACAGCCACCAGATTTCCGTTCACTCACATTGTTTAAAGAAAACCTAATGTCAGACTTGAGCTTTCATTGGGCATTCATTTGTATTATGTTTTTAAAATTTTCAGACTCTAAAAATAGTTTCTGGCCTTTAATAGAACACAATATAATTTTTACCTCTGTTTCCTCTCTATTTCCTCAATAACTAAACTCACACTTCAGTTATGTTATGCAAATAATTGAAAGATTTACATGATTTACATCGCCAGCCTCCTTGTAAATTTCCTGAACTGTGGCCTCTGATGTGATCAGGTTAGCTAGGAAAAGACATGTTCACCTTCTGGATTATATTAACTTAATCTCAAGGTTTTGCAAACTCTAATGCTATGTAGCCACACAAGCATTTCACACACTCAGAGAGAGATTTTCTTCTTAAAACTGATGTAACCCAAGGCATTGAGAGATAAACATTCAGAGAGTTAACTGAACAGCTCCAGTCTGCAATGGGGAGGAATCACAAGGGACTGTTTGTCTCGTATGGCGTTTAATTATAATCAGTGGAATTGAGGTTACTAGCAGAATATATCTGCATAAGTGTTACTGAACAAAATGTATTGAAGAGGTGGAAAAAAGGGGTTAAAGAACATTCAGAGATTTGTACATGTCACAGAAACAAAAAATCTTGAATCGACACTTTTATTTATCCTCTTACAATTAGTTATTCATGCAAAATATTGAGACAGCAAATTAGGATGTAAATCATAAACCCGGTTCCTCTTCCCTTACTGGTACAATTTCAGAGCTTTCCGAGGAATTGATCTTGATTGCCAACAACTGAATCAGAAATTCTGAAGTGAAGCACAGACTGTAAAGCATTTAGGTCTTGTGCTTCTTTGTGTTCATCCATTATGTATAATACGAAGTGACATTGTGAGCCAGGAAAGAAGCTTCTTTCACCTTATGCCCCACCACGTTTATTTCCCCAAGCACCCTGCTGAGTCACTGTGCTTCCAAATCTATGTAGGCAGAGCCTCAGACAGTGCCCTAGGGCAGGCAGCATCCTCCTCCTTTGATTCCAGTTTTCTCTTTTTCCCTCTCCTTGCATTTGAAATTTCCTTCTACAGCCCCATCCTAAAGCTCAGGTCCAATACTTTGATATCACATTTTCTAAGTCCTTTGAGAGGCTTTCCTCAATGCCTATCAGAAATATGTTAGATGGCTCACACCTCTCGAATGCAAGCCAGAACCATGCTTTTTGTTTCAACAGCAGCTGTAAAACGAGAAGAGGGCATGTTCCTTCAGTTTGATAACTTGCAGGACATATATCATGACAGTCAATGGCTGTTGAAGCAAAAACATAAGAAAGTAATCAATTTCCTATGTTCAAAGAGGGAAAAAGAGATTCTTATCATGGTATTATAAAACAAATATAAGCTGTTCCATGAAGGGAGGGGGAGGGGCCCACTCATTTTGAAGTAACTGTAGGCTATACAATATTAATTACCTCTAATAATTGCCAAGTATTAGTAACATTAGTGAAAAGTAATTGTACTGGATTGTATTACTGAGTACAGTTGTTGATTTCTTTTTAATAATTGATGTCTGAAAACACAATCTTGCAGTTAAGAGCTATGATTTTCTCACATTGCCTAGCAACCTGTGCAAATATAGAACTGCAGATGCAAAACTACTGACCTTTCTTTCATGCCTGCTTTCCAGTGCTTGTTATTTCTATCTTACACAGAAAAAAAAAAAAAAAAAAAAAAAACGAAAAAAGAAAAAAAAAAAGAGACGAAGGCCCTGATTATTGAATATCAACCCAAGAATGACCAAAACTTAAGGATGGAACTTTTGCAAAGCACGTATTCGCAACAT
>NW_015090830.1:6092498-6124020 GCF_001431845.1 Calidris pugnax | reverse complement strand
CTCGAAGCAAGTGCAGATATTGACAATGTACTTAAGCCCATTAGCAAGGAGCTTTTCCCCACTTCATCACGGTTCTGTAGCGTGAAACGAATTTTTAGAGATTGCTGCCTCTAACAGCGATTCGGTATTTTTAAAAGATGTCCGGTAAGGTAAACAACAATAAGGCAGAAGTGCATTTTTAAAAAAAAAAAAAAAAAAAAAAAAAAAAAGACGGAAAAGAGATTTCAGCCACTGAACGTTATATACTTAGCATTTCAGATGACAAAATCATAACAATATCTTTGCTTAACAGAAATAGAGAAACTGTTTTATTTACCTAAGCTCAAAATATTGCATGCTGAGTACGGTCTCACTGATCTTTCAACGCACACAGAATACTCAACACATGCTCGTCCTACAATATCTGCAGCCCTTAGAGCCAACCATGCAGATCCCTTTCCTAGTGCACATGCACAGGACCATTTTTGGACCAACAATATCCACTGAATCTATTCCTGTGTTTAAGTATACCTGCATTCAGCCTAAGGGAGTGTTGAGCTATTCATTGCTTGGTAAAAAAGAAGCAGGGTTATTCAGCAAATGGAAAGAAAAGCACATTCCAAACATAAGAGCATGTTGAAGGAAGCCAAGGTAATAGCCTAGACAGCTTCTTCCCACAGTGCCAAAATATTACTTCCTTGACTACATGACAACGTGTATGCGGCAGCACATACAGAGATGGAGATGAGAGAGAGACCTTTTACCTCTTCAGTTGTGACTGGAAGGCTGAACAATAACAACTGTCATAGAAGACTAAACAAGCGGCAATTAACAGCACTGCAATAGGCCTCGAAAACTGGGAGAAAGATGAAATGAAAGGAAGAGTGGCTGGTAGCCACAAAATGATGAAGACCTAGGTTCCAAACCTGGAATCAGTAATAAGGTTATGCCCAGTCCCCGTACTTTCAAGGCATAGCACCTTATTTGTTCA
Organism: Calidris pugnax; assembly: GCF_001431845.1. NCBI lineage: Eukaryota > Metazoa > Chordata > Aves > Charadriiformes > Scolopacidae > Calidris > Calidris pugnax. The sequence goes on along the minus strand of NW_015090830.1, from coordinate 6,123,050 downwards.
GTTTGAAAGGGCAGTCCAGCAGACCTTACAGAGAACCCCAACTATTTTCTACCATCAGGATGTTACGCTATTCTCATCCAGGACTGAGAACACTGTGTTGCTCAAGTTTTCCTCTATAGGAAAGTAAGGCCATTCAAACAAAACTCAAAGGCTTAGGACAATTTGTATTCAAACATTTAGTGCCTTCTCAACTTGAGGATCTCTAGGTGTTTTTCATTTTGTTTAGGAGTTTATCTTCCATATCTTATGGAAATACAGACCCATCATTTCTTCTGGGTCTCACAAGAGATTCCCAATGTTAGACAGCTAGTGTTTGCTTTGTACAGTTCCCTGCTGTTTCCCCAGACTGGTCCTTTTTCTGGACCTTTATTTCCTGTCTTCAAAGAAGACCTCCTGATTTGATTTCCCACATAGTGTCCAGATTTCACACATTAATATATATTAGATTCCAAATGGGTAACAGGGTTCATCACTTAGGAGAATACATATTACCTGTGATGCATATTCAGCAGTTAACACTTCAGGTATGGAAGGGAAGAGCAAAGTGGGAAACGAGAGAGGGAATACATGGACCCCAAGGATGGCTACATATAAAACATGCATACATATTACTGCTAAACATGAATTCCCCTTTATCTCAGCAAATAGGCAATATGTGTATTTTTTCTAAAGCATAGACATATTTAGAAATATCACTTCATCACTGCTGCCAGGTGTGAATTTATTCTGTGGATAAAGATCTATACTTCGGAGAAGTAGTGTGAAGATTAGTTGGTTTTTATAGTAGCTTTTGAGCAATGTGCTTACTTTGCTGGTATTTGCTTAGTACTTTTTATCTTTCAGTTGCCATGGCTATTAATTTTTATTAAGAACTAATGAAAATTTTTAATAAGGAAGACAAGGGATAAACTTCTTTTGCCTTGATAGTAGGGATCTGGTGCATGCATACAGAAGAGTTAGTCTGCAAACAATCTAGGAGGTTGAAATACGTCTTTAAAGTAAAACATAAGAATGTGGATACAATGAGATACTTCCCTTCTTCTTGTCACAGATGGAGGTAGATTGCCATAGAAAAATAGATCAAAGCTCAAAACATTAAAAAAATCCATGTAACATTTGTAAATACCTCAGAATGTAAATGCACACACAAAGCTTATGTCAACACATTCCCTCTGAAGTTATTCCAATCCAATTTTCTTAAGCAGTCTAGCACCATATTGAAACTACACAGTGGTTTGGGTTAGGAGCCAGTCTTATAAAAATTCTCAAAATCTTTATAATAATTTGGCTCAAGTTTATGGATTTAAAAGTCCATGGCAGGAGATAGTACACATTACTAGTATTTGGTGCAGGCTCAGACTCATGTTTCCTGCAACTCCTTCAGTTGTGCCTGCCAGCAATCCCTATATGTATGACAATGGTTTCATGCCAACTTTTAGTATGTAGAGTTTAAGAAGCAAAAGTTTTCATGAGCAGATGGAGATTAAACCCATCATTCCACTATCTTACTGATTAGGGAAACTATGCTTAAGTTTTGCTTTATTTCCCTCCTAGGACGCATTGAAATACTCTGCATAAGTGCAGTGTAAATTAAGTTAAACTAACAAAATGTTTTGTACTTATAACTTGCTTGCAAAGAATACAATTTACTTTGCAAATATGGAAGGTGTCTCTGGGTTTCTACTGTCCCTGCTGTCATAAATTAAGAAAGCTATTCAAGAGACTAGAGAGAGCAACAGAAATTTTTGCCATAATTCACACTATTTGTCTAAAAATCTAAATGCTTGAAGTCCTAAACTGCAGGATCTTTTTTTGCCTCATTTTGCCTCCTGATAAACTGATGACTCTTTTCAAGCCACAACTTTTTGAAGAAGACAAAGTAAGATGTAAATTGCCTTAAGGACAGAGGTCAGAATTTAGGTAGGCAGTGTTGTAGTTGTTCTCTGTGAAGTATAGCTGTTCCTTTTACCTTTTCCTTCCCAGTTTGATTTGTTCTTGAAAGTCTTAGGCAAAAAATCCTCCAAGACTTCAGAATTATCAGGAGTGACATAACTAAGCACTTGAGTAAGAGAGCCATGTAATCTGAATAGTGTAGAAAAAAACAAGAAAAAGATTTTAATTGTTTACTTATTGTATCATCTTATACTTCTAAATTCATAGAAGATCAGTCTATAAAATGCAAAGTGAATGACTTAAGTAAAATTAATATTTTAATAAATACTTGCACTGTCTAAAAAAGTAAAATTTTCTTCAGGAAACATGAGGACAGAAAACTCAGGAAAAACAGAACATACTGTATTATAAAAGTAAGATTCATTAAGATACAGAAATCCGTAAATTAGCTTGCTCTCTATTTTGTTAAAGGTCCATCTTTTAAAATTCCATGTTCTAAAGGTATTTTGATTGCTTGTTTTCTTATATGTTTTAAATCAAGTAAAGAAAGTTTTACCTAATTTTGAGCATTATATGAATGACTGCTTCCTTTATACAAATTGTAACCCTACCTGTGAAATATTACCCATCTCAACTCATTCCTTCCCATTAGATTCATACTCTAGACAATATTTCAAGTCACACTAATCAGTCATCATCAGTACAGTATGAAACAGAACAGAGTTTAGCCCTCTCTACCTATTTTCTTTTTAGGTAACTTGAGTTGTTCAACACCTCAGAAAGTCAGGCATATGTATCTAAAAACATCACTAAAAGAAGTAATAGAGAATAAAAATGAGTAGGATGGGAGAGAAAAAGAATTCTAATTTTGCCAATGTTTCTTTCTTTTAAATTAAGCACTTTAAAACATTTTGACAACTATGTATGAATAGCTCTATTATTTTGTAGAACAAATTTTATTAATGTTCTTCAGTTTTATTTTATACATACAACTCCAAGCTTATTAGCTAAGTACAGTTTATTATAATTACCTAAATATATTTAATACTTGAATTCTTCAATTAAAGGTGTCTGAGTCTCTGAAGATTGGATTCTGGTTTTGAAAATAGCTTCTTTAAAGCATAAATGCATCCAGAGATTTTGAGCAAGCTACCTTCAGCCTTCTCATCCTCATTCACACACCAACAGTGCAATACAGCAGCATATGATACAAGCATTACCATGTAAGTTAAAAGCAAGGTTTTTTTGATATTTTTTTTTTCACAGAAGTGCAATTGCTACACTGTTTCATGCAAAATATCATTTGCCTGTTATTTGAATAAGTCTGTTTTACTGGTAATTTCTAAAAGCAGCTAGAAGAAAATTGTTTGAACAGATATATAGAAAGCAAGACAAAGGCACTTGTTCTAGACCAACAATAATCTCATCACATTTTTAAAATATATTTTTCCCATGCTATTTCATAAACAAATTTTTAAATCATACTGGATAATTACCACACCTTAGCTCTGTTTTAAACATGTTATTGAAAATAAGCAAGTAAAGATCATAACCAGTTTTGTATAAAACCAATGCAAAAAATTAAGTTTTGCATGCTTAAGTTTATGTGATTTTCTGAAGATAGATCAGCAATTTAGAAAAGTTTCTATTTCTGGACTATGTGCTGGGGTTTTTTTCCATAACTACTGATCTATATTTGTAATAGACATGCTTTGAAATGTCAAACATTACAGCTTACTTTTTTGTAGTGCCTGTGGTTCCTAGTCAATAAAAGATTTTTAAAGATGCATGTCCACAGGATTACTTCTGCCACTATTTCAGCTATTTTGAGCATATGGTCACTCTTCAACATCTAGCCTACAGTAATACAGAATAGGAATCTTCAGTCATGTCTCCTGGAAAAATACAGATCCAGCTAAAATACAAATAGAAAGGTTACAGAGGATAGCAAAGTTGCTTTGCTGAAATGCACAGTGTAATATTTCACTACAAGTGAAAAATATGTACCGAGTGCTACTTCTAAAGTATGCTTTATGGATCTTACAAATAGCAGAATACCCACCCTTGATCCATCACAGAGTGCTAATGAACAAATGACTGATGCTAATTCAGAGGGAAGCAAAAGCTTCCCTTGCACATCTCTGCATTGCCAATGACCCGACAGATTCAAAAGGCTGGGAAAGAAATGAGATCATGGGCAATGATAGCATGTCTTTTAAATGTCATTTCTTCCCTACCTCTGCTAACTTTTTGGGCTTCCAAAAATGTGTAGAGAGTGAATATTAATTTTCTATAAGGAAGGTCCAAGTATCTTCCTTTTGCCATTAACATTTCATGAAAGCTGCCAGGAAGATTAAAAAAATCCCCAAGTTATCACATTTAGGAAAAATCTTTTATTAACAGAAGATGATCAGCATTTGGCCACAAAAGTAGTCTCAAAAAAGAGATGAAAAAAAATTATGTTTTATCTGCCAGTACAGGTCTTGGTGATGAACTATATTATGGAAGTCTTGGCCAATATATGCCAACCAACTTCATTCCATTCTTGCCTTGTTAGTCACAGATATAACAGAGAGTACCACATCTGCTGCATGTCTCTCAAGAATCTGGTTTTTTGGATAAACAACACAGTAACAATGCTGCCAGTCACCTGTCTTTCAGCAATCATATGCTTGCTTTTCATGGTTAGCGATACAAAGTAACATCTATGGAAAGAAAAGTTGGTTTATATTTCTTTGTTTTATATCAAGAACAAAATTCAATATCCTGCATGTCAAGAGAACTAGCTTTAGTCTCCCCAACTGTTTACTGCTGGGCTGAGATACTGCATACGCAAGTTACATCAATTTATGTACAGCAAGCAATTAAATAAGGAAAACCACAAAATATTGGACTAATCTTAAATGAATTGAATAGCAATCCTACTTTCAATTTGATCTGAACACTTCAGTTCCTTTTATTCTGGAAAAATACATAAGCATCTACAATCTTTAAAAGCAATAATTTTCTTCCTGTATGGATAGGCATTTTATACGTCACTAAAATTTTTCAGGAGCAACCAACCGATGATATAGTTAGGAAGTGTAATTTTTTTAAAAGATCTGCTCTCTTAAAAGTATTGAAGCCCTGATTTTCCAGAAGTTACATTTCTAGAGTTCCAGCCTTTTTGAAATGCTAAGGGATTCCATTACAGATTATCAAATCCAAACAATCAGTCCATTTCGTATCTTACCACATTATTTTTAACAAGTAACTCAACATATTTCTTATTTCTTATTTAAATTACCTTTGAGGACTTATTCAATGGCTCTAAAAACCTTTTTTTTTAAATCAAAACATTTGAAGTAGTATTTTATTTCCACTTAAATCTCGTAATAATAAATGTTACCAATCAAAATCTGGAGACCCTCAATGTTTTGTTACTTTCAGTGATATTCTGCATTGTAACCATACAATAGACAAAATAGTTAGATGAGACCTCATCTGAAATTTTTAAGCTGAATAAGAATATTTTAAAATAAATCCCATTTTTATAAGAGCTTATCTGCAAATTTAATCTCTCCTGCCAATATTTTCACTCTGGGTAGATACATTTGGCTTGTGGAGAAAATTCAGTTATCTCTACTACTCAAATCAAAACACTACTGTACACATACTGACTCATTTCCTCTCCTGGGAAACATATACATGTAAGATATTAGTCACATTTTTAATGCACTTTTGGGAAAGTCTCAAGTATTTTACCAATAAAGATAATGACATTTATGTAAAACTTCTATATTACTGAGATACCACAAATGAATAAGCAATGCTTTATTTTGGCTGTTGAAGCTTGTTGGTCCCCAAGTCCAATATGGAAATCTCAGATATTAAAAATTGTTTCAGATATGCATCTCCAGATGTGTCCACATCAAATTACTCTAATCATGCATGATGTACAAATTTTTCCCAGTCTTTCCAAGTTTCCTAGGCATGTTTTTGCTTTGGCATTCCTGAAGAACATTTTTCTTACCATACTCCCAAGGAACGGCAGTAGAGGCTCTACTGCAGACCCCACTGAGGAAAATTTTGTGCAGCACATGGTTAGAACCGCTTCCTGGTAAGCCAAATTAAGTAAAAAAAAAAAGCAAACAGTAAAACCAAACAGTGATCTGTTTCTAATTTTCACACAATTGTACAATGCAAGCTCAGTCTCCCAATTATATGAGCTGGAAGTAAGAAAATCTTGTCTACAGCTTGCAGAGCTGGAATGGTAAAAAGAATTTATGTAGACTTCAACTCACCCTACCCTGTAATACAGGGCACCATGACTACGGTATGGAACAAAGAATCAGAAAACAGAAAAGCATATTTGAAGGATTATTTATGTTCAGCGTTTTTGTGGGAAGATTCCACCTTTTTACTAAGGTCTGAGAGTTCAGAGAAAACTTGCTTTTCCCTCTCTTTCTTCACTTCAGTAATCATGAGTGCTTTGCCACAAACATATAGATTCCAGCCTCTGGTGCCAGCCAGCTTAAGGTAATTCCCATCTTTCACTGATACAGGTCTTCAAGTCTCTAACAGAGGTAATTTAGGTAATTTAGAAGTCTGAGGTTTATAACATGATTCACTGAACATCTTCCTTGAGCCAGAACAGAGGTGCAACAAAAGAATTCTGTCTTTAACAGCAGGTTTTTTTAAGTCCTACTGTTCATTGCAATAAACCACATTTTAGTTTACTAAATTGAAAAAATATGAAAAGAAGTTTGGGACAAAGATGTCTTTTTTGTACTCCCATTCTGGATAAGAGGTCAAGGGTATTAAAGAAAAACAAATAATAAAAATAATGGTAACACTGAACTTAACTTTCAAAGAAAGAAAAATGAAGACTGAAAAAATAAAGATCTAGTTCAGAGCACATATCATCTAAATGTATTATTCTAACAAATAATACTGCAATAAAAACACCAACTATATGGTTGAAACATACGCAGCATGGGTGTGTGTGGACGCATGTACATGCGTATGCACTCCATTTTATGAAGACGTCTTGAAAGTACAGGTGATGTGGATATACATGAAAGCTAGCAACATTTCAGACTTAATAAACCATAAATATACTACTGTTTGTTTAATGTGCAAAAGTTTTATTGCTTATGATGGCTACAGTGTTCAATATTGTGCTTATGTAAGTCCACAGTGATAAAATGTCCTGAATTTCACCTACTTTATTAAATTCTTTTCTTAGCTACAGTACTGAAAAATGACATTTTACAAAGTTTCAGGTTCTTAACACTAACTTTGTAAAGCTTGAGTGACTGAAATCCTAATGCAATAGTTAATATCATCCACATATTCATGCATGCAATGTATTTGGTAATTTCCAGTTTTTCCTTTCTCATCTTATATGTTTCATTTCTACTCTCTTTATAATCGTATTTTAGTTTCTTACTCCTATTTCTTTTCATCCACAATTACCCACAAAGACTGCAAAGCTGTTTTAAAGTCAGCACCAAACAAACAGTGTTTTATTATGTTTCACAGCATAAAGAGGTTTGTTTATTGTTTTCACTTTCAATTTAAGGATGCTTACAAATCATTTCTGGAAGTTTTAGTGCTTCCTTATTTTGGCAAATTTTGCTAGAAGATACCTGAACTCTATATCTATAAATGTCAAGATTTACAATTAAAATCAAAAGCATGGGCTAAACAGAAAAACAAAAAGGCAAAATCACAGCTTATATCCTATACCAATACACTGGATAGTGAAATATATTACCCGTTTTTTTTCTAGATGTTTTTAAGTAAATAAAAGTTGTATAAATAAGGAAAGGGGATTCTGGGAAGCTCTAACACCATGTTAGCTTAATGGGGCTACAAAGAACTAGGTAACCTGTTATTCTTTGATATGAAAGGGGTGGTGGCATTTTGGAAGAGCTAGAATACTTGACTTTCAGAGGAACAGTGCCAGACTCCAGTCTCAAGTAACACTTACACAGAGAAACAACGGAAGCCTGTTGACAGAACAACTTATAAAATTTCATAAGAAGGAAAAGAAGGAGATTTCTTGAGATCTTTGGTTCTGTATCACAGAAATAGAAATGAAGAGAAAAGACCAACTGTCTATTTGCATAAATGAAAGTTAATATTACTGACAAAAAAATTGCATAACACAGCAGTTTTGTTTAAACTGTCTTTTTTAGGAAAAAAGAATAGCTGAAGAAAGGTAAAAATATTATTTAAGCTATTTCTTATGTACAAGTGAATGTGCTAAACAGCACAAACATACTTATAGGCTTGTGGCCTAGTAAAGAAGAGAGAAAGTTTTAGTTTGCATTTCTGTGATAATGTTGAGACTATTTTTCTGAGTCTGTGTGTTTTATATTTTCTTTTTAACTCTATGGCTTCCATATATAAGCCACAAGCCATTAAATCTTGTAAAACTTTTGATGTGTATTTGCAAGTCTCACCAGACATGTGGTCCAAAGCTTGAGCACACAAAAAGCTAGCAGCACAATGATGACTGCACATCAAAATCAGAAAATTATCTTCCAGCTATCTCAGAATTAGACAATATTAATAACTTAATTTAATAATTAATAATTTATACAGCCATGTGAATTGCATTTTTCCTGTCTAAAGAAAAAGTTTTAAATCTTATTTTTATAAAGAAAAAAATCCAAATGTTTCTTCCTTTTTCTCTTGAAAATGTATAGGGCAAAGATTTGTAATCATTCCTTTCAGCTAAAAATACCATTTAACTTGCTTGTATGTCATTTCTACCCTTAGTTCAAAAGTTTATGTCATTTACAAGCTGTCATTATTTTTATACATTTGAGACACATACATACTGTGGTTTTGCTTTTTGTACACAAAGCTTCCCTGGGCTTCCAATGATAAATGGTTCATCCAGGATTTCCATTTCAGAATTCAATTCAAAACTTTCAGGAATCTTCAATAAAGAGTTTGTGACCAAGAACAGATGTAATGTAAAGCCAGACTTCTGTGTGTTTGGTACAAATGAATCAAGTACATTAAAAATCATTAAAGTATGTATAGTTTAATAAATTAATCTGCTGTTAAAAACAGAATACTTACAGACTGGCTAATGTGTTTGTATTATCACCTTCTGTTTCAACTGTATATTAGTTTTTTATAGCTTAAAGGTTCTTCTCTGGATTTACTTGTCATAGATGTGACTTTCTAATAGAAGTTTATGGCTCTCATAACAAAATTACCAGAAACTCAATTTGGGAAATCTGAGACCTAGTTTCTAAATCAATCTCCATAACTCCTGGTAAGTAATTTCAGCTCCTCTTTACTTCTTTTTTTCCTTTTCCCCTTGTAGAATGATCTCCAAAGGACAGGAATTGACCTATTACAGACTCTGTTAAATGGAGACCTTCAATTTCTCCTGAATTTTCAAGGTAGTGATGAAAATTTCAGAAAATGATCACGTTTTGGACAATATTTTGATTGTGACTTTGGTCTTATACAAATATTCAGCTGTCTGCGTAGGTTCCTTAGAAATCCTACCTAGCCATGAAAAGCCTTCATATTTTACAAACCACGATTCCTCTTCCCTCTATCTGCACCTTCCCTCAGCATGCAAATTTTTTCCTTAGTCTTACACCACAGGACCTGTTCTCCACATGATGATGTATGAGGAGGACACAAAATCAAAGGCTAAGTTTCTCTTTCTCTATGAGCTTTTGGAAAGCAGCTGACCTGACAGGCATACTTTGCATGCACAGAATGAAGAGATGAGGAAAGAGTCAGAAAGGGAACTAAAACCATTTACTGCTTTCTATAGATTCATTTTTGATTAAAATCAGTGCAAACACTTTCTAAAATAAGTTCTTAAGGAAGAATTCCCCTATTTTCCTTGTTGTTCCCTCATCTTTTTCAGTTTCCTCAAAGGCTTTAGGAGGTCCCAGAACCGATAAAAAATACCGAAGTCTTACTGTGGAATTAGGACTATAGTTCTCTTTCCTATTTTTGCTACAGTGAAACAAGTCAAACCATGGTAATCTATGTAGTTTTACAAGAGTTTCAGCTGGCTGTTTTAATTCTCTAAAGCTGACAGCAGTAAGCTTCTTGAGCAGAGTGGCTTGAAGGACACTGAGCCAATTACAGTGGGAAATACATGCATTTAGAAGACCTGAGCCACAGGCATTTTGGAATGGGGTTACAACCTTCACACCAAACCACACACTGAATTACTTTGCTTGTAGTTTAGCTGGATGCAATTCTCTTAATAGCACATCAGTGACATAATGACTCAGCTGAAAGAAGTGTGGGATTTAAGATCTTTCTTCACCTCAGAAGGGATACGTATTCAATTACTAGGGATCTAATATCTTCTTTCTGCCTAGGAAAATAAAAAGACAACAAAGTTTTTTCCATGCACAATGCATAAATATTAAACACAAAGATGACACATGGTCATACTTAAGTCAAACTTCAGAACACACAATCCTTATTATCTTAGACTAGATTTTAAAACTGAAGTTCAGGGAAGAATATACAGAATTAAAATTCAACACAAATGAGTTGAAAGACTATATAGGACCATTAAAGTTTTGGCCTGTACAGTAGAAATTTTCAACTTAAATAGTTGTAGCTATGGCCACATTGGTCCTGATGTCCGTAGAATGGAGTGTAAGAGAAAATGAGAGCAAACGATTGTTTTCTTTATAACATAAGCACTACACCAGGTAAAAAAACTAAGCAGAATAATAATGACATGAAGTAAAGAAATCTCACATTAAGGAGTCTTTTTACATTACAATCATAGCTACAGAATTGTGTGATACACACTGATATTAAGGTTTTATGAAAGCGAAAAAGGAGAGTGACTACAGCCTATATATTTTGTTTTAACACCAATAAGCTTTCTGTCAGCACTTGCCATCTATAATACATTGAGATTCATATTACATAATTCTGCTTTGTTCCAATTGTTGAAACAGAATTAAATCACTAAATTGATATTATTTTGCATTCAGCAATATTTTAAAACGGAATTAATAAGCTAACATCCTAATTCATCAAGAAATGGGAAGGGAGAGGGAGAGAAGGAAGGGAGCTGGGACAAGGAAAACAAAACAGTCCTGTGGTTTGAGCCTGAAGGCTTACATGCCTCATCACTCAAGGGAGCTATCTTGAGTGAGCAGCCAAAAATTGCTTCCCTCTACATTATGCAGTTCTGACGCAGGGATCTGAAGACACCATGCCTGAGTAACACAGATATCAGCCATTTATGCCATCTGCCCCACAGTGGGAATACCAGATGAAATCAAACCAGTTTGCTAAGTGAGCATAGTGAAAGGCAGCTCCCTACAGCTGACTAACTGCAGAAAGATTTTTGAAGTTGAGTATTAACAATTAGCAGAAAGGCAAATACATTGCACTTCTAAAGCCAGATAGACTTAAAAAATAAGAAATAGTGACAGTAGTGCCACAAAAAAAAAACTTCTTCCCCTTCCATCATTCAATGGAAATTAGGAATAAATAACAGTGATTACAGGAGACTTAGACCTATGCAGATATAGTGAAAGGAAATATTTAGGATCATGAATGACTCAAAATTCATGGAGATATAGATTTATAAGTTGTAGTAGGGAATGGATTTAATGGGACATGGGATTGCAGTTAAGATTTTCCATTTGTAGTATGAAATGTCTGCATTCTAATCTGAAGCTGAAAGCTTGAACACTAAAGTGACATTTTCAGCAGCAGCATTTGAGGGGGAGAGGAAGGATGGGATGAGCAGCCTAAATTGACAACTCTACCAAATAAATTTATGAGGTGCCTTTGCTTGGACCTAAGAACTCATTATGACTAGAAGAAAGACCCAAGGTCTACAAGTTGCAAACTTGCAAAGCTGAAAGATATATTTGCAGAAATTGATATGACTCAGTATTTTTCTAAGCTTCATTAGGATGCCTTCCTATTACTTACAGAAGTTACTTGTAAGCCATATTAGCTTTCCCAGCTAAAGTCTTATCTACAACCTATGAGTGAGCACAACTACGGTGATAAAACCCATCAGTTTCTTGAAAAATTAATAGTATTTCATAATGAGACTCAAATGATTCAGCATAAAAGCATGTTGTTAATAACTTTCAGTTCCTACTTCAGGTTTAAAAAAACGCCCACAAAAAATTTCATTAAAGCTGAACATTTGTATTTAATAATCCCAGAATTCAGCAGCTAGGCTTAAAGAAAACAATTCTGCTACCTTCACAAAGGTCGGATCAAGTTTTTCTAAGGCTTTGACCAAATAAAGCTTTAAGCCAACCTCAGGGTTGATTTGAGCTATGTGAAAGCAAATGACAGAAACTTCCCAAAAAGCAGAATAATCCCAAGAATTCTAAATTTGACATTGAAAATAAGACTTCTGATTAACCAGAAATTAAAAAAAATAAAAAAATAAAAAAATCTAGAACTCATTCTCCACTTGCCTTGATGTACGTGGGGCAGCTTGCATAAACATACATTCTGTAAGAGTCTACCCATTGACTCATGTGGTAGACTCTTAGAATCACAGAATGGATTGTGTCAGAAGGGACCTTTAAAGATGACTTAGCCCACCCCCCCCTTTATGTGCAGGGACATTTTCCACTAAATCATGTTGCTCAAAGCTCCATCCAACCTGATGTTTCACTGAATTTCACTGAATTTCTAGAGTTGGAAGGGACCATAGAGATCATCTAGTCCAACTCCCCTGCTGAAGCAGGATTGCCTAGAGCTAGAGCATGTTACTCAGGACTGCATCCAGGCGGGTTTTGAAAATCTCCAAAGAAGGGGACTCCACAACCTCCCTGGGCAGCCTGTTCCAGGGTTCCGTCACCCTCACCGTGAAGAAGTTTCTCCTCATATTTGAGTGGAACCTCTTATGTTCCAACTTGTGCCCGTTGCCCCTCGTCCTCTCGGTGGGAACCACTGAAAAGAGTCTGGCTCCCTCCTCCTTCAACCCTCCCTTGAGATACTTGTAGGCGTTGATAAGGTCTCCCCTCAGCCTTCTCTTCTCCAGACTAAAGAGTCCCAGCTCTCTCAGTCTCTCCTCATAAGGGAGATGCTCCAATCCCTGAATCATCTTTGTAGCCCTACGCTGGACTCTTTCTAGTAGTTCCCTGTCCCTCTTGAACTGGGGAGCCCAGAACTGGACACAGTACTCCAGTTGTGGCCTCACCAGTGCAGAGTAGAGGGGGAGAATGACTTCCCTTGACCTGCTGGCTACACTCTTCCCTATACAACCCAAGATACCATTGGCCTTCCTGGCCGCAAGAGCACACTGTTTACTCATTGCCATTTTACTGTCCACCAGGACCCCTAGATCTTTCTCTTCAGTAGTTGCCTCTAGCGGGTCCACCCCTAACCTGTATTGGTGCCTGACATTCTTCTTCCCCAGGTGCAGGACCCTACACTTTTCCCTGTTGAACCTCATGAGGTTCTTCTTTGCCCAGCCCTCCAGCCTGTCCAAGTCTCGCTGGATGGCAGCACAGCCCTCCGGGGTGTCAGCCACTCCTCCCAGTTTGGTATCATCAGCAAACTTGCTGAGGATACACTCTGTCCCCTCGTCCAGGTCACTGATGAATATATTAAACAGCACGGGTCCAAGTATTGACCCCTGGGGGACTCCACTGGTTACAGGCTTCCAACTTGAACCTGCTCCATTAATAATTACCCTTTGGGTCCTGTCACACAGCCAGTTCTCAATCCACCTCACTGTCCCCTCATCCAGCCCATACTGCCTCAGTTTCCCAATGAGGATGTTATGGGAGACAGTGTCAAAAGCCTTGCTGAAGTTGAACACTCCCAGGGATGGAGCATTCACAAATTCTCTGGACAACCTATTCCAGTGTCTCACCACTCTCATAATAAAGAATCTTGTACTAATGTAAATCATCTACCCTCTTTCAGCTTAAAACAATTGTCCCTTGTCTTGTCACTACTGGTCCTGGTAAAAAGCCTATCTCCATCTTTCTTATAAGCCCCCTTTAAGTATTGAAAGGCCACAACAAGGTGTCCTTGGAACCTTCTCTTCTCCAGGCTGAATAGTCACAAGTCTCTCAGCCTGTCCTCATAGGGAAGGGCTTACAGCCCTCTGATAATTTTCGTGGCCCTCCCCTGGTCCCCCTCTAATATATGCATGTCTTTCTTGTGCTGAGGGCTCCAGAGCGGGATTCAGTACTCCGGCTGGGGGTTGGCCATGCTTCTTTTGATGCAGCTCAGGATATGATTGGCTTTCTGGGCTGCTAGCACACATTGTTGGCTCACATTCAGTTTTTCATCCACCAATATTCCCAAGCACTTCTCTGTAGAGCTGCTCTCAATCCATTCATCACCCAGTCGGTATTGATACTGGGGATTGCCCCAACCCCAGTGCATAACATGGTTTTGTTAAACTTTGTGAGGTTCACATTGGCCCACTTCTCAAGTCTGTCAAGGTCCCTCTGGATGGCATTCCTGCCCTCCAATCTATCACATTACCACTCAGCTTGTGTCATCTGCAAACTTGCTGAGGGTGCACTCAGTCCCACTATGTCATTAATAAAGATAATGAACAGTCCTAGTCCAGACCCCTGAGGGACACCACTTGTTACGGAATATGGGAATTTATAAGAATATACTGACTATTGAATATGTTACTTGTTAGTGATAAGAGAGCCTGTGCTTCTGCTGCCGGTGCTCATACAAACAGGGACACATCTACTTCACAGCAAATCTGCACTCATCTAGTTTCAACCATAACCCAGATATTTCAGCTAAAAAAAAATGGAATGGGTTAAAGTTTTACTTATGCTGTGAACATAACATTCTTTTTTATTATTGTTCTCAGACATGAAAAATCCACAGACACACTTGCCTTCCTTGTAACTTCTGCAAGACTTCAAATGGAGCTTATAATATTCACTGAGACATTCCAAGAGCTCCCTGAAGTTCAAGCTTTCACATCTAATAACTTCCAAACTTATAAAACCATTTGTCGTAAAGCTGTCTTGTTCTCCTGCTTTAATCAATTAGTGTCTTCTGTCATAGGCATTTGTGAGAAGCATTGTGGGGAACTAGTCAGCTTCTACTTTGACCAGCTCACTTCCTACACAAAAGAATGTCATGGACACTACTCAAGTGGCTCACAAATTACATCTGGGACACATTAATGGTTCAAAATCCTGGGAAGAAACATCCAGTCTCTACAGATTTTTTCCCTTTGGTGAATTTTAATACCTAGCCTAAAGAATTAATCAAGAATTAAGCAAAATGTATTCTCCTCCCAAGTATACAAGCTTAAAAAAAACCTACTACTTTCCACTCGATAATTTTCAATTATTTTAACTGTGATTGACTTCTGTCTAAAAAAAAATTATTTCAAAACCTGAAGCAGAAACAGAACTTCTCCCATTTCTGTGAGAAGACAGCTCATCCAGAGACTCTAATTGCACCTACAATTACCTTTGCCTACACAGCATGATACTAGTAGTAGCTGCATTTAACTTAAATGCAAAAATGCTCACACTAAAGCACCTTTTTTCCTAATAAAGAGTGGGGTGAGGAACAAAAACTGGATACTTAATACAGGGTAGCTATCAGTGTTGTGGTTTCATTCATCTGCAGGAAGACTGAGTAGAAACTATAAACTGGTGCTCCTTTTGGTTCTGAAGTTTACAGTCAACACATTTATTGGTTTATGAGAAGCTGCTCTTGAAAAATAGTAGTCTAGAAGCTAGACGTTGAAAAATAGATGCCATAGTATGCAGGCTTTCTACAACTGAAGTAGGAAAACAGGAGGATGACGACAGCACAATCTTCTTTGTCAGAAAAGATAATAATATTTAGCCAGAAAGTAACAGTAAAAGCTATTGCAGACAAATAACAGAGACAAATGACAGAGCAGACAATCAGCAAATCAGACACTTTCTGTAAGGCTCAGTTTTTTAACTGTGTCTCAGAAATCTCAGAAATCTGTAGCTGAACACGGTATCAAACTTCTAAAATCAAAACCTCTAAATGCTTTATTTGGGCCACATTTATGTAAACAACCTCCAGTTCACCTTTATACTATCAAGGGTAAAAATTATAGCTAGTTAGCAGAGACATGCTAGTTGTAACATCAAAACAGGCTGTATTGCTGTAGCATATCTGAAAATGTGCTTCTCTCTCCAAAAGTTGATCTGGTTCTCCTCCCCAAAACAATTAGTTTAAACAAATATATTTTCTTTCCCTGCAAAGCTTGCCAAGGTATTTTGAGGCCTTTTATACAGTTTGCATAAAATTCTTACTTCCACCATCCAAATGAAATAATAATAATATTAAGTACAATGATTGCTAAAGTTCAGAATGAAATTCTCAGAACTATCCATATATCCACTCAGCCATGCCCAAATGAGATAATTGCTACTTTCCAGACAGCTGCTTTGGTCATCTTACCATTTGGTATCTTTCTTAGTTTTGCTTTCCCTTTTAGTAATTTCAAAATATTAGATTTTAATAAAAAGAATCCCTTGTGTTTACTTTCCACCACCACCACCTCCTCACACAATTTTAGGATGGCATTTTCACATGCATTGCCTCCCACATTGTTCATTTTTCTAATGTCTAGGCAATAATTTCAGAACTAGGGTAGGGCTTTAGGATTTGCCATTCATTTCCTTTTAGTTGTGCAAGTGTTCATCTTGCAAAACTGTTTCACCTCTTATGACAGAACAATAAGATCCAAAAAAATGTATCTCTATGAGGCCAGTTTTTCGGATCAGTGAAAGTTCATTTGAAGCATTCCACAAGACATCTGGGCCTTTCCTATAAGAGGGCTAAAGAATATATAGTCTTCGTATGTATATCTTCTGATCTTTAAAAATGAGAACCAGTTTTTTGTAGATTTAAAGCAAGAAGTAAACAGCACTGAACCAAGCCGTGGTTTCGTCTTGTTTCAAGAGCAGAGTAAAAAATGGAAACTTTCTGCTTATTCTGTAAGTGTTCTGACTATCAAACACAACAGATCATGTGACAGTAGTCCTGATACAATGTAACAGAATTGAGTATTGCACTATTTGAAAAGTGGGTACAATGTATCCCTTAACAAAACAAGCAAATGTGAAGGAACATTATTTTTTACCTGTTACTGCTTATGAGGCATCTAATAATTTCACATATGTCTGGTCATTTGAAAGATTTGACATTTCCTTACTCCCATCTTCTTGAATTATTTTCCTTTCAACAGTGGGACAAGTGATAATGTCATCAGTGCTAAAAAGAGAAGGCAAGGAAAAAGGTGGGTAGAGTACAACCAATCCAGAGAAGAATCAGAATATTAGTGGTAGTGATAGGACTGCAGCAGCTCCTTAATAACCCAAAATAGCTTCACTGACACATGGAATGCAATCGCTGAATCCCACCAAGGCTTCAGAAAAAAGAAAGAAGAGAAAAATCCCATAGCAAGCATTTGTGCACTGTCAGTATGGAAGGAATTAAATCTGCATGGCAGAACAAGGTCTTTTAATTGATTGTACTAATACTTAACAGAATCTCAATTTTCATATCAAGATACTTGCTAGCTTTGCTGAAATAAAAGTTGGAAACTGTTTCAAAAAAAAACAAACCAAAACCTGAAGAATCCTTTGGGATAAATTTGGAAATGGAAGATTGAAGATTACTGAGGCCCTCAGCAGTACTGAAAACGCTTTGTAACTTGCTATGGCATGAAGATTTCACAGTCTATCTCAAACACAAAACACAAGAAATACAGAAAAAAAGGAATGAAAATCAAACCCTTTCATTTATTACCAAGAATAATACTTTCCACCATGACTCCATGGTGTGGAGGTAGACACTAGGACATTACAAGCCTTCATATAATTTTTTCCATCTTGAGAATTTGAAGAAAAGAAAATCTATAAACCAGCTCCCCAAAAACTTATTTTGAATAACAAATACATGTTAAGTTCTTTTGTATTTCTCATTTCTCTTTTGACAACTAGGTTGTAGTCAAATCACTTGTAAAGCTTTTGTTGTACAACCATGAGGAGCATAAAAGTCACTTTCAAGCAAAAGCATGCAGATCCTAGGAGTCAAAGCTGTAGAAAAACACCACCAAGAAAATCTCAGAAGTTCAGTTAAGGTTACGGGAATTTTCAGTCCTGTGAAATGCTGAATAAGCTTCAGTATAGACTACAACTCGCTTTGCAAATCAGAACTTCATTTCCTCGAAGTTGGCCTCAGGCAGTAGGATCCATTCCTCTGCAAAACCGCTGTTGCAATTCAATTTCAGTTTCCATTCTCCCTCAGAGACTGCACGGAATAACCCACAACAGTTTTCTAGTAACAAACATACATCCAGTATCATCTATGCATGTGTACACAGTTATATATGCTAGCACTGAAATATGGATCTGCTGAATAAGGGAATGCAAGCACAACAAAAGTGTAAAATATATGTACTTGAATTCAGTCTGTGCTGTAAATTAGTGAAGCAGTATCAACTATGTGGAAGTTTTTCAGTTATTCTTGCCATGAATTAAAAGGATTTTTATATGCCTGTCAGCCAGAATTGGGCGGGGACGGGGACACAAAAAAAAAAAAAAAAAAAAAAGGGGGAGAAAATCTGTTTTACATGTGAACTTCCATCCTGGATCCTCCAGGGTCAGATTGTTTTCACAGTAGGCATTCTCTGTTTCCAAGGCAACGGAAGGCCGATCAGATATTTAATCAGCCTGGGTGTTGGACCACCCATTAGCATAAACAAGAAGTGGGGGGGGGGGGGAAAAAAAAAAAAAAAAAAAAAAAAGAGGGAGAGATCTGGCACTAAGAGGTCCTGCCACTGGGCGTAATATTTCCACTTTCCATTAAACATTTTGTACCTACAAAAAGCATAGAAAGCAATTTCATTTAAAAGGCCAAGGTAAAAATTTTTTTCAAATCTCTACCACAAAGCTTTGAGCATTAAACATATGCACAAACAAAATATATAATGGCTATCTAATAAGGCCATATAATTCTGTAACAATAATAATTAGCCTTGAATAGTTTGAGAAGTCTGTAAACGAAGAAAAATAAATGTCTAATTATGAAGTGCTCATATATGATATGAATGACAGCAGGCTACATTTCCTAAATATTTGACAGGTAGCTCCAAAGACACTATGAATCTTCTCATGATAGGGTGAGACTGACATATTTATCAATACACTAAGATGCATTAGGACATGTTAGTATATAGCATTTTAGTTCAGATGAGGAGTAAATTTTTTAAACAAATCTCATTATCGCCTTTGATTGTACTTTAGTTCATGTTGCAGAGTGGTCTGAAGGTGCTTGAACTGGATGAAGCTAAACTGAAAGATGCTCTCCAGGGCTTCTTCTTGATCAAACTCTTAATGATCACTCAAGTCCACAGGACTACCAGGGCTGTACCAACTAACTCCTTACTGAAATGCTTATAGTATAGACCTCAGAAACCAGTGTTTTTCTAGTCTTTCTGATCCTACTGAGCTGCACCACTTACTTGAAGACACTATATTAAATGTCTGGTCAATTGCCTGAACAAAATAGTATATTTAATAGATATTGTAAGCATAAAATAGCTCAGAGAGAAAAAAAAGATAGAGGAGAGGGAGAAACTGCCTTCCTGGGAAGAAATGCTTCTCTATGCCAACATAGAGACAATCCCGGCTTTGCTAAAAAACTTATCTTGGTGTATATACTTCTAAATGAGCCTTTGCAGAAAATGTCCAGTGGCTGATGATGTTCCTATTCAGAGTTTCAGGAGTTGGTTAACTAATTATGGTTGTTACCTTCCAACTACACCTAAACAGTGCTGTGAACAGCAGTACGGAGAGGAGGTGCTACTAAATCTCAGGGCAGGAATAAGTACATGTGACTATCCTCTCCCCTCTCTCCCTCTAATCAGAACTCAGACTGGTTCTGATTAAAACTACGTTTATGTTGCAGTCATTTCAGAAGTAATTGCAGTGTACTGCAATTGCCTAATTTATACTCTTTTGCAGTAGATGGAAATATACACTAGCACAAAGGAGCTTCAACATGGCAGCACAGAGCATAGTATAGTCATACTTTCTCTACCAGAAAGCCAGAAAATGCAATGTAAAAAGTTACTGTTGCAAAAAAATAAAGAAAATATTAGTTTCCTCACTATTTCCTTGTATTTTTCCATCCTCCTTGAGGACTAAGGAATAGAAACCATGTAATACATAACTCGACCTAAAACATGCCCAGAGCTCTAATAGCCTCTAACTGTTTCTTACCTCTTCCTGGATTTGCAGGTATTTGTTGCCTTTGATATTGTATCTATCTTTAAATATTATCATCAGAAGAAAAAAAAAAGTTTGTTTAATATTCTTTTAATTAATCACAGGTCGCAATCTCTCTTTCTTTATTTTAGATTCTATAAGTTTTTTTTTTTCTATAGTCTTTACCATTCCAAGCACATAATTTATTCAAGCATGACTAAAGTGGTAAAAATAGGTTCCTGAAAAGCATTTAAAAACAGAAAAGTAAACAGAACTTTTCCTTTTATGCTGTACTTTGCATAGATTCAATATAAGATTCTTTGCTCAAAAGTATTCATCCTTTCTAAAAAATGGTTAATAAAAATAGAAAATTACTTGTGATATTGTACAGTGGTGGCTTCTTGATGTATGTATTTTCAGCACAAGAAAAATCTGGCTAATTAAGTAATTTCTTTAAACTACTTTGTGATTTGTGAAAAGGCTCTTTATTGGTACATGAACCAAGAATCTGAAACCCAAACACAGATTCTTCTACATCATATATATACATATATAGATATCAAGATGGATATTTTCCTTCCCAGCCCTTCAGCCCTAAGCAGGCTAAATTATAAAATATCTGACACAATTTCAGAACACTGTATCATAATGGGCCTTTTTTAAGCATGCCTTTGAATTAAGGCAAACACTACAACAGCATTATAGCAGTCCTGGGATTTGGGAAGCAGCATTTTAACAGCATGTTGCCCGTATTTTCATGCTGTGAACATATTCATAGCAGTTCCATGAAAGTCCCAGGACTGCTGGTGTAGCATCTGTTCACTACCAACAAAGACTTGGATATTACACAAGAGTCTGTTTTCTATTCATCAGCTGCCTTTTTACAAACACAGGACTTCTATTGCAACAAGAGAATTTTTTATCTGGGTTTTCTCATGTGAACACACAAACACACTCATTTTTAAGTATATATCTTTATTATAATTATCGGACATTTATCAGGGTAGACCTACTCTCAGGATAAACAGGGACTCTTAGGCTTAGCTGTTATCCATATCCGAAAACATATACATGTTTCCAAAGATGTTAACAAGAAATCATAATCTTGGAACAAAATGTCTTTCATTCAGCATAACGCAGTTGCTAATGCACCTCTTCTTAATGTGGTAATTACATGTCAGATCACAATTGAAAACACTTGGACTGACCTTAACATTTACCATCTCAGACCTCGCCCAGTGATGAAGGGTGCACATGCATTGGTTCCATATACAGATTCAGATCTTGGTTTTTGCTATCAGACATAAAGCCATTAGTTTCAGTGGGGTATTCCCAACAAACAATTTTAACAAGAATCGTCCCATGGTACTTCTTGAGCTGAGTACATCATTTGCTCCAAATCATTTAGTTTTATTTGTGTTTGGATGTGCGTACTTTATCAATTAGGCTCACATCATGGGCTGGTTCAGGCAGGATCACAGTCTGCTAATTGCATTACAAGCCCTCTAGATCTCTTCCAAGGTCTTTTCTGAGAAAGAGCAATCTGGAGCAAGCTGATCAGTCGCCTCCAAACATGTGACTTGAGCACAGTTGACACTGCAGTGTATGCCAGGATCACCTCCAGAAAATAGTATAGATTCAGACAGGACAAGTATGGCTTCTTATTGGGACAGCCTCACAACACTTTTTAAAATAGACCTCAAATTATTTTTTAATGAAATGAAATGAAATGAAATGAAATGAAATGAAATGAAATGAAATGAAATGAAATGAAATGAAATGAAATGAAATGAAATGAAATGAAATGAAATGAAATGAAATGAAATGAAAGCAGGTGATTGGTCATGCACGCAAGTGCATGCACACGCATACTCTGCCCTTCCAGACTGAGATGTCTTCTCTTCAGTTTTGTAAATATCAGGGTAGTGGAGGACCAGTGAATAGGTAGTGTGAATTTCCTTAATTTTCTTTGTAATTCATATAAATTCTGGTTGATGCACACTTCAGTGGAAAAGAGCAAGGAAGTTAAACTGGGTACATTTGTCATATTCTCAGATTAGGAGGCAATCAGGTTGCAGGATCCTGTACATTCATACTGAGGCGATTCAGAATAATTGTTCATGGATTTAGAGAAATCAGATTACTCCATAATCCTGTAGTAACATTTGGCATGCTACACATTATTAAGAAGTCACTGTAAAATTGTTATGCAAATTAGATATTCACAAGAAAGTGTGAAAAAAGAATAGAATAACCAGAGCATTTCATGGTGGTATGAAGTAGCTGAGCAGTATCTTTATCATTGCCAATTACATACCAGCCTGCTTTTTGAATGGGATTATATTTCTGAATAGAATACATTTCCAGCAGCTCCACTGGATGTCATTAAACCAGTGGCAGGTTCCACGTACAATCCTTTATATAAATTCCAAAAGCCCATTGCATTTCCATGCTTCACTCTTTTACATGAAAGACATTTGCCAGCCATTTTGTGTAGTACTGCAGAGAATACTTACATAGAGGAGAAGAAAAACAATGCACTCCAGGACATATCCTGAGAGCATGGATGGTTTCAAAACAGTAACATTGCTAGATAATTGTTAGCTAATCAGTTCAATATCATCACCTAATTTTCACATGCTTCCCACCCGTCTTGCTCACCCTCTGGTATTGCTCAAATAAAAAGATTTTCCCATAATAAACTGCTATCATATTGTACCCTGCCCTTCCCTTCAAGTTCCATACTCACAGACAATGTTTTGTGGAAAGATTATAACATTATATTGTGTGAAATGTGTGCAGACAGACATCTATTCTTGTAAAAACCAAGCCTGAAAAACACTAAGTAAACCGTTTGCCTGTATTAGCGCTGGTACAATCTATTTTGGCTCAATCTCATGCCAAGAAGCAGTCTAAAAATGTAATTTAATTTTTAAACTAAATGTATTCATTGATATTTAACTGCAGGCATCACCTTTTTTTTTTTCACTGCTGAAGCATAATGAGAAGGAAGCAATTTCCAAACGTGCCGAGAGCCCTTTGGCTGCTCGGGAGCAGCGCAGGTTGCCATGGCAACTGCCACACCACCCTCTCGCTGGTCCCAGCCAATGGCACATCCCAGGGAGGCCGCAGCATCGCTGGAGCCTATTGATGCTAACGCAAAGCACAGCTACACACCTCTGCTGCTATTGTTGCCATCTGGACTGGAAATCCACGTATAAAACCAAAATAAATAAATAAATAAATAAATAAATAAAAAATCTCACACCTTCAAAAAGGCCCCATTAAAATATTAAAAAATGGAGTATATAAAGTAGTAGTTTCATTTTCTGCAAGGAACATGTTGCCTGTCATGATGACCTTGACACTCAATTTTATAATTTCCCCTTGGGTAAGACAATTTGCAAGGGCATACTCTCTTTCGGTTCGACATCTTCCACCGTAAATGAGATTTTTCTTACCAAAGCAGCAGCAAATCAAATTCTGTCTTTCATCTGAGCTGCTTGTGTGCATTTACAGGATTATTGATTCAGAAATCTAACATCTGCAAAATGCAAAACTAGCCAGTTAAGTTTAGGAAAGGCTTTACACATCCGCTGATCTCCCCTGTTGTGTGCAGACTAATGGTACTTACCCACATGACTGTGAACTAATCTGGAAAAATGAGAAATGCCTGTGATCATTAATAATGTCATTATCAGACATTAAAAAAAAATACGTTTTTTCTAACTTGACCAGGCTTCTATAGGTATCAGTGGTCCTTTTAGAATTAATTTCTATAGCACAAAGGTGGACACCATCTCTTCTCCCTTTTCAATCTATTACTTCTTAAAATCAACATCTAGAAAGAGATAATACCTTTTATTAGACCAAGTGGTGCAGCCAGAAAAAGGGAAAGAGCAAGCTTTAGGGCACACAAGCCCTTTCTTAAGCCTGATATGAGCCAAGCATGCACTGGAAAGAATTACTCTGGCTGCAATCTAGCTAAGGGAAAAAAAAATAATTCCAAAACTCAAAACTAAACTTTCAGGAGATTAGTTTGCTTACTGATATGTATAAGATTACAGGATAGGTAAAATTCTGGCCTAAAGTGTGGGGGTTTTTTTGACAGTCCACTAGAATTTCCTTCCTTTCTTATATGCTTTGAATTCCTCACCATTTTTGCATACTATGTATAGTTCTAATGTATTGGAAGTAGCAATTGTTTTAGAATAAGCATGCACATAGGCATTCTTTCCCTCTCTGTTTCCCTTGTTTTACTATTATTCTCAACATTTCCTAACTTATTAATATAATTCAATGATATCCAGAGCAATTACTACCCACTTAGCTTAATGTTGGCTCTGTCTTTATCAGTTCTGAAAAAGGGCTTGAGAGCTTCAACCTTCTGCTCTTTTCAAACTACCTCAGGTTCCCTGTCTTATAAACTTGGCTATCACAGCTACATAACACTATCATTAACTTAAATATGTTCTTTATAGTGAATAAACATGTTCAGTGTGCAGCAGAGAATCCATTATTCAACCAAAAAGGGAGAGTATGATCCCACTACTTACACTCCACTAACATTTAATATAAGGAGAGAAGGAAAAGAAGAATAATTCAGAGATTACAGACATGACTTATTTTTATTGCTGTGCATCATTTCAAGTCTTTCCTCTACAATTTTCAATATAATGTTAGAAAATATTTTTTAAATTCAAAAAATGTTTTCTATCCAATTAGGATCATAAACACACTGCAAATCAGTATAATGTGCAAAATAATGCTGTTAATACACACACAAAATTGAGCATAAATCATTTTTAATTAGTGCATTTAACAGGACAATTCTTAGCAAATATGGTCAATTACTCATTACAAGTAGCCTTTTCCAAGGCAAAATCAACTAGAAAGGTGTTTTATTAACCATTCAATATTACACAGAAACTCAGTTACTTATTACTTGCATGATTCTGAGGACATTTGAGAGCAAAAAGAAATCATGAGTGGGTCCAAATTTAGGTGAATCTTTTACAGACATTAGGATCAGTAAAGCTAGTAATGAAGAAAGTTTACAGAGGCTTAAATAATGTTATCCAGTAAGTAGTATAGCTACAGGTATTAAATTATTGAAAATACTATCCTTTTTGCAGTCCTTGAAATGTAAATGGTATCTTTAGAAAGATTTCATTCCTGTGCACTGAACTGAAATTGAAAAGAATAAATTAAAATATGGGCTACCTACAGCTCTGTATAGTTACAAAACTTCTCCAAGCCAGACTGTTATTTCAAAATACTGGAATCCTGGGCGGAAAATAAAAATCATCAGATTAGATACCATTCTGAATTTCCTCTCTGGAACATCCATAGGATGTCAGCAAAACACACGAAGTTGTGGCAGCAACACATAACATCAGACATCTCCCTCTGAAACCTCTTAATGTATTGTTGTGTATTGGCATTAAAAACCATATAAACTAAAAGCTTGTTGTTGAGATGTGCTGCAGTGTTTTCCCTTTAGTCTTAAGCTTTGATGCCTTAGGCTGACTCACCGTCTAAAAGCTTTATGAAATCTTGTTAATATCATCAAAATGTGAACTCAGAAGGAAAGGAGATCATATTTCAACAATATTTGTAAAAAGAAATCCATTTTTGCAGTTTCAGAACAGAATAATTCAGCCCTTTTCTTCTGGTAAGATTAAAAATCTATTATACAAAAATAAACACCCCCATCTTTTTATTGGGAAAAAAAACCCAATGAAACAAAACCCCCACATAAAACAGATACAAAAGCAAAAACACATTTTGATTGATGTGGAAGATTTTCTAGTTCTATTCTGACCTATGCACCTGTGCAGAGAGTATACAGCATTTCCTATTTTTTGTGGTGTCATATTAAGAAATGGTTTTAGAAATCCAGATTTAACTTGGCTGAATTAATTTATTAAGATTTATAAAGGCCTATCTAATTTCAGCCATCTAAATAGAGTGTGTTGGAGTTTCATCTATAGTGCAAACTACCAGACCAAATTATTTTTCACAAAATTCAGTCCCAGAGAAATCCCATTTGTGGTATGATAATATGGGACCATACAGCCATGGAAACCTAAGTTGGAACCATAACATTACCCGTTAAAAAATTGTCCCTATTTTGTGTAAATCCTAAGGCTAAGATTATACAGTCAGCTTCTCTACGTGCATCACATATGTCCTTCTGCCTCACTACCATCAGGACCACAACAACTCCCCGTATAACTTTCTCCCTTATCTACAAATGTCCACTTCTTTCTAGCTTTTCAGGCTCATCAGTCTCCTAGGTTTGTTTTAAAACCTACGTGCAACAAAAAAAAAAAAAAGAGAAAAAAATATCAGTTGCATCTTGCTCTTTCCAGATAGCACAAATTTCACTATGTGAGGAACAGGGGGGAAAGCCCCAAAATGCACACATTTTCAGAGCTCTGCTCTGACAGACACAATGTGCAACCTGTGGAAAAGCCAAAGAGAACTGCAGGACATCTGTAACTTCATTATCAAAGCATGTACCTGAGAACCAATCAACACTGTAAGTCCAAATTGCCTATCTTCCAGCTGCAGAAATTTCTCTTGGCTTCCCTTTAATTTTTAGCCACATTTTGTTTGAGCTTTATTTGCACTGCTTTCTGGTACACACTCTAGTTTTCTCTCTTCCCTATTGTTTCCAAATTCTTCTTGCTCTTAAGAGCAGACACCACAGAGCTTGCAAATCAATATTTTTTTTTTCTTAAAAATCAGTCATCTTGTATGTTTGGCTATGAATGCACAAAAAAAATTAAATAAATCAGGCGTTCAAGGCTGTCATCCTGTTCATAAAATATAGAGCTCACCTACTATCTAAGTATGGAGACTTACTTGATATAAGCAGTAAAAAGTCTGAGGAAAAAAATGAGAAATTAATTAATGAACTAATATGGGATTTAGTCAGATTATAAAAATGAGGCATTACCTTGAGCAAAAACTACAGAAATTTAGTTTGTCTTAATAGAATCCTTTGTTAGGGAGTTTGTATTTAACAGTTTGATTCTCTCCCACATTTTTTTCCTGATGGTATGTACCACCAGAAGGACTATTGTCAGAGACACGCAACAGTGAGGAGGTGCTCATATGCTTGAAAAACTTGCATATTGAGAAGGAGATGATAACTGAAATCAGAGCCCACTAAGGATCAAGATCTTTGGATGGAGAACAAAGACTACTGCAGAAATTTGTTCATGACAGGTATAGAAAGTATTCTGCATACATTTCCAGTTGAAAAAATGGGCGCAGAGAACTTACTGAAAGGGTAGATATATTTTTGTCCAAGAATTAAGTAAGAAAAATAGGATCCACATGATTCTGGGAAGCATTACAAAACCACCTCCATTTATTTCATTAAATCAGACCAGGTAGAGTCTGTCTTTCCTGCTCTTAAGGAGGGTATGTCTTACTGGGGTATCACGGCTCTGCTGCAATCCTGAGTCACCTGGCACACCCTAGCAGATGATGCAGGTTACTTTAAGTTTGAGCAAGGAATCTGGCTGTTCTGCATGGAGAACAGATGCAGTAGGATTGGTACTGTGCTGGGGATGATCATAAAGATTCAGCAAAGATCTGGAAAGAAAATATTCTTAAGCAGGAGGCTTATCAAAATCTATAGCGTTTTGCCTTTAAAAATGAACTTCACCATGACAGAAAATGTGACGTGCGACTGTGATTGTCCAAACTGAACAACAAAAAGGAATGATCCCTCAAGTCCCAGGACACAGATATGTACTTTCGTTTGTTCAAAGTCCAGGGATCTTGGTCTCTGTCCTCCTTTGAATATATACACCAAGTGAAAAAAGATCAGGATCATTATTTTTAATAAAGAATAATTAAATAAATAAACATGCATTCTATGTTAATAACATTTTTCACTTTGTTCCCTTTCCAAAAGTTTCCTAACAATATTTGGGCCACTCAAAAGAGAAGTATGATTCTGAAATGCTAAAAACAAATAGAATTTTCTTATTTATTGAGATGTATAAAATCATGTTTATAAAAGAAAAATGTGCACCCTGTAAAATGACCCATAATTACTCCTCAGAGACAACTGATTGTAAAAAAATTAACATTCCATTTGATAGGTCAGTTGATAACTCTGCTTTCTTTGAATCTTTCCACACCACTCTTCATCCATTTCTTTATTGTATCATTTAGGCAAAATATATCAGGAAGGAGAAAGCAATATTCTTAGGAAATTAAAATGGAACATCAATAATTTACTAACAGTTAAGATGAAAGTACTCATCTTCCCTGGCATAAGGCTGCCAATTTTAATTCAAGTTTTAAAACAAGTTTTGCAGTCAATACGGTGGTGAAAGTCAAGAAAGAACAATAGTAGGACATTCTTTTTTCATATTTAGCAACTCAGTGACCTCCTATTCGGATTTTTGGATGGTGTGAATTCAATAATGCCTCTGTTTGCAACCTGTCTGTTAGCATATGACAAGCCACACTCTCATCTCAGGAAAAAACCCACAAGCTAAAAGGTATTGATAACAGTTAATGGCTCAATGACTTCAGATCAAGCATGTCAAATGAAATCCTTGTGGCACATTCAGGAGTTAAAGGTATTTTCCAAGTTTGCCTTTTGAGAAGCAACATTGTGGTGCGGGAAAAGGGCTGTTACAGAATGTCCATTAGCGCATAATATAGTGTGTGTTTTCCTAGGCTTACTTTTAATGAAGTTCACAACTTTTATAGCCTCAAATAATATTTTTATTTCCCTGGTAAACATTAACACATTTGTTCAGGGCTTGGTGTCCAGTAATACATGCTTTTATCACAGAGCCATGTGTTTTCCTTCCATAATTAACTCATTACTAGTACAGGCTTACACTTTGTTAGTCCTACCTAGCTTAAAGATTTGATTATTGGAAACCTTTAAAATGTTTCATCTTGGAGGACAGCAAGATCAACAGAGAACAATTGCTCAATGTCTAGATCATGTTAATTCATCTTCACCCTAAGAGTAGAAACTGTCCAGGGATGTCAATTTATTTCCACCACCAGTTCCCCACACTACCAAAATGCACATGCTTATATCAAGATTTAACAGTTTTCCTAAGATCCTAGGAGTTTTTTATATTTACAATGGCGTAGTCCTGACAGTTGCAGGATTTTCATCCTTCCAGCCTGGATTTTTTGTTTGCAATATTTGTCTCTTGTTACAAGCAGTGGAACCAGTGATTCTTCAAAGTGCAGAAGCAAAAGCGAAAGGTGGTGATTACAACCTCTCTAAAACTTTCTTGGACTACCAAGGGACACAGAATCTCCGATGTAAGGACACCAAGCAGAACTACTGTAATCTATTTGAGAAGACCATAAAATGCCCATTACTGAAGGTCCTTAAAAATAGATCACATGGACATTTCAAGAGTGATATAGGTAGGAAGCAAAATTGACTAGGTTATTTCCTCAGGTACCTTTCAGCCCTATGGTTAGACCTGATATGCTCCGAAGAGATTTAAAAACCTATTCTGTAATTATGGAAACTTGCAGAATTTACTTAAAATGTATAGGATGTATAATATACAGTCTTGCAAAAAGTACTCAATAGGCAAAAAATTATTTTTCTTTATATAGATTTTTAAGGAAGAAAATGACTTTAAAAGTTGAGCTTTTTAAAATGATGGGAACCTATTAATACCTCTTTAAATTATTAATATTAAAGGTAATGGTTTGATTTTCAGGAGTCTTGTCAGTGAGAATGAACAAATAACTGCTTTGTTAGCATTATTTGTGTCTTTCAGTACATGAAGTTAATATTTCACACGTGCCTTACGTGGCTGAGCATGACCCGTGTGTGAGCTGAACTGATTCATTCTGCCCTGCGAGCACAGGAACAGCACCAGCTCACTGGGACTAAGGTACCTTCCTAAGGACCTCTGCTGTTCCATTGACGTGTACTGTTTGACAAACACCACTGAAGAAAAAAAAACAACATAAAAATCGAATACAGGAAAAACAGTAAAAATTTTGGACTGTGCAAGTTAGTGTATGTTAGAAAATAAAATCCTGCATAACTCAGCT
The DNA here is from genome assembly GCF_001431845.1 of Calidris pugnax. NCBI lineage: Eukaryota > Metazoa > Chordata > Aves > Charadriiformes > Scolopacidae > Calidris > Calidris pugnax. The sequence continues at coordinate 6,092,856 of NW_015090830.1, read as the reverse complement.
GCAAAAAGAGAAAAGGTTGTCTCAAACTCAGAGTGGATGTTTGATTTGTTTCTCATATAATCCTGCCTCGTTTCATTCAGAGTGCTGCAGTGATGTTACGCAGCCATTCCCTGAATTTTTCTTCAGAAGATGACACTTTGGGATTGTGCCGGGGGTTGGGGGGTTTTTCCCCATTTCTTTCAGTCTGTGACACTGAGGAAAAAAAAACCAACCCCCAAACCCTTCCTATATGCGCCTCTCTATGTTCTGTTCCTCTCCTTCTCCTGCGCGGTGGCTAAAAAAAACCTAAGTGTGCGGGTTTAAAAAAATAAAAGCCATTTTTTCCCTTCCCGGCTGCCGCGGGGCAGCGGGGCTCGGC
>NW_015090830.1:5807018-6092218 GCF_001431845.1 Calidris pugnax | reverse complement strand
CTCCTCCATCGCCCCCCCCGCACCGGGGGTCCGACGGGGTCCCGGCCGCGGGGGGCTGAGGTGCCGCTGGGGTCGGGGGGATAAGGGGGGGTAAGGCTGGGCGGCCGCGGGAACATCTGGGGTGAGGTTTGGTGTGAAAGGAGGCGGGGGTTCAGGCGAAAGGGGAGCCGCGGCAAGGCGCAGGGAGGAAAAAACCAACAACAACAACAAAAAAAGAAAACCCTCCAAGCTCCCCCCAAAAAACCCCCCAAAAAGCAAACAAAAACAACAACAAGAACCAAAAAAACCCACCCCAAAACAAACAAACAAAAAAAAAATCCAAAAAAAAGGCCCCCCAAAACCACATACACACACACACACAAAGCTGGAAACTTAAAAGATACTTCAAATAATGGGAGGAATGGCATTCTTCAGCTGCCTGCAACTGCAAGCCATGTGGGAAACAAACTGCACCAGTTTGGCAGTGAAGGCTGTGAAGTTTCTTGGTTTCTTTTGTGCTGTGGCTGCCTCCAGCACCAATAATGTAGAAGGTCCCTTCCGACTCAAAACTTGCTAAAACTAAAATTACAACAGTCAAAAAATTTAATTGTTTTCTAATACGCGGCCTATTTATGCAGTGTTTTGAGAAAACGTCTCTCATTTCTTTGCATTCTGTACTTGATGAATCAATTAGCCTAATATGATAGAATGTTACTTTTAATTGAAACAGCAGTACTCCTCTTCCCTAATATTTGCCGTAAAGCCCAATGAAAACACTTCGGTCAAAATACTTCAGAAATCACCCCATCATATAGTTTCATAAGCCTTGAACAAGATTTAAAACTGCTTTTAAGCTTTTTGATGCCATAAATGGCCAAGCATTTAACATGAAAAATCTAATGCAATTTTCAACAGGAAACCAAGAATATTATTTTAGCTTGACCAAGCAAGAATCTTTGGACATATATATATATGCCCCAAGTGCTTTCAAATTACAGCAACTGCTTAGAAAGTTGAATGCATAGAAAAAATTACAGCTCCCACGCTGCATTATTAACATACGTCTAAAGACAACATCTTTATTTTAATAGAGTGCTCTAAGGAGGAAAAAATAGTAATATGTTAGTAAAGAAGTGATACAACTGGGAAGACTTTATAAAGAAATAGGAATGTATCTTGAAAAAGGAAGGAAAATGACAATAAGCATGGTAGCAAGCAATAAAGGAAGCAAAGGAGAACAAGAAAGACAAATTCTGAATTTTATTCACTAGAATTGTGTACAAGGTATATTTTTCTACTATGTTTTACTGCATAGTGTTATATAATTCTGCTAACAGTCAAAATATAGGACCTGCACTCTATTTGTAGAGAAACGGTGGCAACACAGTTCAGCTGCTAAATACTCCTCAAGAAAAAGTGATTTACTCTAATGCCCAATGGCCATTTTAGAGTAGAGATGAAATGCTGGAGGTGCACAAATACACACACACACAAGAACGGTGTTTATCTTAATACGCACCTGGGAAATTAGGTTTCCCCAGGCAGAAATACAACCAAGCTTCAGCCTCACTTATAAAATGAGCTAAAAGTCACTGGTGGGGGAGCAGAGCCTGGGGGAGAAGGGAACACTACTGATGAACCAGGCAGTTGTGGGTACATCAGTAGATTCACGTGCCTCACCCCAGCCATGGGGAGTGCCCTGCACAGGCAGCTCCAGAGGAAAAATAGTTGGACATAGACTGGACATAGACGCAGCCTGGAGGTCCCTTCCGACTCAAAACTTGCTAAAACTAATACAACAGTCAAAAAATTTAATTGTTTTCTAATACGCGGCCTATTTATGCAGTGTTTTGAGAAAACGTCTCTCATTTCTTTGCATTCTGTACTTGATGAATCAATTAGCCTAATATGATAGAATGTTACTTTTAATTGAAACAGCAGTACTCCTCTTCCCTAATATTTGCCGTAAAGCCCAATGAAAACACTTCGGTCAAAATACTTCAGAAATCACCCCATCATATAGTTTCATAAGCCTTGAACAAGATTTAAAACTGCTTTTAAGCTTTTTGATGCCATAAATGGCCAAGCATTTAACATGAAAAATCTAATGCAATTTTCAACAGGAAACCAAGAATATTATTTTAGCTTGACCAAGCAAGAATCTTTGGACATATATATATATGCCCCAAGTGCTTTCAAATTACAGCAACTGCTTAGAAAGTTGAATGCATAGAAAAAATTACAGCTCCCACGCTGCATTATTAACATACGTCTAAAGACAACATCTTTATTTTAATAGAGTGCTCTAAGGAGGAAAAAATAGTAATATGTTAGTAAAGAAGTGATACAACTGGGAAGACTTTATAAAGAAATAGGAATGTATCTTGAAAAAGGAAGGAAAATGACAATAAGCATGGTAGCAAGCAATAAAGGAAGCAAAGGAGAACAAGAAAGACAAATTCTGAATTTTATTCACTAGAATTGTGTACAAGGTATATTTTTCTACTATGTTTTACTGCATAGTGTTATATAATTCTGCTAACAGTCAAAATATAGGACCTGCACTCTATTTGTAGAGAAACGGTGGCAACACAGTTCAGCTGCTAAATACTCCTCAAGAAAAAGTGATTTACTCTAATGCCCAATGGCCATTTTAGAGTAGAGATGAAATGCTGGAGGTGCACAAATACACACACACACAAGAACGGTGTTTATCTTAATACGCACCTGGGAAATTAGGTTTCCCCAGGCAGAAATACAACCAAGCTTCAGCCTCACTTATAAAATGAGCTAAAAGTCACTGGTGGGGGAGCAGAGCCTGGGGGAGAAGGGAACACTACTGGAAAAAAATTTGGACAAAGACTGGACAAAGACGCAGCCGGAAAAAAAAAAAAAAAAAAAAATCTGATCTGCAAAACGTTTGCTGGGAAGAATACCATGCGAGGGCTCCTGCTGACTGTCACAGCTCAGTCTTGAGTTTGCAGTAACAGGAAACATAAACAATACTTTTATTCCTTGCAGTGCATCTTGTTCCCCACCAAAGAGTTGTATTTATTTTATTACAAAGGGTGTTTGTTCATTAATATTGTGTAGCAAGTAAAACCATTGAAGATTTGAGACACATTAAGTACAGCAAAGCCAAAAATACTTTATTATACAGTACACTATGTTAATTTTTAAGATACTGCATGCTAGAGAGCTTCCAAGTATTGAGACCTTCTACATTCAGGAACGTTGAGACTTAGCACATTCCAAAGCCTCTGTATTTAGCAGTTTTGAGAAACTTAATTAACACAGTTTTACCATTTTTAGTCATCTTTGAGTTTATAGCTATAAAGAGAATGACTTAGAAGATTTTCTTTTGGCCCAGCCATAAAAATCAAACACGTTCTTCCCATGAATTACTACACCTTCATCCTCTAATCAATAAGCACTAGCTAAAACAGGAAATTGTTTTTAGAATTAATAAGTTTAAATGCATTTTGTCTACATTGACAATAAAAATGGACTTCTTTAAATAATAGCTGAAAAAAATCTGGCTTCAGTCTTTCATTGTTCTTTTTGGCAGCACTAATTGTGGCAGAAGGGTAAAAGGAATGCAGAAAAAGTATTTATTTGCTCTTATGCGAATTTCAGGCTTTACCTCAGTTTAGATCAGGGCTCTGTCCGTGTTTGGATTTTGGTAGGAGGGGGGGTTTTGCGGGGAGTGGAGTGAGGAGAGAACAGGAGAGGAGAACGTTGTTGCCAGTACAAAAAATGAATCTCCTCACCTGTCAACGTTTCTGATAAAAGTGGCAATATTTTACCACACAGATTATCCTGTGTATTTTTCCCGTGGGTCCCAATGCACATTCATCTACATACAAGCTTTATATTGTAGGTAATAAGCACTGAGATTGACAGGAAACATAAAAATTGAGATGCAGGAGTGTATTGGCAGAGAACTGCAGGGGAAGTTGTTTAGTGATGAAGTAACAACTTGACTCAAGTGTACAGTGAGGGCAAGAGGATTTCCATGGGCTACTTTTTTTATAGAGCTCTGACTTCTGAGCCACTTCTTATTCTATTAGGCATTGCCTGCCCACACAGCAATTCCAACTTGGCCTCATTTACACAACAGAACTCCTTGCTAAGGGCATTTCAACTATCCACCAGAGGAAAACGGAGTCTGTTATTTCTCAGTGTTTTAGACAGTAAAGATTAAGAGGAAAGCATGAAATATAGCTCTGGTGAGTTCAGTTTTTCATTTAATGCAGGGAGCAACTGGGAGAAAATAAAGCCCAGAGTAAGAAAGTAATTGCCTGATTTTTAACTAGTGTGCTTCCTGTGCCTTCCCCTCCTCAGTGACAGTTTATGTTTCCAAAAGGAGAGGTACGGATAGACGCCAGGAAATCATTCCTGAGGAGGTTCCACACAAGTATCTGGTTACAGTGGGGACAACTGATTTCCTAACTTCTGCTGAATTAAACAAAAGCATTTTTATAAGTTGTTAAGCAACTGGTGTATATAATTATTTCCATCATGCACTTTAGTAACCCATTTAGAAGCATTGGGTTCAATTTTCCCTGTTTTTTGCTTTTACAGCAAATCAAGCCTAATTCCTACCGAAAAAAAAAAAAAAAAAAAAAAAAAAAGCTTTCAAACAAAATACTAAATCCAAAGCAATCCAAAACAAGAGTGAGAGAATTTTAATCCTGGAACATTGGATTACTAAAAAAAAAAAACAGCCAAATTTGGGCCCACAGCCCTGGGCTAGGAAGGGGACACAGTCTGCAGTACGCTTAGGAATCTGTCCAAATTCCCAAATGGACCCAAACACTTTTCTTTCTGAACATAATTAAAATAGGTCTCATTCCTTTTTCACTGATGTGAATAAGATTGTCCACATGATTGTTTTCAATAAAGTTAAATCTAATTTAATTTTTAAAAAAGTAAAAGAGACTAAGGCCTAAAGTAGCAGAATTTATTAACGATTTTTTGAGTAACTCATCCATTGTGCTTTGTGCAGTCGATCAGTTTTCAAGGGTGGCTGTTCATTTCAGGAGCAGAATATCACAGAAATTCCCCTAACCCGCTGATGGAACATCAGAGACATGTTAATCCAGGCTGGTAAACCTTTTAGTTTCTTTCACATACTGAGATTTGTGCAAACATGAAAGTCAGTTTCATTGAATCACAGGCTCATAAAATCATAAAATCATTTAGGTTGGAAGAGACCTTTAAGATAATCAAGTCCAGCTGTTAACCTAGCACTGCCAACCATATTCTAGCACTAAACCATGTCCCTAAGCACCACCTCTACACATCTTTCAAATACCTCCAGGGATGGTGACTCAGCCACTTCCCTGGGCAGTCTGTTCCAAAAGCTTGGTAACCCTTTCAGTGAAAAAATTTTTCCTAATATCCAGTCTAAATGTCCCTGCAATTTGAGGCTATTTCCTCTTGTCGTATCACCTGTTACTTGGGAGAAGAGATCAATCCCTACCTCACTACAGCATCCTTTCAGGTAGTTGTAGAGAGTGGTCAGGACTTCCCTGAGTCTTCTTTTCTCCAAACCCAACAACCTCAGTTCCCTCAGCTGCTCCTCAGAAGCCTTTTGCTCTAGACCCTTCACCAGCTTCCTTGCCCTTCTTTGGACGTGCTCCAGCACCTCAATGTCTATCTTGTAGTGAGCAGCCCAAAACAGAACACAGTAATCAAGGTGCAGCCTCACCAGTACCGAGTACAGGGTGACAATCACTTCCCTAGTCCTGCTGGCCACACTATTTCTGATACAAGCCAGGATGCTGTTGGCCTTCTTGGCCACCTGGGCACACTGCCAGCTCATGTTCAGCCTGCAGTCAACCAACAATGCCAGGCACTTTTCTGTCAGGCAGCTCTCCAGCCACTCTTCTCCAAGCCTGTAGCACGGCATGGGGTTGTTGTGACCCAAGTGCAGGACCCAGCACTTGGCCTTGTTATATCTCATACCATTGGAATCAACCCATCGATCCAGACTGCCCAGATCCTTCTGTAGAGCCTTTCTATCCTTGAGCAGATCAACACTCCTGTCCAACTCGGTGTCATCTGCAGACTTACTGAGGGTGCATTCATTCCCCTCATCCAGATCATTGATAAAGATATTAAGCAGAACCGGTCCCAATACTGAGCCCCAGGGAACACCACTTGGAGACCTTTAAGATAATCAAGTCCAGCTGTTAACCTAGCACTGCCAACCATATTCTAGCACTAAACCATGTCCCTAAGCACCACCTCTACACATCTTTCAAATACCTCCAGGGATGGTGACTCAGCCACTTCCCTGGGCAGTCTGTTCCAAAAGCTTGGTAACCCTTTCAGTGAAAAAATTTTTCCTAATATCCAGTCTAAATGTCCCTGCAATTTGAGGCTATTTCCTCTTGTCGTATCACCTGTTACTTGGGAGAAGAGATCAATCCCTACCTCACTACAGCATCCTTTCAGGTAGTTGTAGAGAGTGGTCAGGACTTCCCTGAGTCTTCTTTTCTCCAAACCCAACAACCTCAGTTCCCTCAGCTGCTCCTCAGAAGCCTTTTGCTCTAGACCCTTCACCAGCTTCCTTGCCCTTCTTTGGACGTGCTCCAGCACCTCAATGTCTATCTTGTAGTGAGCAGCCCAAAATAGAACACAGTAATCAAGGTGCAGCCTCACCAGTACCGAGTACAGGGTGACAATCACTTCCCTAGTCCTGCTGGCCACACTATTTCTGATACAAGCCAGGATGCTGTTGGCCTTCTTGGCCACCTGGGCACACTGCCAGCTCATGTTCAGCCTGCAGTCAACCAACAATGCCAGGCACTTTTCTGTCAGGCAGCTCTCCAGCCACTCTTCTCCAAGCCTGTAGCACGGCATGGGGTTGTTGTGACCCAAGTGCAGGACCCAGCACTTGGGTGCTCTAGACCCTTCACCAGCTTCCTTGCCCTTCTTTGGACGTGCTCCAGCACCTCAATGTCTATCTTGTAGTGAGCAGCCCAAAACAGAACACAGTAATCAAGGTGCAGCCTCACCAGTACCGAGTACAGGGTGACAATCACTTCCCTAGTCCTGCTGGCCACACTATTTCTGATACAAGCCAGGATGCTGTTGGCCTTCTTGGCCACCTGGGCACACTGCCAGCTCATGTTCAGCCTGCAGTCAACCAACAATGCCAGGCACTTTTCTGTCAGGCAGCTCTCCAGCCACTCTTCTCCAAGCCTGTAGCACGGCATGGGGTTGTTGTGACCCAAGTGCAGGACCCAGCACTTGGCCTTGTTATATCTCATACCATTGGAATCAACCCATCGATCCAGACTGCCCAGATCCTTCTGTAGAGCCTTTCTATCCTTGAGCAGATCAACACTCCTGTCCAACTCGGTGTCATCTGCAGACTTACTGAGGGTGCATTCATTCCCCTCATCCAGATCATTGATAAAGATATTAAGCAGAACCGGTCCCAATACTGAGCCCCAGGGAACACCACTTGGGACTGGATGCCAACTGGATTTAACTCCATTCACCCCAACCCTTTGAGCCTGGCTAGTCAGTTTTCACCCAGCAAAGTGTATGCCCATCCAAGCCATGAGCAGCCAGTTTCTCCAGAAGAACACTGCGGGAAACTGTGTCAAAGGCTTTACTAAAGTCAGGACACTGCATCCACAACCTTTCCCCCCATCCACTAATCAGATGCCATAAAAAGAAATTAAATTATTCAAGCAGGACCTGCTTGTCATATACACATGCTGACTGGGCCTGATCACCTGGTTGTCCTGTACGTGCCATGTGGTGGCACTCTAGATGATCTGCTCCATAACCTTCCCCGGCACCAACATCAGACTGACAGGCCTATAGTTCCCCAGATCCTTTTTTCTGGCCCTTCTAGATGGGTGCAACATTTGCTAACTTCCAGTCAACTGGGAGCTCCCTGGAGAGCCAGAACTGGTGATGATAAAGATATTAAGCAGAACCGGTCCCAATACTGAGCCCCAGGGAACACCACTTGGGACTGGATGCCAACTGGATTTAACTCCATTCACCCCAACCCTTTGAGCCTGGCTAGTCAGTTTTCACCCAGCAAAGTGTATGCCCATCCAAGCCATGAGCAGCCAGTTTCTCCAGAAGAACACTGCCCAAGTGCAGGACCCAGCACTTGGCCTTGTTATATCTCATACCATTGGAATCAACCCATCGATCCAGACTGCCCAGATCCTTCTGTAGAGCCTTTCTATCCTTGAGCAGATCAACACTCCTGTCCAACTCCAAGTGCAGGACCCAGCACTTGGCCTTGTTATATCTCATACCATTGGAATCAACCCATCGATCCAGACTGCCCAGATCCTTCTGTAGAGCCTTTCTATCCTTGAGCAGATCAACACTCCTGTCCAACTCGGTGTCATCTGCAGACTTACTGAGGGTGCATTCATTCCCCTCATCCAGATCATTGATAAAGATATTAAGCAGAACCGGTCCCAATACTGAGCCCCAGGGAACACCACTTGGGACTGGATGCCAACTGGATTTAACTCCATTCACCCCAACCCTTTGAGCCTGGCTAGTCAGTTTTCACCCAGCAAAGTGTATGCCCATCCAAGCCATGAGCAGCCAGTTTCTCCAGAAGAACACTGCGGGAAACTGTGTCAAAGGCTTTACTAAAGTCAGGACACTGCATCCACAACCTTTCCCCCCATCCACTAATCAGATGCCATAAAAAGAAATTAAATTATTCAAGCAGGACCTGCTTGTCATATACACATGCTGACTGGGCCTGATCACCTGGTTGTCCTGTACGTGCCATGTGGTGGCACTCTAGATGATCTGCTCCATAACCTTCCCCGGCACCAACATCAGACTGACAGGCCTATAGTTCCCCAGAGCCTTTTTTCTGGCCCTTCTAGATGGGTGCAACATTTGCTAACTTCCAGTCAACTGGGAGCTCCCTGGAGAGCCAGAACTGGTGATAAATGATGGAAAGTGGCTGCTTGGTGAGCACTTCTACCAGCTCCTTCAGTACCCTTGGGTGGATCCCATCTGGCCCCATAGACTTGTGTACGTCTAAGTGGTGTAGCAGGTCAATAACCATTTCACCTTGGATTATGAGGGCTTCATTGATGGGGGCTTGATTCACAACTCTTTATCAATTTTTTTTATGAAAGCACAGAATAACCTATGTAAGACAGATCAGCTACACGTTAGCCATCTAAGGACTTAGTTCCATATCTTCTTCATATTATTTAGTCAGAGAGGGTAAAATACTACTTAACTGAAATCCTGGCATTTTACGCCACTGAAGCCAACTTCCCTATATGCAAATTCCATAGACTTCCATTACCAGCATTCTGTGTGTTGGCTTCCCAGTAACATAGGCAAAGTTGTTCTTGCATCAGCAAACTTTGGATTCTTGACTGAGGCTCAGGTTACTCCTACCATGAAAAGGGAAAGGAGGTGGGTAAACTTAATCCATCCAGGGAATGGTATTGAATGGGTGGAAATAGAAATTGCTAGTTAATGGGCCATGGTCATTATTCTGTGTATGTCAGACTAAGAACACAAATTTGATCAGTATAGGGGATGAGTGCAGAGACTGTTGATTCTGGAAGGATAGCCAATACCTGATCCGGTATAAATTTACTGACATAAACAGCAATTACCTCAATCATTCAACTTGCCAGTATAAATTTTAACCAGCAGGATGTATTTATATATACTGGAGTGGTGATTTGTCCCGTGGTCATAGCGTTTTCCTTACAGGCAGCTGTCATAAGGAACTGCTGACTTTGCCTGCAGCTAGAGCTCACATTAAACATGAGTTTTAGAGGCAGTTTGCAGGACCACGTTCTTGCTCACACGTCTCCAAAAACTGTCACAACAAGAGCAAAGCCAAGCACGTTGCCAGCCTTTGTTCCATGTTCCCCTTACCCTGCCCCCTAATTCAAAACAAAAGCATTGGAAACCAATTCCAAGCACTGAAATCATGTAAACAGTGCATGTTCTAGCCTGCCATACCGTATATTATATGGAAGCCACAAACCCTATAAACATAATTTCCTTGCAGCTTTCCCCCTGAATTTTCTCCCTCCTCCCAGGACTTTTGCTCAAGACTGTACATGAAATTCCCTCTTCAGGCAAGAATACTTTTTACCTTTGAGTCTTCAGGAGAAAATAGCAATAGAAACTTGGCAAACTTGGAAACTTAGAAAAGAAATAGGAGACATGTTGAGAATTAACTTCCTCTTGTCAATTGTTTAGGCAATTAGGCAAATAAAGTATTGAACTGATGAAAGGTATCTGTGACTTCAGCTGGGTGTCTGAATGATGGGTGTCTGCTTAACCTTTTGAAGAGATGAGGACTTTCTTTTGACACAAAGTGGTGTTTACTTTGGGTGGTTGTGGCATTAGCTGAGGAATTTTTGTTCATTTTATGTCTTTCTTTTATACACTTTAATGTAATTTTTTTCTAGCCAAAATCTAACAAGCAGTGCTTTTAATTAACAAATATTCTTTGCTATATTTAATATTTCAAATGTCATGGGAATTTTTACAGTGGGAATTTTTATTTATTAAGATTTGTTTGTTTAAAAAGTTTGTTTTAAAAGGCTTGCTTTTAAAATATTTTGAATTGGAGAATGTTAGAAAATAACACTTTTAAGTGCCTTGAGAGGGCAAGAGTAGGTATCTGCCTAGCTTTGGGCCACTCCTGTGTAAGACCCCCTTCGTGGCTGTGCAAAATGATCAGAGAACACAGGGAAGTTGTGTTCCTAAGTACAAGGAATACAAAGTCCCCCAAAGTGATCTGACCCCTCCTGGTCCACCAGGCACACGTTAGCAGAGAAGAGACTGGGCACACATTCCCCTCATGTCTCTCCACACTGAAGGCAGAGTTACACAATCAGAATGGAGACAATGCAGTGACACACTAATAATAAATCAGATGCACTACACGGGGAAAGGAGGGAAATTGGTGGAGAAGGAAATAACCAAAACCAAATGGGAGCAGACATTGATTTAGGAAGAAGACTTCTGAGCACTCCAGAACTGTTTCTCACAATGTCAGCTTGCCATTTGACAAGCCGAGTGCCTTGGCATGTAAGGTCAACAACAAAAACTGAGGAGGAATTTGTATTATTAATGCTTAACCTACCTCTCAAGAATGCATCAAAGAGTGTATTTTATAGATGTAAGGAAGGAAAAGCAGGCTTTTAGAACTCCTGATCCTGACCGGTAGCTGGAACTGGATGCTGCTCTTCGGATACATCGCTATAAAACCAGTCACTGCTAGCATTTAAATCCTCACCTGTATGTTTCAGATGTCAGAGAGGTCTCAAGTTTAGAGTAGCTGTAATAGTTTTGAAGAACCATAAATTATTCTTACAAATGTTGTAGACTTAACCTGTAGACATTTTACAGTACATTCATCTCAGTGGTTATACCTGTAATAGGAGTGTCATGGCAACTGGGTGATACTTCCTGCACATGCCACAATGCTATCTGTTAAGATTAAAGCCTTAATTAGCTGTTTATTAAAATTTATTCTAAAGTAATACCAAATTTCTACTGACCTTTTGTAGGACCTCTATTAAAAATAGCAGTTACAATATTTAAAGCACCTTCTGCATAAAAAATTCAGAGAAAATCCAAATAAGTAACAGGTTCTGCCACCAAAACTGATGGTCTAACCACCCTCAGCCACAATGAGCTATAAAAATCTTTGAGCTTTTAGCTCTCTCATTAGAAAAAATTATTTTTAGAGCAGCACAGGACTATTCACTGGAGGTCAGACATTGCCTGTGCAAGACATTTGTGCAGAAGCCAACAAGTCTGCTCAGACCACCCAATCCTCCTTCAGGTGAACATGTTAAGTGAAGGAGCAACAGACCTTGTGAGCTCCTTGAGGCTTGCTACCACTGCATAGCCCTTCTCTGTGCCTGTGGGCCATAGAGAGGGGGAGAAACTGCTGCAGTGTCTCAATATTAGGGGCAGAAGCACTTCTGAGAAGCAGACAGGAAGGAGGAGAGTTTAACTGACAACCCTGAACAGGCACAATTTAGTTACGTGAAGCAGCAGTGACAGGAAAGTGCTAAGATAACACCCAATACAGCAGCAAGCTGATGTTTAGACACTGGTGTCTGATCTCCAGCTTTGTACACCTTCCTCAGTTGTTCTCCCAGAATTATCTTCCAGGCCTCTTCTCTAATTCAATATCTAAAATAAAAAAATAAAATAAAATGTTATACTCAACAACTGCCATATCAGTCAACTCCCAATTATAACACACACAACAAAACATCTTCCCCAAGATTTTAAGCAACCGTGACTAAGGCTTGGGAATGAGGGATGAGGGAAAACCAGGGAACACATTAATACAATTGATGGATAAACATATTAAATTAGTAAAAATTACAGTGAACATTTGCAAATTTTAATACATGTATCCCAAGAGAAACAAACAGAACAGCTGCTTAATTGAAAGTAAAATTAATGAAAAATAATTCCCTTTTCCCCAAAAGCACAAGACCCTATCGTTATCATTGTTAGTGTGTTATTATGAATTATTATTTTGATAAAAATGAGAGTTGAAATGGATTTTTTTGTTCATTGTAAACCACTTGTACTTTATCACATCAGTGTAACACATTAGGTGTGTTATTATTCATCTTGTTCTACAGTAAACAAGCTCCATATATTTTCAGGCTTCACTGACTTTTGCTGGCATTCTGTATCAAGAAGATATTTTAAAAAAAATCTTTCTGGCTTTCCTCCATTTTTGAAATGCTCCTCGTGAATGATTTTTTACTCTCACAGTTAAGTCGGGCTTCGTGGATGCTTGGAATATTTTAAGGGCAAATCCTGCTAAGGGCAGACTAACTATATAGTACATGTAAAGGAACACAAATCAGATGCAATCAAATAAATCTGGCTAACAAATTACTGCCTGTCAGGTAGCCACAGTAGCAGTCACCTTTTACTGCTTTTTGCCAGCTTTTTGCAAAGTAAGACATGTTAATGCAAAATCTTTCACTAAAGTGACTTCCCTCTCAACGGCTAAGTTCGTGCGTGCAAACAGATAGCGTTAGTTTTGTGCTGGGGAGACAAAATCTCAAAACTTTTCTTCCTCCATCACGGTCAGTTGTGTGCTGATAACCAAAGGCAATGTTTTCCAAACTGTTTCCAGCTCCTTTCCCGAACACACCAAAACATGTCGCCCTCCTGCTTTCCCTTCCCTCAGCCACCCACATGATTATTGTCTTCCAACTCTACAGAAGTAACATACACAATCATTTTTGCACTTTTTTTTCATTGTTTTATTTTCGGAGGCCCCCTATCATTGTGGGAAATACTTTGGCTCTGCCTACATCACATACTGTTCTAGCTTTCTATAAGCTAACCCAGCTATGGGTAGCACTGAGGAGATACGTTCTGCATGTTGATGGTCTTAGGAAAGTGTCATGACATACTAAATGTATAGCTACTGGAGCAACACACTCTGTATTTGCAAAAATGAGTGGAGATGCAGCCTGTTCATTAAAAGTAGAAACTTGGCTGGAAAGTCTCTCAGAGCAGCTAATAATTTTACCTTTACAGCCTTTCATGAGACATCTAGATGAGTGCACTGTGTTATCTCTCTGAAGAAGAGGCTAAACAAGATAATGTTTCCTTTACAGTGATTAATTCCTATGGATGAGCTGTTAGATATTCTGTAGGATTAGTCTGTAGCACTTAAGAGAAACAAAAGAGGAACTACTAATAGTGTCAAAAGGAGAAAAGGAATACAAATACTGCCTGTGTGCGTCATACTAGCTATACAGCTTATAAAATTGTATGTTGCAGGGCTGATGCTCTTCCACAAAATTCCAGAAATAATCACAGGTGTAATCTGGATGGTCCTGACCCCTCCTAGGTAGGACTGCAAAATTGAAAGAGCTCACTTTGTATTCTTGCTCCTCTGTTTATTGGCCATAATCACCATCTGCTACAAGATATGTCAAAAGGAATACTAGAGTGATGTCCCAGGGATTGGCTCACAGTCTGTTCTGCTTTTGTCTCTTTAGGGCTAGTTTCCAGGTGCCCTTACTATCTTGGAGAGAGTGCCAAACGAGCCCTTTCTCTTACTGCAACATCTGTTTGTCAGGCAGCCAGTATCTGAATTCAGTTTTTCCTAAAGAACGATGTTTGGGGCTTATCGACAAGTCTGCAGGTGCTGCTTTTTCTCAAGAAATGTATCTGGCCAGATGGGTCTCACAACCAGTTCCCCTTGCTTCCTCTTGCTTATCAACCAAATTTAAACATCAGCCTCTGCAATCAATACAAATGTTTCCTTGTTAAATGAAACAGGAGGGCAGAAAGGACTGTGCATCTTATACAGCCAGCAAGTCCTGAGGCACCAGCTCTGTGACCATGTGCTCTCAGATCTCCAAATGCAATGGCCTGGGATGCGAGCCCAAATTCACACAGCCAAGCTCCGCATCAGCTTCAGTGCCTGATGTTTGCCCTTAGCCAGATGATTCTGTGGATTTGGAGCCAGACCATGGGGAACACGAGCTGCAGGAATGCAAGGGAAATCTCAGCAATATTTCCAGCCTCTGACGCTACTGTAACCACCTTTTTGTCAAAGAATTTTGACCTACTGATTCATCTTAGAAGCAACAGAAGTTTTACTCTGAGTAGCTGTGGATCTGAGGTCTTTGTTGGCTCACCCAGTCAAATCTTTTTTGTACAGATTCTGATACCAAAGCACAGTTAATGATCTGGAATACCTCTTCAAAGATAGGCTAAGCTAATCAGATTTAAAAAATGAATGGAAAGATTACTCAGCATGTGCTGGGAGGACTGAAAGTAGTATGACAGAATCACGGAATGGCTGAGTTTGAAAGTCACCTGTGGAGATTATCTAGTCCTACCCATTTCTCAAAGCAGGGCCAACTGAAGCAGTTTGTTTGGGAAGACTTCCAGTCAGGGTTTGAGTATTTCCAAGGATGGAGACTCCACAACCTCTCTGGAAAATCTGTTCCAGTGTATGCTCACAATCGCAGTGAAATACTTCTTATGCTTAAATGAAATTTATTGGATTTCAGTTTGTGCCCATTGCCTCTTGTCCTATCGCTGGATAACACTGTAAAAAGCCTAGCTACGCTTCACTCCTTCCTGTCAGGTATTTATACTCATGGACAAGATACACACACCCAGCACCCCAGATGTAGCTTCACCAGGGATGAGCAGAAGAAAATGATCACTTCACTTGACCTGCTAGCAACAGTCCTCCTAATGGCCCAGGATCATAGAATGGCAGAAAGTCTGAGGTTGAAAGGGACCTCTGGAGGGCATCTTGTGCACCCTCCCACCCTGCTCAAGCAGGAGCAGCTAGACCAGTCTTTCTAGGGCCATGTTGAGATGGCTTTTGAATATCTCTAAGGATGGAAACTCTACAACCTCTCTGGGCAACCTGTGCCAGCATTTGGTCATCCTTAAAATAAGAAGTGTTTCCTGTCATTCAGAGGGAACCTCCTGTGTTTAAGTTTCTGCCCACTACCTCTCCTCCTGTCACTGGGCACCACTGAAAAGAGACTGGTGTCAAAATGCTCTTGGTTTACTTTGCCACAAGGACACACTGCTAGCTTATGGTCAACTTCATGTCCACCAGGACCCCCAGGTCCTTGCCTGCAAAGCTGCTTTCAAGCCAGACAGCCCCCAGCAGGCACTGTTACATTGGGAAATTCAGCCCCAGATGCAGGACTTGACATTTGCCTTTGTTGAGCTTCCTGAGGTTCCTGTCAGCCCATTTCTCCAGCCTGTGAAGGATGTATGAGCCACTCCTCCCAATTTTGTATCATGTACAAACTTGAAGAAACTTGAAAGACTCTGTCATTTAGGTCATTAATGAAGATATTAGACAGTATTGACTTCAGCATTGATCTGTGCGGTGCACCACCAGTGACTGGCTTCCAGCTGGACTTTGTGCCACTGATCACGATTACAACCATTTCACCATGCTATTTATCCAATAACTCCTTATAATTTACAGAAACTTCACATCTATCTACATTCAACCTGAGTGTCTGTGATTCCAAGTTTCTCTCCTACTGTCTGTGTGTGATATTCACATCTCCTCAAGCAGTTGAACTCTACTAGTGTTTTTATTAAACATAAAAATATTATGTTCAAATGCAATTTGACTTCCTATGGAAGTCTATAATTAACATTATATATTAGACTTTTAAAAAGAGAATTTGGCAACAGAAATTTTTTTTATGACAACATGGAAGTTTTCACTAAATAGCAACTGTTTCTACTTAATTTTAAAATTTACTACACCCTCCATCACATATATTTCTATATATAGAAAATATATTTTCTAAAAGATTTTCCAATGACAAAGACAATCAACTACCTTGTTCACAGTTGCATTCCTCTGGAGTAACTGTAAAAAAGCACAAAGCCAGGTTTTCAGATGACCTTCTGAATTGTGCCCACCTCCACTTGCAGGCTTCATAGAAGTGTATTTATAGATTTGAAATTGACAGTTAAATGCATGTGTGCTTATTTGATTTATATAATATATAATGTGTATTTCACTGAATCACTACATATAAAATCATGTATATGGATGTCTGAACACCAATTGCAATATAGAGATAACTAAGAAATAAACGTAGAAACCAATGAAAGATTTGATGTGGGATTTGATAGACTTAAATAGCTGCAGTTTACAGAAAAGGTTGTTTGCTCCCTTATTCAGGATCCCAAGAGCATAGTTAGCAAAAAAAAAAAAGAAAAAAGAAAATCATGCTGGAAGAACTTAATCTATGAAAACTATATTGAGGGGGATTCTTGTGTGACTTCACATCAAACTAAACAAACTACCATCTCAAATGTAATTATGAGAACTAGATTTCTCTGTATGGGTAACTAACTCCAAAGATTAAGACACTGTTTCCTCCCTGATAAGAAAATTAATTAAAATATTAAAAGCAATCCTGTTAGCTCAAGTGCTTGCAGTCTTTGAATCTGGACCAGAAAGACATCAGCTCTTGTCATGTTTTTCTATCTGTAAGATTGTATGCAATGTTTGTAGGCATTCCCAAATTCATTGTAGCCAAATTTCTAAACAGAGAATACTGAGATTAATACACCCATAATATTTTTATTGCTATATATATTTTAAATGAAAGAAAAAGGAATGAAAAATGGATGTTGTGTAATTCACAAACTTTTTCAAAGGTTCACGATGATTTTATGTTGTACTGGAATAATGCTTAATAAATAACAGTGTAAAAACTGAATATCAATTCCTGCAATAATCAGTGTAATATTTAGTATCATGCTGATTGCTGATTTCATCATCTTATTTTCTGGGCTTCTAGCTGCATTGGATTCATTTGAATGGGTTAGCGCCCATGATAGACCAGGACCTATTGCACTGGATATTGATCAACTGCATTGCGAGTATGAATTTTGCTGCATTCAGTTCTCTTCTGACATGGCATACAACTCCTTCCCCAGGAAAATTAATCTGAAAACTATGAGGGGAAGTTTTGTATAGCCCCAAAAATACCACCAAAAGACTGTGGAAGAACTGCATGTCACAGTCTATGAGGCTTCAGCCCTTAGGTACAGATATTCAAAAATGCTACAGAAACTATTCAAAGGCATGAATGGTTACTGGTCCATGGGAGATGCTGGAGGAAGGATTTAAAACGCTCAGGAATGCAGAGCTGAGAGTGGCTGAGGTCGTGCCCTCTGCAATCATACAAATTCCAGCTTGGTGAAAAAGTTAAAAAAAGCCAAATTGCTACACTTTAAACAGTTCTGGCCCTATAGTTAGAGGCAAGAAACACATGATACTACACATGCAACTCCACGTGGTCAACACACCTGTTCAGCAGCTCTGAAAATCAGTTCCCTAGAGAGGTTCTTAAGTTTAATGAGCTGTTTTCTGTTTGTGTCATTATAAAGAAAATTTTGAAGAAGAGTTTCGTGTTTCAAACACATCTTGCCTGATTTTCTTACATTGTCTGAATAAATACAGTAAAACTGAACAAATTTTAAAGAAAAATAAAAGAATTATTCGTATAATAATGTAAGAAATTATTAAAATCTCCAAGCCATAAGCCATCTGACCAAGCATTCCAGGAAATCCCACTTAAGAGATGTTTCTGAATACTACCGAGTATTTTTTGCCAGACAGATTATTTCTTTCTTAGGCAAAACTGGCTGATTTTTTATTTTTCTCCTATTCTTTAGTGTAATTTCTAGGTAAAAGTTGCCCTTGTATTATGCCCATCATAGTGCTTTGGACTGTAGGATACAGCAAACATTATCCAAACAATAAAAAACAATAAAAAAAAAAAAATCAGAGACCTAATAACAAAATAGCAGAAGGAGGAGAAGGCCATTTTTACAGGTCACATGACCCAATGTAGTACCAGAACACCAATAACCAGGCTATAATCAAATAAAAACTACAGTTTCAGAATAAAACAGAATCTCTGGAGGTAGAGGGGAAAATAACACGGCTCAGAGCAGAACCCATCCCAGAGCAAATGTTAAGCAACCCTGCAAAATAAACCCCTGGTTAAGCTCAATAGTACAAGATCGTGGCTGTGATCAAATTTTAAATTAAAAAAAAAATATTGGTGGAATGTAAATTCCCATTCTTGACTCGTGAAGGATACCTTCATGGATACATAAATATGAGTAGATGAGTAGATGAAAAATACTGAAAAAAGGCCCATACCTGTTAAAAATTATACGGGGAAGGGTGGAGAGAGATGTACTAGCTCACTTATGTCACAGTCAGCCTGGGAAGGTCTCCTCCTACTTGTGTGCTAAACATTTTATTTAACATTACAGTTATACAGTAAAATAGAAAATTTTAATTAATTATGAATGCACTTATGGATCCACTTGGAGAAAAGGAAGTAAAGGACTTCTGGTGCCAAGCAACACAGATAGGCTTTTTAAAAGAAGCCATTCCTTTGACTTCATTGTCACAGTGGTTGCACCACAATCCGACACGAAGGCCAGAAAAATCAGCTCCCTCTGGGGTATCAAAGGGACAGTGAGCATGCAGCATCTACTGATATCAAAGCAGCAGCTCAAGTATTATTTATCATTAACCAGTGGTGGTGGCCCTGCACAGCTGCAGTACAGCTGCATGCCAAGGTGCCACCTGCTTTTCCTTCCCAGAGTGAAGGACTCCAGTAGGGTTCTGCAATGTTAAAGACAATATTTCTGACAAGATATTTCTAGCTTCAACATTCAAGCTGTCAAGGCTGTTGTCGGTTCAAAGCAGGCTCTCTTTCCTCTCAAGGCATTACATAACCACCAATTTTGTTTTCCACATTTACCAGAAGCTGCCAGGAAAGAAAAGAATTCACTGGAGGATACAGCAGTTAAAATACCAAACCCTGGCTTTTATTTCTCCTCATTTTTACTTCTTTATTTTTCTTTCCACATGTAGGTGACCAGGAAAGGATATTTATTATTAGGTTTGTGATTATATATCTCACATTAACTTCAAGTACAGTAATGTAATAAAATTGTAATTCATAAGCAAGGAAAAAGAAGGGAACCATAATTTGGAAGAAGAGTGAAATCTTTTGATTAAAACATGCAAAAGCAGCAATTTGTTGAAAGGTCTATATCACTTAACAGTACAGCAGATTCACAAGAAATATACTGATGTTTCTTTAACATTGTCACTTAATTTGTGATCATCTGGGAATATATTTGATGCTTCACAAAACAGATTGCAGAGTAAACCCCTGCTCAAAAGTCAAACAAATCAAAGACCTTTTTATCATGTAGTTGAGATGGTGGCGTGGATACCACACCTATGAAGAGTTCCACTGAACTTCATTTAGAAAGAGTTTAATGTAATGATGATAAGGGAAGAACTGCAGTTTTGCATTATGGTAACTGATACCTGCCTTAGCCCTGCAAGTTCTCCATATATCAGAGAACACACAAGCCCATACTAAAGCTTTGCAAGTGGAAGGATTCAAAATAATTTAGATCAATACAAGCCAAAATAGCTGCATGAGAAGTGTTTTCAGTTCAGAGTTGGTGTTATTGCCAAAAAAAAAAACCCAAAAAAAGGAAAAGATCGATCAGTATGCTAAAAGTCTTCAACTTGCAGCCAATTTTAAGCTTTTCTAGGTCTCTATACAGGCCTATTATAAATTATCTACAAGCAACTGTAGACCTTTCACACTCAGGGAACTCCAATCTTCTTAACAGAACAATAGAGATTTCATGTCAGCTTCTCTTGTATTATAATGCCCAAGGACAGAATATAAATACAGAATTGAATAACATGGGGTCCTGGAAGATATTACAATAAATACAACTCAACTTAAATGAGGGGCAAGGAGACCTCTCACTGGGCTCCACGGCAGAGCCTGATAACACCAAAGCGCAAGGATTATCTTCCTGGCTGGGAACTGCAGCACACAGCACAGCACGTCTTACACCAGATGTCACTGTATCATGCGTGATGAATATCACATCTCCATTACAGTCTTTCCCTGCTAAAATCTGTAATATGATGTTACAGCAAAAAGCATCACCTAATATTCAGTAAATCTATTTCCACATGTTCTGATTAGCAAAGCAAATTTTCTTAGACCTAAAGAAGCTGCTAGCATCCTTCTTTCCTCCCAGCTGTGCAAGATATTGTTGCTTTTTAAAATGGGATGCAAATTAAAAAGAGAAGCTGGTTATGTCAGGATTATTTCTGTTTATACTAAGAGAAATAAATTTTTGCATACTCTTTTGTCTCACTTTTCCTCTCCCTGTCACGCAGGGAAAGCCATACACTTACAGACACAAAAAATGGACACACATTCTCCATTTGCAAAGGGCTTAATTTAGTCCTTGAGTATGCACAGAAATCCTCCCTGCAGCAAAGTGATGTCAGACTATGTGTACCCCTGCAGTATATGGAAATCCTGGTTACCATGAGAACCAGACTGCTTCTTCGCTGAGGTTTCCGCACACTGCTATGAAGACGTGCCTCCATTTTGCCACGCTGAAGCAGCTGGGCTGCAGGATGCCCTGTGCCAGGCTGGATGGCCCTGACACTCCTACCCTTCTGCCAGTGGTCCTCAGCTACCATGCCACTGAATGCCACTGAAAAGTAAAAGTGTCCAATAATCAGCATTACATTTCTGAAGCAACACCCCTCCCAGCTATATTTCTTCCTCTCCTCTGCCCTCCACCCTGGAAAATAAAATAAAGTAGGAAGCTGCTTGAACTTAAGGCAGTATTAGAACACACAATATTTTATTATATTAGGAAAGAAATCAAAGCTATACCACCACAGTGAGATCTCAGGGGAGATTTATGTCTCCAAGCAGCCATTTTTCCAAATGCTGCTGCATACACATATAGCCTTTCTGAACACGATTAGAGCAAATACTGCTGTGATAAACGAACTTTGTGCTCACATGCTAAACGAAAAGGTTGCTTTCCCTTTTCACTGCTTTTCTAGGGATACAAACCCACCTTATTTAGATACAGAAGTTCTTAGAGCTGATCAGTGAAAAAGCAAAATGCTTTATTTTTTCCTCTGCAAGCACGATGTCTAGAAAAAAATCTTTGTGGCAAGACACTGAACTACATAATACACTTAGGCTGCAATGAATGAAAAGCCTTTATCACATTCCATAATTAAGAGAATTATAATGCAGCAACAGGTAAGCTAACATTCATTAGAGGAAAGTGCTACAAGGGAAACTGTTACGTGTATTCCTGTTGGTTAACACTGGTCGACTGGACAACCAAACCTAAACCAAAGCATAATGCCCCAAAAGCACTGCAATCTAAGTCATAAAAAGCAGGGTAAATGGCCTAATTTCAGTATTTAATTTTTCCTTAATGCTCTGGAGAACATTTGGGAGCCACAGAGACTCTTTCTCAGTTTCACAGGGAGCTTGGTCCTCGCATGTCTACCACTGCAACCCTGTTACCCGAAGGTATTAGCTCCCCCTTTTCTCTGAGGAAGCCAGTCAATTAGCAATTAGGTTAAACTCAGGTCACCTATTTTTAACATGTGCTTTACTTGCATGTTTCGGCTTCCTTGTCAGACATGATGTAGGCTTCTGTGCCTGAAATCTTGTCTGTATCAGCTAGCCTAGAAAAAGATATTAGCTCACCCTTATAAACCTGACAGCTGATTTAAAAAAAAAAGATAATCTTTCATTTTAA
Source organism: Calidris pugnax (assembly GCF_001431845.1). NCBI lineage: Eukaryota > Metazoa > Chordata > Aves > Charadriiformes > Scolopacidae > Calidris > Calidris pugnax. The sequence continues at coordinate 6,070,045 of NW_015090830.1, read as the reverse complement.
CATGATGGGAGAATGAACACAAAACAGCCATGACTATGGCTGACTCAGGACTAGTTTTCAAATTTGAATGAATGGCACAGCAGTTTTTTTCCTGTTTGCCCAGTGCCCAGTGCCCATAGAGCTGCACAGTTCTTAATTCAACCAGTAGAGGACAGTGGTGAATATACACATTATCAGGCCTGTCACTCATATTTTTTATATATGAAGCAACTTCTTTGCATGAAGTGCTGTGTTTCTTGCCATCTCAAAAGTCAGTTCACGTTCATGAAATCTGCACATGTCAAAGGAATACAGATTACAAAGAATCCACAGAACAAATGTAAATAATTATGCTCCATGTATGTGGAGGGTATTTCTTATTTATGCAAAACACCACTTGGGTCTCACTCAGAGATCTTGACTTGGTCCTTGTTCAACAGGCTTCAAAGGTTTTCCTAAACAAAAGACAGACCTACACTGCAAATCCAATAAGCATTTTGCTTATGTTAGGAATGCAGGACCGGCCTCTCAGTGTAATTATTTCTTCTCTTTAATATAATCCAGAGTCCAAGAAGGCAGTGAAGTTGCACAAAAGTTCACAGAGCTTTAGCCTGCATCAGGAGAAGCTGCACTACCCACTTTTTCAGAAACAAGTTATGGAAGAATACAGATCAATATACTTTTCAGCTTTTCAGAAAAATTCTATAGTTGCTTTATGTATCTACCTTGATCCAAAGTCTATAGACTTTTACTGAAAGCCATTGGGATTTCTTGTGCAAGTACACCTGTATCTAAAGCCTAAGCTAAAGGCTGTGTCTTATTTTGACATGTAGAAAACATTCCTACTTAAAACCAAAAAAACAAATATCAAAACCAAACAAAAAGCCTCAAATTTAGCTGCATGTTCCATGACCAGTGACAGAGTTATAACACTTTATTGGTACTTGCAATATTATCTGTCTTGGCTTTGTGGCCTGAGGTTTTTTGTTGTGGTTTTGTTTTTGCCATTTCAATGCCAAGTTAAGTAATGTACAACTAAGTTAAAAACTTTATATGATTTCACAACACAGAGCACACTGGCAAAATATTTTGTGTTTTCGCTCACTTAAAGAATAGTAGCTTGAGGACAATGCTCATAGAAGTTACAGGCTATATCACCCAGAAACAACATTTCAATGTTTATGTAAACTCTATTGCATGAGAGAGCACAGCTCACCAATTTCCATCATGTTACATTTTCAAAGTGACATTCTACAAAGCCCTAAAGAGACTAGCACATAACAAAGAGTGTCTCCCAGGGTCCCGTCTCTTCAAATTCATCTGCAGCAGTACAAAACACCTATTAATGGAATATGTAAAGAGTGCTTGTTTACAAGGGGAGATGAGCAGGAAACAATTTCTAAAGACCTTGAAATAAAGAGACAAGAATTCACTCATAGGAGCGTTTAATCAACAAATATCATAGAATCATAGAATGGTTTGAGTTGGAAGGAATGTTAAAGATCATCCAGTTCCAACCCCCCTGCCATGGGCAGGGACATCTTCCTGTAGAGCAGGTTGCTCAAAGCCCCATCCAGCCTGGTCTTGAACACCTCCAGGGATGGGGCATCCACAAGTTCTCTGGGCAATCTGTTCCAATGTCTCACCACCCTGACAGTAAAGAATTTCTTCCTTATATCTAATCTAAATCTCACCTCTTTCAGTTTAAAGCTGTTACCCCTCATCCTATTGCTACACTGTCAGATAAAGAGTCCTTCCACATCTCTCCTATAGCCCCCTCTAGCTACTGGAAGGTTGCTATAAGGTTTCTCAGGAGCCTTCTCTTCTCCAGGGAAAATAAGCCCAGCTTTCTCAGCCTGTCCTCATAGGAGAGGTTCTTCAGCCCTCTGACCATCTTTGTGGCCCTCCTCTGGACTTCCTCCAACAGGTCCATGTCCTTCTTATGTCCAAATGCTTCTCCATGCAAATACTTAGCTGATATTTTGATATTTTGGAACATTGAAAAGTATCTATACTCAATTAATACATCAAGAGTTGTGATTAATATTTTATTTTCAGGAAATGGGATATTCACCAGCTACAGAAATAAATTGCCCTCTGGTTTGCTTCAGCATATATTTGGATTTTGAGTTTTGCATTAGGTTGCTGTTTGATTCTTTCCAATGTGGGACAGTAAGAGTTATAGGATCAACTATAATTGCAGGAATAGGGGCCTGACAGCAAGCATGGATCAAAGCCTAGGCATTCCAGAGTCTACAGAGCTGGAGTCCCAGGGATCTTGGATTTATGTCAGAATCTGAAATTGCCTTTTAAAAAATGCATGCATCTCTAGACTTCACAACTGCAAAGGTAAAGAGAGTGCAGCCAACTCAGTGGCACTAAGTGAGCCTGCAGACAGTCTGAATGAATCACTCTCAGAGGGGTGACCTACCACCAGTGTCTCCCATCCAAGTCTGGTTGCTCCAGGCGCTCCTGTCAGCAGCAGACTCTGAACGGCTGGGCGGACTCCTCTTACAAAAGAACAGAGCACCTAGCCGTGTTAATTTGGTCCCAGTGGAGTTCACCCTAACAGTGAGTTTAAAAGTGTCCATGTGACCTCCAAATTAATTTGTATTCTTGGCAGGTGCAAGTCATTGCACAATTTTCAGTAACTTGGTTTGCACGTCTAAATCACAGAGAAAACATATAATAGCTGAAATCTGTTTCTTATTCAAACATTTTTTCCTCATCTAGCAATACTTAACAGACAATAGTCACTAGATAATATATGCTGTGCAGAAGTTTTGCTTATATCTGTATAAACTGTCCATATTTACATCTATAAGGATTAATGTTTTCAGATTATTGATGAAAGGAAAAACGTCTGGGATTGATGCAGAAGCCGAGGAATGGCTACATTAGTTCTTCCCTAGTTTGAATCCTACTATCCCATTCCTTCTCTGTATAGCAAAGCAACTACTAAATGTTGTTAAGATTGTCTACATATCAACCCACGGGAACAGAAAAAGAAATCTTAAAGCTCATCTCTTTTTTCAGTTGACTGACCTGTGGAAAAAAAGGTTGGGGAGAGAGTGGGGAGGGAGGGGAAATTAGCACTTTAGATTTCCACCTCTTTCTTTTTACTCCCCAAAGAGCAAGGGTGATTCTTTCCTGGAGTGAAAAGAAAAGATTTAGTATCTTTATAGCATGAAGAAAATTCACTGAGGCTGTTTGTGAGAAGCAGGAGGAGAGAAGGGGACTGCCTAAATGCAAAGAAAGAGACACTTGCTCTGCCATCTGTTCCTGTGCACTGTCACCAGGCTGCTCTGGAGTGTAAAAGGCAGCTGCTCCCTTTTTCAAGACTTAACACGAGATATTGGAAAGAGAACACCCACCCTTCAATTCTGACCGTGCTCACAAAGGATCACAGCGAGTAAGTTTATGGTACCCATTTATTTGTGATGCAACCCCTGGTACAGTTCCTCTGACTCCTCTGCTGCCTCTTGTGAGAGTGGCAAGCTGCATTTTCCTCTCAGGAAAAAATGCAAGTGGATTAGCACTATCATACTCTACTCAGTTGTCTTTGGCTTTTCATACATTACCCTCACTGTGCTTTATGTCAAAGATGATTCAGCAACTTGGTCCTAAATTCAGGAACAAACAAAGGGCTACTTAAAGGAAGGAAATGAACAAAAGCCCCATTTGTTAAAAGGGCAAATAAATAACAGTCTGGCTGTTAAATGAAAGGAAGCGAGACCAATGAGGGATAGAAACTTAGGATACCAGCTGCTAGAGTATGAACTGGGACTAAGGTTTGCCTTTGCCATCTGCAGAGTGCATTTCCTCAGCCTATGAACTGGATCTTTGCTTTGCCAATATCCCGTTGTCCAAGTGTAAACACAAGCTTTTGTTTCTTTGTTATTTAAAGCATTCAAAGAAAGTTCATTTAATGCTGTTAATTTAAAAGTCTTTGTCCCTGACACTTTCTACCAGCTTTCTTATCTCTGTTTCTAGTAACTCAGATTAAGTTGTCTCCAGGAATAATCAAGATTTATAGGAATCACAAGCCAAGACTTTAGTGGTCGGTGACTGGGGTATTTCTGTCTTGCTTTATTTTATTTCTGTTCATAATTATGTCTTGTTTGTCCAAGAAGGTTGGATGAGATGACACTTCCTAAAGGAAAGGGGCAACTCCTTCTTTCAGATATCAGTTGAGCTTGCCCAGAGAAAACAATGTGCTGCAGGAGGCAAGAAAATATTGCTAGTAGTCAGGAACCTTGTATTGGGTTTACATGGCAAGGTTTTGGTGGCTAGGCTGGGGCAGCTGCAGGGATGGCTTCTGTGAGAAAATACCAGAAGCTGACCCCGTGTGAGACAGGGCCAGTTCCAGTTGATTCTAAGGTAGATGCTCTGCTGGTCAAAGATGAGCCCGTCACTAATATCAGGTGGATGTGTGCTGAGGAAGCTGCAGCCTGTGGAGAGTACACACTGGAGCAGGCTCCTGACAGGAACTGTGTGCTGTGGAGAGCAGCCCATGCAGGAGACCATGACAGATCCGCCTCAGTGCTTTAAGCACCTAGACCCATCACATCCCTACAGCTCTTCTGCACCTGTCATCTGTGGGCATCATATGACGTTGTTGCATGGCTCTATTCATGAATTGGAGCTGTGCTCCCTCTGCCCCATACCTAGCACATTAAAATTGATTGCCTGAGACACCAAAATATTTGTATTTTGACAATTCAGTCTTCTAATAATTTTACAGAAACTGAAGTTTCACTGAAATTTACAGCTAACTTAAAAAAATGCTTCCCCAACATCTATCTACACATCAACTTCACTAATTTCACCATCAGGAAAACTGACAGTAACGCACTTAAATAACCATACCTAGGATGTACATCCTCCTTGCTTTACACTGTTTCATGCCTTCACCAAGTCTGCTGGTAGGAGTATTCTCTGCAGTGGAAGTCCTAGCCCAAATGCTTTTATCAAAATATTAAAGGCTGAAAATGAATGCTTTTAAATGGAGCCCAGAAACCCCTTCTCCCTTCATGTGGAATTCCCTGTGTCTCTGGCATCAAATAGCAGTGACTATCTCCCTCATCCAGCAAAGCATGTAAGCATATGATTACACACAGTCTTGTATGAAAGACTGGAGAGGTTTTCTCTCACAAGACACAAGTAAAGGACTAATTTATTACATTCACTTATATCAGGATACAGTCCATGAAGCCAAGATGGGAAGCATGAAGTCTTTTTATTTTTTCTAACAAGAAGGAAATGGGCATGCTTCTTTTGCACAACTCTTATTCCAGAATGCAGCGACATCTATAGCTATGTTCACCTATGCATTATGCTATAGATTGAAGTGGGAAAAGCACATATAAAAAATAATCTTTCTATGTGAACATTCAATTTTGGATGGTGATGTCTGGGGCTGTGAGTTCAATGGAAATGCAGAAAGGAATTGTTTACACTAATGCAGACCTATAACAATAATTAATGGTAATTCTGTTGCCATTTTCAGTCCATCAGAAGACATATTCTAGTGAATTCAGGGATGACAAGTCTTGGCTTCTAATGCAAACCTTACAAATATATGTAGATGTAGATAGCTTGTCATCATGTGGAATCTGCCAACCAACATTCAGAATAGCCCAGTCTATTTCAGATATATCTGAAATCTGAATTTGCTTTGTTTCCATGTTATTTCAAGTGAGTAGGAATTTATTTTGCAATTGTTTCTGGAACATTGTGTATCCAAAAGCCTGGTCTAATTTATATAATTACATATAAAGATGTGTGTGTTTGTGCGTACATATGCATTATTTCTCCCTACAAATCTTACCTCTCTTCTAACATCAAATCATTAGACTACAACACAGAACCACACGTCCTTATCTGGTTCTTTTGCATGTTAAAACCTAATTTGAATAGTTACTTGTTTCCAGAGGCGTATTTCCTTCCCTTGGCAGTTGTTCTGTACTGCTACAGTTTCTGGTAGTCTGTTTGTGACACACATTGACAGTAACATTTGAACTCTCTTAGAGTGCTTGTCTCAGCAATATCCATTAACTTGTACCTATAAATAAGATTTCTTTATTAGAAATTTTGTCTGTTCTACATCCCCATTTCTGTCAAAGTGAAAGCATAACGGAAACTAAGCACTTTGGTGCAGAATCACTCATACCCTGTGATTTGTTCATATATTCTAGGACTGAAAACAGCATAGAAATGTAATGAGATGTTTAGTTAGAGAGTTATTAAAATTGTTTCATTAATTGAAAAACCTTGCTTTTTTTTTTCCTGTGTCTGGGACATATTGTAGATATCCAAGTGATTCAAAATCACATTTTGTGACTGTTGTTGTGTGAAGATGCTTAAACATATCTTGTGAAAATATTAATTGCATTCCTTCTCAACCCATACAAGCTTTCACATATTCTCATTTGCATCAGCAGTATGGTACCTGTCCTTTGCATCTGATTTACATTCTGCTGGAGTTTACTCTGTAGCCAACCCCAACCCCAAGTCTTGTTTTTTTGTACAAATGTCATTTACTTTATCCAGGCTGCTATTTTTGTGTGGTCCGTACCTGTAAAATTGTATCATCTCGCATTTCTTCTCTTTATCTGTGTTAAGGTCCTACAGCAAACATTCAGCTATATGCTTTTTAATTTTTAGTTGTCTGACTCCATGGATGGTTTAGTCTTACTGTGTAACATTAATGCTATTATATGGTTGTGCTTTACATATGACTTTAGCTTCCCACCTGTAGTATTCCTAGTGCATATGGGTGTGACTTAAGTCCACTTTATCTTACATTTTCTCTGCTGCTTCTTCTTCCCCCCATGCCTAATCACCTGGTTTAGAAACCTTCATATTCCCTTTCCACTGGGCATCTTTTATTATCTGGCTGTCTAGTCACAGGTTATCTGCCTACCCTAGTCCCCTCAGAAAGCATCCCTTTTCATTCCTCATTCTTCTATGAACAACGTGTTCTTCCTTGTTTCTTACAAAGGGCGAGACCCAACTTCTCAAAACAGGTGTTCAGGCTCTTCCAATGAAGCTTAAAAGAACAAAAGGTCAAATTCAGCTGCAATGGATAACATCTCATCTCAAAGGGAAGAATTTTATCCCAAATAGTTTAAGAAAGGAAAATAAAAAGAAAGAAATAAAAGAAAGTGTGTGAAGAAAATGCATCTCTAACTATGTAACTTGCCTTTATAGACTTTTTTTTTTATTAAAAAGACAGGTCTGAAAGATAACATAACAAAATAAAGACTATTACACGGTGCAATAGATAGTGATGATGTTACTTTTAAAAGTTGATGTTTGATTATTTTTTTTAAGGATACATCAAAAGGCAATTTAGATAAGAGAAACAAGAAAATACTGTATTACTAAATAAAGTGCTCGCCTCTTTTGGGTAAGTACAGGTACAGAACTTCTCAGTAAAACTAAAGAAGAGAATTTGCATCCCCAGGGATAACAGATTCCCTGGAATAGTAAAGGAAAAGGAGCAATTTCTGTCCGCTTCAGAGCTATGACGACTTTTCAGCTGTATCTCTCCACTGGAGAAGCTTGTGCAAGAACTTGAGATGACTGAGGGATCAAAAGATATTGCTTCAGCTACCTAGTATCTTTGTAACTGCTTTACTCTCTGTGAGGGTCATTACTTTCACTACTTTATTAATGTTTGTGTTAGTAATCTGTAAACCAGTATTCAATAGGGAGTCCATTTTGTAGCTGCAGTCATATACTGCCTAGCCCAGGACAAACATGTATGTAATAAAAAATAGTGTAAACTCATTTGAAAAAGACAACAAGATTTCAAATTATTTTAGACATTTTCCAGGGAATAGCACCTAGAGAATTAACAGAAGCACGTGGAGGGAAAAAAAACAGTGAAACCCCTTCTTTTCCATAGCTCCTTGCAGTTTACATGAGAATTACAGTTCTTATTTTTTCAGTGCAAGCTGGTAGACCATACACATTTATTTGATTTTTCACTGTTTCATCTGAGAGAGCTTGTATTTTCTCATAAAACTACTGAAGGAAAGAAATTAAGGCAGGATGATAGAAAGTAACTTCTGCGATCCAGTTTCGCCACATTTCTGAAAAATGGGACATTGAGGACTGGACACAATCCAACCTTTGTAGATCAATGCCCTCTTTAATTTAAAACATCATATTCCCATCAGCTGCTATTGATAAATTAAGACGTAACTGTATTGTGTATTCCTAGATCATTAGAAGACTCTGAGGAAAGAAATAAATAAACCCTCAGTCAGCAAAGGCATTCATTCAAATGATTAATCTATCTTTTCTTAAATGAGTAAAGTCTGAAGTGGAATCGTGCACAATGGTGTTGATTAAGTTATTGTACAACTCTTCCATACTGCTGTACAACTGTAGATTGATGATGTAGCACTGAGAGAATATCTGACCTTTAAACTACTTCACTTTGTCAAATATGACTAGAGAAAATATTGTTTAATTTTATTCCTCTCAAACCCTGCAGTGTAATTAAGGGGACTAAATTTTGACATCCAGTTTTCACTTCAAATTTAACTTACCAATATATATGCTGCACCTGTAATATCTGCCAGATGAGATTCTAAGATGTCTCATGTAGTATCGAGATTGTGAAATAAATGTTTCCACAATATTAGGAACACATTTTGATTATGTCTCAGTGAAGTCTAATGTTAACTGCAGTGATCTCTTAGCCAGTTCTATACAGAGCAAGTCCTGAGAGAATACATTTTAAATTAATTACACTTTAGCTATATTAATTACATATTAATCTCACTATCTTTTCCCTCCACCATCTGTCACATGATAAGGCACAGTTACTCAAGTCACAACTGGTAAACAGACTTATAAAAATGGGATTTGTAAGGATTGTAAAATAACCGGATAATATCATCACCAGTGGCATTTACTGTTCAAAAGCAGTTTTTTCCCCATGCTACTTTGTATCACATCAACTGCTTATCATAAAGGCAAGGTATAAATTTCCTCTATATAACCAAATAAAGAAATGACAGATTTGACATCCAAGAAGCCTGCTCTCCTAGCAGAATGTAAAACAGCCTAAGACACGGGAGTGCAAATTAAACACATAATGCCATTCATTACTTAGGGTTGCCATGTATTGATGAAAAATTGTCATTTTTCTCACTCTTGCTTATGACACTTTTCCTGTAAATTTAATGCCTCTAAACACTCTCTTTGAGCTTCATATTTGAAATAGCACAAAAATTGTAGAGATAGGCAAGTCAAAATCTTGTTCAGGCACGTTCCACTTGCAAGTGGTGATTCTAAATGGTTTTGGAGCCTGTACAGCCTCTGAGCCTGTGCACGTTTGTAACTGCAACTAGCTTTCTGGTTGCTGTTTATCAATATAAATGGTGAAAAATAAGAACTAGAAGTGTCCAAACAGACATCATGGCAAAAAAATTAGGCAGATATTTAACATCTTCATTCTTATAAAGTCTGACTCTATTTTTAATAGATAAATAAATTCCCATCACAATCTGCATAATGCCTGAATTTTGCAGCATACCTAAAAGTCAGTAGGTAATTCAATGGGATAATTCACCTTTATAATCAGAAATTCCATCTCAATTGCCTCTGCTATAATTATATACCTGGGAGTGCTGCACAGACAGAGTAGAGCAAACAAAATCAAAGAACAAGTCAGCATAGATCTCAAGGACTAGTGACAAGGGCAGCAACAGACAGATGCTGCAGAGGAGGGCCTAATGCACCTCTCAACTATATAATAATGTCAAAGAGATGTATTAGTGGGCTGCACAAAATATGGCAATAAACCATAGCGATTTCATCTTGCACCGTGTTACTGGCCTTTATGTCCAAGCCTCTTCTGGTAAACAGAGCGATGCCAAGGTAGGGGTTCAGGCAGAACAACTGTTTATACTAACATGTAAATGTAATATGACTGTGAGATGTTCATTTTGTAGCACTGCCCCTGGCATGATTTAGGACCACACCAGAATTACCTGAAACTTCCAAGTATGGTTTTGAGAAAGGCGCAAGCCAGAGACTGTTACACCGTATCTAGTCAGTTTTATGTACGGTTAAGAGCTGTTTTATTTCAAGCACACAAATAAAAGGTTTTGTTACAAGCACAGCCCTTGGCATGGTTTTTCCCCACCTCAATTAGTGTTTTCTCAGGCTATGCTCAGGTGATCTTTGAACTTTTTTTTCTATTCACTCATACGTAATATATGTATGACAAACTATGATGAAACTATGTTCACCTAGATGAACTTTAATCTTTACCAAATGTATACGATCTATACAAACAGAATTTGAGAGGTTGGAATGATGATTTAACGTCATTACTAATCCTAACTTATTAAAAGCCATATATGGCACTGTTTGATTACTGCAATATGCTGCATTTGAAATTCATGTGTTTTCTATTAATAGCAGGACCAGTTCTTCAACTGCTACTTATTCATATTGACATTCGTGCATACTAAATGGAGCAATGTGAATCAGCTATGCTTCTTGTATAAAGTGCTACTGATGAGACTGGAGGGCAATGGTTTGAATCTATAGATCTCATTTTTGTGCTTTTGAGTCCTTAAAATCATCTACAGTTATGGAAATGCTACAAATTTGCCTCTGTCTTGATGTAAAAGTTAAAAATGAAAGTGGTTAATTCGATCAAGTAAAATTTTACATTTGTTTTCTTTATTAGTTCAGTTTTGAAGGATCAAATGTTTTCTTCTAGGCATTCTAATAAAGAGTTTTAAAATCAGAATCTACTTAAAATACCTTTGACATAAATATTTTTTCAGCTTGAAACTACAAAGAGAATCCAGTGGTAATCATGGCTACAGGCTGTTTGAGAAAGAGTAGCACAATCTAACTAAAATAAGTTGTATTTCCTGTTTTTACTAAATTTGTATACTTCCACCATCTATGCAGCACAAATTTTGTGCATTACCCACATGTGTACACACACATTTGGATAATATTTTTTAACTCTGTTGATAGATGAGCAAACTGAAGAAGAATGACTGCTTCTGTAACACATTTGGAAACATACTAAGATAAAAAATCTCAATTGGGAAAATATTTTTGGTGGAAGAGACAGCTCTGTCTACTACTAAAGTATCCAGTGGGAAAGTGTTCTGAATTTTTCTGTGAGAAGACAGATATTGAGCTGTAATAATTTTAAGATTAATTCAACATTGACCACATACTATGGCATTCAGTTAAATAAAATATGATCAAAACGGGTGAGATTTAATAATAAAATGTTACTGTGTAATTAAAATGCATATAAGACGATGTTAATTCAAGAAATCTTGTTGTTTCATGAGAAATTTTTAATTTTTATTTTATCTTACACTTACATTTCAAAGTAAATTTTCAAATAATCAATAAGGCAGAAAATAGATTTTGTATACAAAGGAAACATATATTTACATCTTAAATAAAATAAACAATATGTATCAGCAAAATACAGACTATTAATGATTTATTTTACTACCTGAAACTTTCAGTCTAAAATATATTTCTTGGTCTTCAGTACATCTGAGACAACATGAACTTCAGTCCTCTTCATCCTTTAAAAATCCAGATGCATGCCCTGCTTTCATATTTATAGTGACTTAATCAGTATCAGAAACTTATAAAGTATATTTGTAAAACAGAAACATAGAAAAGATATTCCATGCAAACTTATAGGCATCCTCGAGTACTCACAGCTTTGTGTCTTTATTAGAAAGGCTCCACAGAGTATAGAAACATAATCTGGCAATCTCTGTTGGCTTTCACTAAGTATGTATTCAACTTGTGTGTCACTGGTTGTAGCACTCAAAGACCTACTGTATGTGTTCATCCAGGATCATGTGTTTTTTCTAATACATGCTTATTTTATCTTAAAATATTTGTTTTTACTTAAAAGGTTATTTGCTCTCTTGTACTTAAACATTTACATTTGTCATTGTGGTTTTGCTGGCAGAGAAACTGGGATTATGTACATGTTGCCATTTGTCAAGATACTTGTGTAGCACAAAAAATCTGCATTTGCTATTACTACCCATCAGACATTTTTTTCAAGAACATCATGTCCCGTGTCTTTTTAAAGACAAAGCTGAAAGAGCTGAGAATATGAAAATCATGAATATTAATTGCTACTATCAATATTAAATTGAAGAAAACTTGATTTTCTTTAGAAGTGTGATTATAGCTGCTATCTGAAACATGAAACATATGCAACAGCTCAACAGAAAAGAAAAAGAGTTGGTTTCCTTCAAAATCAAAAAGTAAAAATTTTTGATAAATACATCTAAAGATAGACAGTAAAATAGATTAGGGCTAGATTGGATACCATTTGTTTTCACAGGAAGCTCAAGGAAGAGGCTTCTATTACTATAATGCTAAGGAAATAAATTTGAAGATATCTTGGAAGATCCTTCATAATGAGTAGAATTTTAATGAAAAAAACCATAAGAATTTGAACTTTCTGGGTGTTCACACAGGGGCAAAGATTATGTTTTAGTTCAAGACTGGTGAATTTTTGTGGGAACTTTTAATCATGAGCATAACCACCACCAAAGTACTAGCTCTAATGGAAATTCCAGGAACTACAACATGACACTTACTCATCTGGTGGTTTCTGTACATTAATGCAGTTGCAAAGAGAACATAATATTCTTCAGCATTTGAAAAGCAGAAACCAGGAAACAATGTTTGCCTTAGGGTGGCAAAATCTTGTTTAAAAAACTTGTGTGATTTCTACCGGGGTTTATTTTTAGATCTGACTGAAAGATGATAACTAACAGTCTTTCCACAGTTCTACCAGTTCAAAAAAATGACACAGTAGTTTCCTGATAAAGACTTATGAGTAATTATGTTGTAATGAAAAGTTTATCGGTGAATTTATTTCCTCCTCTTTTATCTTCAGTAAAATTTGTGCCTCTGTGGAAGGTCCCGCTGTGCCTGGTCAGTCAAGTAAAAAGGTGATTATCACAATTTATAACATTAAACTGTGACTTCTTTAAGTCCTGTGACAGCTGAAAAAGGAGTGAAAGAAATGGTTTCCACACCCTATAGACATTTGTAAAATATATTCACTCCATTTGATCTTTCACAAAAATTATTAATTTTCAAACATTTTTATAAAATTTATGATTTTTTTATAGAAGTTAAAATCTGAAATGAAGACATTTTAAAGATAATTGGTTACTTTAGAACACCCAAATAATTGCTGCTTTTTTTTTTTTTTTTTTTAATTATCAATGTGTTGAACTCCACCCAATTCCAAGATTTTTGGACAAACGAGAAGATCTGGTGGTTTTGGATAGAAAACAGTATCACTTTTTATTTTTTCAGACCTTTTTCACAGAAGTTCCTAGACCGAATCTGCTAAAATACTTCTTATTGAATTTTTCCATATGTTTATTCTTTCTGCAGCTTAGGGGAAAGTAACAAAGTAAGGCCATGGCCCATCATTAGCCTAATAAAAATTGCATAGATTCAAAGTAACTCAATATGAGCAAATGGTTACTTCTTTAAGTAAAGCTACTCTGCACAGATATTTTTGTAACAATATCTGTAAGTCTATTGTCTCTTCAAGGGATTGATCCTTTTAGTTGACTCTGGTTCTTCTAAACAATGAGTTAAGCCACTCAGAACTCCACAGAGGTAAAGGGTAATATACCCATAACAGAAAAATGAAACAAGTATTATATGTATCATATGTTTGAAAAGAAATAAAAATGTACATAATTTTTAGCATGATGTTTCTCTGTTATTCAGTAAAATGTAAAAACAAATATATAATGATCCTTTCTTTAGCTGTGGTAAATTTCAAACTTGGTATGATGAACTTCTGCTCTGGAAAAATTTATCGCAAGAAAAATAAACATTCTCACCTGTCCACAGTGCTCATAGAAGGCTGTGGAGAATCTGGGTTAATCATGTGTGTGACTTGTTCAACATTTTGGAGCAGAATTTATTTTTTTACATATAGGAGTTTAGGCTCTACAGTACTCTCCTAGTACTCCTAGTACAAAGTGAAATCTCCTAGATTTCACTTTGTGGCCTGCAATGACAAATCTCAGCTTTCTGCCTAACTGTAACTTCACTTTCACCAAAAAAACCCACAACCAAAACAAAACAAAAACCTCACCCAAAAAACCCTCACAACGATATCAATAAGAAAAAAAAACCACAAAACAACAAAAAAAGTCTTGTTTAGAGGTTGTGGCTCTTTAAGAGTCCTTGGTTGGCACCAGCCCTTGAGTAATGAGGAAATGTCCAACTCAATAACTATAAAATGGATTGAATCAGCTCACAGAGATGCAACATTGGAAGAAATGCTGACTTTGGTTATTTCACAACTGCTAGACGTGTCATTATAAACTGGAAGTTAATCAATTCTGAAAGTAATCGTGGAGTGCAGTTGGGAAAGAAAAGCTGACCTGAGGCGGGTAAAAGCATGTTCTCAAGTGTTGAAAGAGGGACTCAGCGCATTATATATATTATTTTTTAATTTGGATGAAGTAGAAATTCATATATTATCTGATACAAAATACTAATTCCTGCTTTACAATGAACTAATTAGAAATACAGATCCTGAAGTTGATGAGGGCAGTAGCAAACCACAATCTATATATGAAAAAAAAAAACAACCAAACAAACAAAAAACCCCACAAAAACCCGTAACTATTAAAAGGTGCACTGTGAAGATGTAAAAAAAAAAAAGGTGATAAATTTTTAATATCCCAGAACTAGGTCCTTGGACCTGGAAGTACAGAAGTAGCTGCCCATTAACTGCGTAACACTTCTCTCAGTTCAGACCAACAGTGAGTTCCTCTTTAAAAAGGTACACATGTGACAAAAAGAGCCCAGGAGCCATTTAGCCACAAAATTCAAGTATTTCTAAGGCTCTACCTACCATTCTGTCATGTGTCTTACAATATTCCATCTATCTGCTTGCGTAAGACATCTACAACTCATTTTCCTACCTGGAAAACAGAGCCATGTTATGAAAAGCCTGGTACGCAAAGTTACACAAAAGCTCATGGCAAAGAGAAATCTCATCTCCCAGCTAGCTTTTTTTGCTAACCTCTGGATTATTTACTAAGGTGGAGGAACAAATAGAGTTCAATCTGAAAGAATTATTTAAAACTAAGTTGATTTATTTCTCTATATAAATATATATAGAAAAAATTATTGATGAAAATACCGTGTTTCTGAAAAGAGGCTTGACATAAGATAATGTAATTATTGGTAACTGTTAGCAACTGAGACTGAAAGTTATTTAGTTTCCATCCCTGGAGGTTTTTGAAAGCAGACTTTATTAAGTCCTGAGCAACCTAGTCTGATCTCACTGTTGAACCTGCTTTGAGCAGGAGTTTGGAGTAGATACTTCTGACTAAATGACTCGATGAATTAGCTGCAACCATCTCTCCAAAATCAAGAACAAGGTCAAATAGACAGTATCTAAACATAGCTTTTAAGACAAAGTTTTCCACTTCCTATCTTAGAAGGTGCAGTCCAGAAACACGTGCACAGATCAAAGAAATCACTTCAGAAGGCAACATCCTTAACAGTTTGTGGAGTTCAGATGTAGTAATGGAGTTCAGGTCTTCAAAGGATCACTACTTGACGAGGAAGAGGTGAAGTAGTATCTTACCTTGTAAACAGTTCTATTCATTTTAACAAGGCTATCTAATGAGCTAACTATAACTCCATGTATTAAAGGGTGCCAAAAATCAATGATTGCAGGTTCTGACACCTTATGTCCAAGAAGCCAAACTATAGCGGTAATGAAAAGTCAAAGAGCCAAAACTCTATTTGTATGTGTAAACACGCAGTAGCCCACTACTTCTTTAAATGATGCTACTCAAAAATGCAAATTAGGGTTCCTGAATCTGGTGGGTAATGTCTCTCATCAAAAGCCACAGAGCTGTACCATTTCTACCTTTTCTCTTGCCAAGTGCTATCATGGATGTTGAATTGATTTTAACGGAAGTGCAGAGGTGTAAAGAGTCACACAGTGTGACTGAGCCCGTCAGAAGGCATTAGCGTACTCCACACAGAAGCAGAGTCTCAGCAGAGATGCGATAGGCAGGAGGCACCCATTTGTGAAAGGATAAGCAAAAAAAAAAAAAAAAATTCTCGCTTACTTTCTACACAAGGTAGATTAATGTTTCTCAGTTCTGCATATAGTTTCAGTTAAAAAGGACATCTGAAATTCAACATTGAAGGTTTTGTACAATATAGTGCATTAGTTAAGGGCTTGAAAATAATCATACCCTCGCTAAAACAGATATAGTGGTAAAAGAAGTTTTGGCATTGAAGCTTACTCTAGGTGGCAAATTGTTTAACTTATTCAACAGAGTTAATTTACTAGTATAAGCTATATATTTACCTAGACCTGGGAAAGGTAGGAATATCCCAAGGTTCAATTTTTTTTTTTAAATGTACAAAACCTTACACATGGTCTGAGCTTTCCCCTAATACATACAGACATGAGCTCAAAATCTCTTTTATGAAGGAACGGAATTTCTTTCACTTGACTGAGGTACAGGAACATAGTGGGAAATTACAAAATGTTGTAAGTGAAATAACTGTAACAGTTTAGTCATTCATATGTAATTGCAAATAACTGAGTTGAGAGTCTGTAGTTACAATGCAAAGAGTCTTCTCATTAAAGGCTAAAAGATAAATAAAGCTGTTCATAATTTTCTTAATTGATTCTCTTTTAACATTTGAAAAAAAGTATACTTGTGGAAATCATCATTTTTCGACATCTGTCTTTCTAACAAAGTCCCAAAAGCAGAGTAATGAACTAAATGGAAGCAACCTCCTCCATGTCAACTTTTTCACAATCCAATGAAGAAAATCCATTACATACCTCGTACTGAAAGGGGAAAGTGCCACTCCATCTACTGGGCACGTAAACAGAAGAGAATGATAAATCATAGACTCATAGAATAATTGAGGTTGAAAGGGATCTTTGGAGATGACCTGATGCAACCCACCTTTCCCAAGCAGGGGTAACTTTGAAGGTATGGCTTTGCCCAGCTACATACAAACTGGGCTGCAAAGAAAAGGTTGAAATTTGGCTGCTGCATCCAAAGGAGGAGTTAAAAACTGCTACCGGGGGAAAAAAAAACCCAAAATAGTAGCCCCTTTTTGATTGAATTATAGAAGTGGGTATCAGCTCAATCCAGAGAGGAAAGCTTCTCGAACACATGCTGCACTTACTTGAAAGGGTCCCACATGCAGTGCTAGCAGCTGATTCAAAAATGAAAAATCAAAAGGTCCACCATAAATTTTAGTGTTTTTCAACTGAGAATTAACTGGTTATCATTTAGTTCAATATTATAGACAAATTACTTGCCACTTTTAAAAGAATTTTATTCCACTTACAGTCCTGTAAAAAGTATCAAGAACATTTTCTTTAGCACTCTTACAAGTTAAAACAATATGGCTTTGGGGTGTTTTTTCAAGGTTACTTCTGAATTGACATGTTATATGCCACTTTTCCACTTACATTTTTTATTAACCATGTTACACTTTCAAGTAGATTTATAATGGAAACCATAACAATGGTGCCCACTCCACTGGATTCCAGACTACATCAATGGATGCTCATAAAACATAGAAGTGTATCAGAGATACTAAGAAAAGCAAAGTACAGAATACTAACATTTGGGGTACTTTCTGGGGAAACAAGATTTGAGAGCTTACATTTCTTCAGGCAAAGAAATTTGATACCCCACACTCTAAGTAAGTTGTCTTCCCATTGGCAAATAGGTCAGTCTTCTCATGTCACTTTACTAAAAGGGCTTATAAACCTCTTGAATTTTGTAAATTCAGCCAGTCAAGGGCTCAACAGTCAGTATTGAATAACATTAGTTGGCCACCTGAAGTTTTGTGCTATTACCTCTTACCTTGAGTACCCTATTAATAAAATATAAAATTATATCTTTCACTTTGTGTTTTACTTACTGAGTTTTCTGCCTCAGCATGGTAAACAAGTAGCCAGTCATTGTCTTAGTTTTGAATCTAACATTTTTTTAGAGTTGTAAAACAATGGCCAAAATAGAGCTATTAAATGAAAATTCCATAGTAAAATCTATAATTGGGTTACTTAGAATAGATGCCAGGGCTCACAGCAGAACAGATGCTGCTGAAGCTTTCTTCATCAAAATTATGCAGTTTTACTGAACCAGCAACTAAAAAGGATGAGGATACAGGCAGTAGACAGTGTTTGGCTCTTAAGATAGAGATAATAAAAACCAGTATGAGAAAATAATGAAAAGGCTTTCTGAAACACAAAACTTTATTTTCTGTTTAATTCTTTTCATATGCTGTCTTCCTGATGTCCCTTTATCAAACTGGTTGGGCTTTTTTTATCTTTTCACTTTATTCTTCTGTGTCATCCGACTTTAAATTCCCAAGGTTCTGTACAAACTTTTCTATTTCTTTTCCATTAAAGACAGAAAATAAAATAAGTCAGTCAAAACAAGAACTTCAAAATATGGGGTCTACAAGTTTGCACCTTCTTTGCAAGTTCTCATTTCATTTTCCTTATTACTGTAATGACTTCCTACTTAGTCCACAAAGTACAAATGCATATATCAGTTCAAACAGAAGACTATTTATAGAGAAAATTAAACTAACCTAAAATTTGGTTTGCCAAATGCCTTCTTCTAGCGGTGTGAATACAAAGGGCTTTTTTTGGTACTGAACTTTCTGAGGAGATCAACATTTATTGGCAAGTATTCTATGTTCTAACAAATTCATCTTCTCAAGATTTGTCTTATGTAACTGTTTCTTTCTAACATGCTACAAAATAACCAAATGAATTTTAACATTGCTCAAGTATCCCTTACTTTGGGTGATGACACTCTTAGTCTTAATTGGACTATGCTCTAAACAAATTAATCTCTTCATTCATTGTTTTCAATATCAGTCCCAGAGAAACATTCACAGTAAATTACATAGTTTACATTAAAACAGCTCTATAGTTTTAAGCTTACTGCAGAGATGGGTTATGTATGTCCCTTGTTTGGGGAATTTGTCTAAATTACCTATTAGTTTAGCTAAAAGCACAGAATAATCTTTTAATATCTGCATTAATTTATGAAGTACTGAAGATTTTTAGTACTGTTAGCAAATTTCAGAATAAAATTCCAGAGAAAGATTGGGAGAAGAGGTGCTTGCTGTTTTACCAACGCTTCCCTCTTTTTCTTGGAAATGTCAGATGTTACAGGTAGTGAGTTCTCTGCTGCATTTCCTTGCATTAGTACCTCCCAAACCTATGGTCACATCTTCTAGTTCAACCAGCTGACTGGTGCTGAGTGCAGTGTCTCCTTCCTTGGATGAAAGCAAAATCCATGGGGTAGGACAGGTACTCCCTGTCATAGGAAATATGCTGTTAATGCCATTCTTTCATAAAGCATAAAAATGGTAAGATTAATGGCTTGGGGATTTTATCTATGGTGGTGCTATTAGTCACAAGACAGCCATGGAGAAGCTACCATCTCTTGGTGCCCTTTTGAAGCACTTAGGCAAGCTATATTTATGACTGATTTCTCATAGTTAACTTCATTCACTTCTGGTAGATTTCCTCATTTTTTTAATTTGCTGAGAATTTGAATAGTTATTTCCTCATTGCACTCCCCCCAGTAATTCTTCATATGCTTCTTATGCTATTAATATTTACATGCATTTTTGTTTGAATACATGTTAGTGTACCTAGTGACAACATTTGAACAAGAAGCTCAGACCTGTATAGCAATACTCCTCCAAAGCTGAAGAAACCTGGAAGGAGAGGTCTATTTTTAAAGGAATTAGAAGGAAGGAAATCAACTCGAATCCTGCACATACTTAAGCACCTGCAGAACTTAATGATGTGAATACTCAGTTGGAGATCAATAACAAGCATTTAGCGTACAGTTAATGTATTCTTCAGTGATTGCAAGGTCAAACTCATGTCTCCTTATTTGGGTAGTAGCAACACCTTCAAGATATGAGCTATAACCCGCTTAAAGGCATCATTTTGGCATGCATGGTCATTTCTGAGTATTACCAATACTACAACTGAGGAGAAGGTTGGTGTTTCTTTGTCACTTTTATTGCTAGATCAAATATCACTTCATAATAGTCACATTTGCAAGCTAGTTAACATAAGTGGAAGGCATTTTGAAATCCTATTCTGGGATGTACCTCTGTATATGACTGTAAATCAGGCTGTGACTAGTGTAAACTAGCTGTACTCCTAAAGAAAAAACAACAACAACAACAAAATAACGAAAAACCCAAACAACAAAACACCAAATTTAGCCAACAAACAAAACCTCAATTTTTGATGCTTTTCTTTTCACCTCCAAAATACTTCTGTAACACTTCCTATAACGCATATGTAATAATCACTTTCCCACATTTCACAATTTTCTTGTCCCAAGCCATAAGCCACCCACACAGCCAGCAACCACACCAGAAGACATTTCATAGAGCATGGAGCATTCTATCTGCTTCTATTATAAGCCTGTACAGTTGCAAAAAATCTGTGTATCAGAGGGAATATTTAGATAAAAATATTAATACCTCATTTACTTTTGCTCATATCCCTAGACACACTGTGAAAGTTCAGAACACAGACCACACTTTCCCATTCTGTGCAAAAGATAAGAAAGGAAGTAAACAAAGTTTGTCTCTGGATGGTACAAGGAATCAGAAGAAACAAAAACATCCAAGAACCAAGCAGGAAGTTGAGCTGACAATGACAGCTTGGTAGAGAAGAAAAATGGCAACATGCTGATTTTTGTTCTAGGGAGGTTGAGAGTTGGCTAACTTTTCCTGTGCTCAGCAGGATATAATTGCAACATAGCAGAGCAAAATGAACAGCCCACCCACAAGTGACTTCAAGAACATATCATATTATTTGTTTTAGTGTAAGCATTCTTTTACTTGGCAGTTCTGTGCTTAGATTAAATATATTCAGCTCTTTCACTCTTGATTCCTTTTTCCATTGCAGAACTTGAATTAAGACATCAGCTCCTCCTTCATTGTTTGCCAATATTGAAAGCAAAAATATTGCACTAGAAGCATGATGGAAAAGAAGACTCATTAGCAAGAAACATCAATATATTTTTTTGACCTTAAAAACCCAATCATAAAGGAGAAAGTGGGCTGTGTTAATGGCATAAACAACTATCTACTTAGCGGAGAACACATCTAATTGTGCATAATTTTAAATATGTATGTCTTATATTTCTTAATTTAGAAATCTTCAAAAGATTAATTATGAAATCACAAAAATACACCTCAGGACAGAGTAACACACAATACAAAGTTTAACAGTGTACACAGGACTTAAGACCAGACTGCTTTAAGAAACTGAGGCTGCCAGAAGAGGTGGAAGACATACTCACAGAACCATGGCATGGCAAAAAGCCACAGACATTATCAGAATTGGAAACAGTGGTGTGTTGATAGGACCTAATACTATCCTTGATATAAAGAAAAATACAAATACTATAAGGTTGTATCGTTCGAATGAGAGAAATAATCAGAATTCAAAGAAGTATTGCACAGGGCAGTAGCAGAAGTGGATCTTTACTTACCTGCTGATCTGAGAAGTATAGTTCTAAAGACTGTGTAGAGGGTTGACCTTGGTTGGCTGCCAGACCGAGCCACTCTCTCACTCCCTCTCCTTAACATCACAGGGGGAGAAAATAAGATGGAAAACCTTGTGTTGAGATAAAAGCAATCTAATAAGAAAAGCAGAAGCTGCACACAGAAGCAAAGTAAAAAGAGGAATTCGTTCACTACTTCCCACTGGCAGGGAGACATCCAGCCATTTCCAGGAAAGCAGGGCCTCACTACACGTTGTGTGCATGTATTGTACACTTGCTCAGGAAGACAAATGCCATGACCAAGAAAAACCCTGTATCTTCCTTTCCCTCAGCTTTTATTGCTGAGCACAACATCATATGTTATGGAATATCCATTTGATCAGTTTGTGTCAGCTGTGCTGGCTGTGTCTCCTCCCCAGTCTTGCCCACCCCCAACCTACTGGCCTTTGGACAGAAAGGTGTTGGAAAGAAAGCCTTGATGCTGTGCAATTATTGCTCCACAGTGGCCAAAACACTGATGTGTTATCAACACCATTCTAACTACAAATGAAAAGCACAGCACTATATGGGCTGCAATGAGGAAAATGAACTCCATTGCATTACAGGAGAAGACATGTTGACAGAGAGACAGCACAATCCAAGGCTTTAAACATGATATATATAATTAGTATTGCATAGCATTGTGCTAATAGTTGCTTCCAATGCATACACACAAATGGATAATATAGTTGTCAAGAAGAAGCCAGCAAAAGGTACCTACTCATACTCCTTCTTTCTGCCTCTTCACCAAGAACTTGCTTGTACTGGAGAGAAGGTGTGAGATTAAGAGTTATCTCTCTGCTTCTCCTCTTTTCCACAGGAATCGTGGCTGTGACAGCCTAGGTCAATGAAATCAAAATTATTCTTTTTCAGCAAACCATGTCCTATGTGAAGGGAAAAATATTCAGCACATACTCATTTTTTCTAGATCTACCTACAGCCTGAAGAAATATAGTAAGGATCAAAAGATACAAGAAACAAAGGTGTCCAAACTGAACATGCTCCAAAAGGTAGTGTTGTAGCTTGAGTATTTTGATTTTTCCTACTCTTGCTTTCAAAGAAAGCTGCCTTCAGGCTTAATCCTTGTGCATCAAAGGAAACAAATGTAATAGAAAATGTTTTAAAGAGAATTTTCACACTAGGAGATGTTACAAGGCGCTTGTTTCAAGCTCTGATTGAAAGACTTTTTCAAGCCAAGCTTATTTCAGGCTTGAGGCGAACATGGAAATTTTCACCACACTGGTCTATCTCCTTGAGAAAATGGATATAGCTGTCTCCTCCTCCATCTTCAGGGCTTTGTGATCTGGAGACTGTGAGTGGTTGGGGCTATTCTTCCACCTCTGCATCTCAAGGCTTCTTTTGGTCTTTGATAATCACTTTCTTTGGGAGATAAGTGGAAGAAACTGAACTCACCTGCTACTCAGCATTATCAGAGGGACACCTGTGAAGCTCGTTACTCAGGTTTTACTTACTGATTCCCAGGACCATTCCTACATCTTCTCTGTTCTTGTGGAAGCCTTTTTCTCCCCTTTTCAGAGATTTTTTTTCCCCACATCTGCACAAGGAATTGATTAAAAAATAATTATTTGGAAGCTGCTTCTTAATAGTTCCCCAGGCCCTTGATCTCAACTCCTCCTCTGGAAGAAGACATCTAAAATTGAGCTGTTTCATTGCCAGATCCTGGGTTCCAGCCTCTTACAGAGGATGCCCACTGTCAGGCCAACTGAAGATGCCAAATTTCCCTGCTCACCTAAGGAAATGCATAAATGAGCCTTCCCTGCCCCCTACTACTGTGTCCCTCTTCTTATATCCATCAGAGATCAGACAGGGTAACTAAACAGGGCTGTCCATTCTCTGGACATGACAGGTAAATCTACTCCATTCCATGATGTTTCCAGGTCTATCCAGTCCCAGACGAATGGGGGAAGTAATCCCCTGCTCCCTGTTTTCCCAGAAGTACAGCTGTCTTTGCCCGCTAGATCCAAACAACCAACATACTGCATTCTTCCAGCTGCCCCTCAAACTTGACATGATTTCCTATTAATATCTGCACAATTAACTTATTATTTTCCTTAAAAAAATCTATCTATTCTTCTATACAGGATATATATGAAAAAAAAAATAATAAAAAAAATATAATACCAAGGTAACTTAAGCCCTTTTTAAGTCACCGCAGTCTGCCTTATCTCACTACTAATGTCTCCTTTTGTTTTCCATCAGTTCTTGCTGCTTTTACTTTACAAATCTTTGACATGAATCTGCACCTTTGTTCTTGTGTTCATATAGTACACAGTATAACAGCATCTCAGCCCACAAAAAGGATTTTCAGGGAAAACAGAAATACAGAATTCTTATGGAATAATTTGTTAGAAAGGATGCAGAGACTTTGGAGGTTGGACTAGATGATCTCCAGAAGTCCCTTCCAACCCCATATCATTCTGTGATTCTGTAATAAGCTGCAAATGATCTACAAGGTCATTTTAGTGAACTGCTTTTTACTTACAATTATACTGTAACCACCAATTTTCATCCCTCTGCAAAAGCTGAAATATTTAGATCTCCTAACAGGTTCAAAGAATGATAACCAAAGTCTGACAACAAGCCAAATATTATCATTGTATAAAACACAGAATTTCTCTCCAATATTGTCCAACCAGGAAGCTGAAAGGGGAGTAGTATCCAGAAACATGGCTACAGTATCATATCTGTATTTATTGTTGATATTGAAAAGCTAAGAGAAATTATCGGGAAAGAAAATAGAAAGAGTATGCAAAATGATACACAATAAGTTCAGGAAATCCAGAGAAAATGTCTTACTACAAGAGAATTAAAGACTCAATTTATTGAAAAAGCTTAAAACAGGCGTGAAAAATGATTTGGTTACCATGCTCTAAGCAACTCTGAAAACATTATTCCAGGGACTGACAAAGTTCTTAATCCAGTAGATACAGTTACAAAAAGAATCAAAAATTTGTGTTTGAATGGCAAACAAAAATTAGAAAACTAAAAGGTTTCTGGTTGTTTGTTTGGTTGGTTTTTTTTGGAAGATGACTGGATGACTGATTAGTCACTAATGAAAATAATAGCACGTGTTTTCAAAGATTCAGCATTTAAGGGAAAATAATACATCAAATATAAATTATTAGGTTCAGTACAGGAATAACAGTGCAAAATACGGCATTAAATTTACATGATTCCTTGATTCCTGTCTTTAGGATATACAAAGATGTAAGTACAGCCAATGACTAAAAGTTTATGGAGAGTTTTCAACAGAAAAGTCTCTCTTTAAAGGGTCTAGAGTAAATGATTCTTCAGGGCTAGGTATCAGAGATTTCTATTACAAGGCAAAAAGATCTCAAGTGTTCTAATGCAACAAGTTTTCAACTTTGAATAATTACCTTAGAACTTCTCCAAATACTTTAAAATAAGTTTGTTTGTAGATTTCTATATGCTAAGTATAACAGTGCATTTAGATTTTTAACCCAAATTTAATTGATTGTCTTCTCCTGAACTGAACTGAAAGTATGATTTGGATCTCAGGTCTCTCCTAAAGCCAGGTGGAATTGTTCTTACGCTGGCCAAAATTTTCCAGAAGGATCAATACCTTTTGCAAAGTAATTTTTAAATCACCTGTCAAATAATACCTATAAACAAAACACAAATTTCTATCATTAAAAAAAAATAATCTAATGATAGTCATTTTAGATGACCTGCGAGATTAATAGATGTGAGCAAGGCAGCTAGTTTTTATTCATGCCAATGCAGGTTTTACGTATACTATATGTAATAATATAGTCTTAGGTACACACCAATGTATGTTTTTCACATTTAGATTTTAGTGTTTTACATTAGCATTTTCATGTCAACACATCACGTCATCTACTTACAGAAGACTTTTTCCAGCATTTTCTATCCTGTTGTCTCAGTCAATGACTTCTGCATTCAAGGCAGAAGCTGCTACCTGACACTAGGTTGACTACCTGTACCCCACACCAGTATGCACAGTGTTTTGTGCAGCGAGTACATACAATATTGCATCTATAAGTTTTGCTTTGTTTCCTGGCATGTCAGAGCTCTTATTTTGCATTTCAGGGGGGAAGGTAGGTGCAAACAAGATTATCCTACAGAACACCATTGCCAGCAAAGGCCTCCTCCAATAGCAGGGCTATCTCTTTATAACCCTCTCTCACTTTGATATAGAAAAGTGATATTAGTCCTTATAAATCTACCACACCTGCTTACAGACTACCAGCTACCCTGCTGCCTCAGGCTTCTTTACCCACTTTTCCATAAATATGTGCTCCTTCAAGCTCCAATTTCTCTGATCTCACTTTAGATGAAGACATCTGTTTTCTTCTTAAGTATTTTGCCCCTCACAGCTGAGTCTGTTTTCATATGCTTTCTTAATGCTACCTGGTTTAACGCTATATTTTCCAATCCTGCCACAGGGATAGGGAGAAACAGAAGTTGTTAAAAATTCCCTTTGTCTTTGCAATTCTCCCTGTTCACCCTGTCAGATCTCTTTCTCTCATATGACTAAACTTACGTTACTGCTTCCAGCTGCATTTTCAAACTGCCCTCTCTGACATTGAGCTGTTGTCAATGGCCTTAGATCTCTGAAATCAGTGTCTCTACTTTCCTAATCTGTTGTTTCAAATACCATCTCCTTCAGATCTCCGCTTGTCTGTGGGTGCTCAAGATTACTCATTAGTCAGCTGCTTTAATTAGACATCCTGAATATATACTTTGTTTCTCTCATTAACACTGGAATGTTAGGATAGCTACAAGACAAGCCACATTTCCTTCTCTATAATGTTGATGAAATAATTTAGAAAAAATAAAAGCAATATTTATTTTTATTCATTTGAGCATGTAAAAAAATCTCCAATGGTTTCTCTAAGCTGAGACTATTGGGTAGTCGACAACAAAAACAGCAAAAGTCAGTTTTAACAGTAATTTCTTCTCAGTGCCCAGTTTATAGATAAACTACTTTTCATTAGCAATGCTCAATCACTTCCAACATTTTCATAATCCACCTTGTAGCCTAGGTAGTGACTTCAATAATCCTGAGAACAGCACAGTCCCTTACTCCAGCATGCCCCACTGTTTTTCTTTTTAGACGTTTCATTTAAAAAACCCCACAAAAGTATCAACACATAGAATTCTGCTTAAATAATTGTTTTTCTTCAAACACAATATAAATTATGAGATGCATCTAATTGGATCTGGATTTATCAGAGGTGTAGGGCAGCTCACACTCTCTTTGTGATGCTGGTGCAGGACATGCAGGTCGCGTGCCTCACCCATTCCTTTAGAATAAGTCTGTCCCTGTCCCCTTACTCTGATATGCATTGTAGTTGTAGAGAAACCAGCTGGACACGGTCAGTGAAATTAAAACTCTGGTTTTTCTATAGAAATATGTACAATTTGGATAATGTGGAAAAAAAATTGATAAAGCTACATTCTTTCATTTTTTTCCTCCCTCTCATATTGGGTTTGCAGACAGACAGCTTATGTTTACTCTCTGTAGTCTCATTTTTTCCACAGCAGTGCCTCACTTAAGCTATCATTTAGCAAAGTATTTAGATTGCTACTTCCATTTCTTCCATTTAATTATGATATTGTTTTGGTCAATAGAAATGAACGTCACCATGTACTGAAAGATAAACCTCATATTTAGGAGACAATAATACAGCAGAAAAGTTATCTTTGCTGTTGAGTAACTCATTCATGGTTTAAAAGACTTTGATTCAGTTTCTAGATCTGCCACTGCCTTAATGTGTAATGGTGTATTGTGTGGCTCTGAGCTAGATGCCTCTGCTTCAGTTGTACACACATTTAACTTGTACTTTGAATAATTTCCCTTAGTTTTTTGGAAGTATACACATGTATAACATTATGCAAACACAAGTTTGGATAAGAGATTTTGATAAGACTTTGTTTGGTATAATGCAGATGGGGATGAAGATCGCATTGCAGTTTGTATGTACTAACATCTTTTTAAATATATGTACTACTTTGTTCTCAATGCTCTGTTAGTCAATCTTGGTTCTTTGCTTAATATCAATGCTAAAAGCATAAATTTAATATTTTATTTTAAACATGATACCAAATTATAAAGAAAAAATCTGAAAACTGCACATCTCTCCAGTGCTTCTCTTATTCTTATGGTTAAAATGTTTTTCTTCAGATTTGTCTTAATGTTATTTCAGTACCCTACTATTTGTCCTGTGTCGCGGACGGAGTGATTAACTTCACTAGTTAGAGTGAAGCAGAGAAAGATTTATTAAGGTGAAACAGTGATTTAACAAGACCAGTAGTGTGATGAAACCAGTGGTAAATACGATAGTGTTTTACAAGATTCGATGTCAGGGTACACTCTATTATTTACTGCACAGAGGACAGGGTCAGACAGAACTGTCAGGGAGACCCTCCCGTTGAGTCACAAGGTTCAGAAAGGACCCCCTTGCTTTCTAAACTCCTCAGAGAGGAGTCTAGGTGCAGCTGGATCCAATCCTAGTCCCAGACTTGGTCAACGGTTTATGTCTAAAGGATTATATATGCACAATTAATCCTTTACATTACTTAGCTAAGGTTTCAAAGTTTAGCATGCTATTAGTCACTTACCGAGAATCTGTTGCGGCAAGGATTCCCTCAACCTTGAGGAGTAGAACCGGAAACTCTGTTGCGGCAAGGAATCTCTCAACCTCGAGGAGTAGAACCTTCAGTGAGTCTCCTCACCAAAGGGGAGATCCTGGCGTGCAGCCCGCTGCCATACAGGAGAGCTCCAAAGGGGCTCCTGGGCTGTCCACTATTTATACAGTAAGATAATTGACCTATAGTCATATTTTCATGGCAACAAAATTTCTAAGTCCCCACTCCAGACAGTATTTTGACTATGCTGCCAGCCATCCCCCAGAGACCGGGTGCAAGTTATCACACCGCTGTTGTGATGGCCGTGGTGGCCAAGGCCGGGCAGGAGCCGACAGGGAGAGGGGGGGTGGCAAACCAGGGAGAGCACACCGCCACATCCTGATAGTCCTGTATACAGACAACCATTTATTCTTTTCTTCTCTACCACACAATTTCACATTTCTAATTTCACATTCATATCTTGACACGTATGTTTAAATTTCAGTAATTTTAGAGAATTCCTCTCAGTTACACTGTGTTCACACAAACACAAAACACTATCTTAAATACAACTCTGTGATCCTTCAAAAAACAAACACGTGAGATTTCTCATTCAGAGAATTCTCAATTACCTAAATAATTATTTATTCTATCAAGTTCCACTTCTATTTGATAAAAACCATAATGAGTCCATTTATAGGTTTAACTTTCTGCAAATAATAAGTTTCACATTACACATGTTTAGTTATAGGGATATAGTTGTATGATTAAGCCTTAAAAGGTTAAAAACTATGTTATTCATGAAAATATTTTAATATCTTTATTACAGTAATATTATACTGTTTATTATGGCAGTAATATATTTATTGCGTATGCATTCATTATATTATTCTATGGACTGGGGGAGATCCTGCAACGCAAGCATATCTCTAAACTAAATGTAACTAATGAAAGAGATATGCGGAAATCCATCAGTCAACATTCCTTTGCAATGTTTATGTAATGGGAAACATACTGATTTCAAAAGTTAAGTGCCCAAAAGAAATCTAAATTTGTCTTCTGGCAGAGACAGAAAAGAAACACCAAGGCAATTGAAGAACTAAATCTGGCATTGAGCTGTCATTGCTGGAGTTGGAACAAAAGTCTCTACGGGCCTTCCTCGTAGTATTGCAAAATGGTGTAATTATGAAAATGCAGCAAGCGATCAACAGTGAGGACCTGAAGTCAATTT
This sequence comes from Calidris pugnax, assembly GCF_001431845.1. Classification (NCBI taxonomy): domain Eukaryota; kingdom Metazoa; phylum Chordata; class Aves; order Charadriiformes; family Scolopacidae; genus Calidris; species Calidris pugnax. The sequence continues at coordinate 6,040,534 of NW_015090830.1, read as the reverse complement.
ATGCGAGAAGTTATTCAGTTTGGATTCAACATACAATTATGAAATGTGAAACCCAAAATATTTGTCCGCAAATTGTGATCCATCAAACAATTATTCCTACTGAATCAAATGCAATTCTTTGTCTAATACAAACTAATTTTGCCCATCATCTGCCAGTTTTTCCCACTAGCCTATTTATGTGGCTAAATTGAAATGCTTGAAGGAACATCGTTCCACTTCTACTGTAGCTGTTTCAGCATCAAGTGATCCAATTAGGAGGGGAAGGAGAAATGCTATACAGCCAGTCACCTCTCAGCAAGACAAGTCATTGTTAAAACTTAGTTGTCGATGGTTAAATATCAGAGAGCTGTGTGGTACGCAATAAAGTACAGTCTGAATTTCAAGTGTAATGAAAAGTCACTTTTTCTGCAAATGTCAACAGGATGTATTGAGAAAGTAGCCTGCAGCAATCTGTAAGTTTTAAAAGGGAGCAAAGACAAAGTCCCACAGAAAGGATTGTAGCCTGATACAAAATACTTAAACATAGATACAGAAGCTTACCTTGGACACCAAACTGTTTTACCTTGGATACAGAGGACAAAGGCAGGCCAGGATGTGTTTTGAAAAATATCTCTATTAATACGCATGTTGTGTATCTGCAGGTAATGCCAACCTATGCTATGCATTAATTGAAGTCCTTCTATTTGGATATTATGAGGCAGTTACAGTGTTCCTATTCTCCTCTTAGACACTTTAAATATATTCATGTATGTTGATATAAAAGTGTTATTTTATGTGTTTAAATGAGGGATACACCATTGAGCATCAGCACTGAAGACAGCCATAATCTCAGGTAATCAGACTTGCTGGCCAACTGAGGGAGAGGAAAAAAAATCAGCTGTAGTTATTTAGTCAGATCACAACGTCTAAAAAGTTCACTTCAATATTTCTATGTTCAAGACCACTCCAAGCTTTTTCTCACAAAATCACAGAATAGCTGAGGTTGGAAGGGACCTCATGAGAGCACAGTCCAACCCTTGCCCTTCTCAAGGTGGAGTCAACCACAGCAGGTTGCCCAGGACTGTGCCCAGTCAGGTTTTGAATATGTCTGAGGATGGAGGCTTCACAGCCTCCCTGAGAAACCTGTTCCAGTGCTTGACACCCTCACAGTAATTTGCTGCTGGGTTTGTTTAAGTGAAATTTTCTATATTTCAGTTTGTGGCCATTGCCTCTTGTCCTGTCACTGAATACCACTGAAAAGAGCCTTCTTGAAGTTGGTCTTCTTGATTCCCCCATCAGGTATTTATACATATTGATAAGGTGCTCCCTAATCCTTCTCTTTCCCAGGCTGAACAGTCACAGCTCTCTCAGCTTTTTCTTATAGGAAAGATGCTCCATCATCTTCATTGCTCTTCATCTTTCTGAAATGCTCCTCCTCAGCTCAAGAAAGCTGGCTCCATGAAACTGGTATTGATCAGGTGTTATAAGACAGAAAAGCCCTCTTGACTGTGGTGTATCATCTTGGACTGCAGTAAAGTGGGTGCTGTGACACTGCGAAGCCCTTGGCAGATAATACAGCTTTATTCAGTTTTCAGAAAATACTTGGAAAATTAAGACACACCTCAGCTTTAAAAGAAGTTTGCCCTTCTCAGGGACACAATTGAGGTTTTATCCATGATCCTTATATGTCTTTGGTAGCACTTTTCCTGGTAGAAACAGAGCATAGGAGAGGAAGAAAACTGTTGTCTCCAGCATGGGCAGCAGTTTTAGAAAGCATGAAAACAGCTGCTGTGGTTTCTAATAATTTTCAGCTAGTGCAAAGTTTAAACAGTGCAATGAAGTAAAATAAATTCTGCTGAAAGGGGAAAACCTGGCATCACTGGCTGTACAGGAATGCATTGGCTCACTACCCAATGTAGTCATAGAACAGACTTTTTTTGAACATGACAACCAAAACCATCACATCTGGGGGTTTAAGGTCAGCGAGAGCCAAAAATACATTTTTGAACACATTTGTGTCCCCACTTAAACCAATACCCTATTTTTAAACAAATGGGCCACTTAGAGCTTTGTTTTTCCTTTTTACTAAGCCAGGTGGCTTTCCTCCAGTCACTGGTTATAAATCTCATAACATTTCACAGTTGCCCTCACCTTCGGCTCCTCCCACTTGGAGACTGAGGCTACAGGAGAGCTCATTTTCTCTAACGTACTAGGGGAGTCCATATTATTGCAATTCCCTGGAAGGAAGCTCGATTGCCTGATTCTGTCACTAGAACTTTTTGATCTTGTATATTAACACATGACTATTGAATTACTACATATTTATACGGGGAGGAAAAAAAATTCTGTAATTCAAATGAGTATTTTTAATATAACTTCCATAAGAGTAAATCAAAATTCACCCATTGCAAAACCTTCCTTATTTTATATTAAAACAAAGGGATTTTGTACTCCTGTTTGTGATTCATACATAGATATTTTTTTTCCAGAAAACAGAGGAATCTTGATTTTGTTAACATGTTCCTTAATTCATTAGATGATGCATCAATAAATGAGGCTTTGGTGTCAATTTGATGACAATGACTCAAAAAGAACTAGCTAAGAGTAATGGCTCTAGATTTTCTGAAATGGTTGGAGGGAAAAAAAAAGATTCCTCATGTTAAGTTAATTAATATTAATATTAAATTACCATGTCTAGAATTTATGCAGTATTTCAGTGAATAATTTCAGAAAAAAAGCCCTTGTTTCTACATAATGACACAATTTTTCATAGTATGCCTATACAAATAGTTACAAACAAATTACTTTGAACTCCTTGCTCCCTTTTTGTAGGGAAAACTGCAGACTAAAGTTGGTGCTAGTGGGTCTGGGCAGACTGGACGTGGAATTATCTATACTCACACAGCCACATAGACTGGGCTACCCAGCAGTTAATTTAGTCATATATAATACAGTTAATAGCCTCTTTAGGGGAGTTTGTCAGAAACATTCAATATTTGATGCCTGCACTGCCTTCACTGTCACGAGGCACATTTCAGTTCCTTCAGCATAAACTGTTTGGCTGGGGTGTTTACACACATTCAGCAGGGGATTACCCCAGAATATCAAAGTAACCATGAACCTCTCAGTATTTTATCCCCATATCAAAAGCTTTCATGGCCACAAGAATCAGTCCTAAACAGAAAATTACGTTTGAGTATACAATGATAAATATTTCAGCCAACTTAGCTTATTGTGCCAATGAATGTATTGCATTATGCTAGACTGAAATATATTTTAATTCTAAAACTTAGATTTTTGAATCTTAATTTTAAAACAATTATCTAATTCTTGTTTAATGATCAATATATGAGGATCAACAAATACTGCCGTCAAAAATCATTTCCTGTAGCCATCATAGAAGACAAGCACTAGGTCCTGAGGTAAAATATAAACTAAAATGGAAATTAAATAGCCAAAGTGAATTTGTTCCAGTATCATTTTACGTTGCTACTTCTGTACTATAGTCTTTGACTGTAGTGACTACTTAGAGTTGGATTTGCTTTAGTTTATGCATTTGGGAACAATACTAAAACTTCCCTGCAGACATCCTTACCCCTTTTTCATGTGGCATAAGCCTGTAGACTATTTGCATGGGTTCTCTTTCTTAGAGCACTTTTTTTGATCCCATCTGCAAATTTTCTTCACATTCTCTCTCATACTAGTATTGTTCCTTCAAGGCCACTTGACTGGAAGCTGCAGTCCTGAATATAATGATTCTTAAATCATTATGACCTCCTTCTGTGTATATAAATCACAACTTTTTGTTGTTGTTGTTAGTCTTCATAAAGGAGCACAAAACTCACACCAGCCTTAACAAATAACTCAAAGCAACATATTTTGAATCCACTTAAAAGAACCATACAAAAATTTTAAGACAAAGTGGGATTACAACCCATAACTTTTTAAAAACCTTCTTTAACTACCAATGCCTCATTTTCCCATTGGTGCAATGAAATAAGGATAATAAGTCTCTTCCAGGTCTGGATATCCATATAGCAAAATATCTTAAATCTTTCTAGGAATTTATTCCTTTGGGCTTTACTGGGTTTATCAAGTTCTCATTAAACAATTTTTTGTTGCATTTTTATTAGCAATATATGTGGGAATCTGTCCTTATTATTACTGTTTCAGAGACCCAGGCATAAAAGAGACAATGCTCAGCACACATCTTAATTCTGTACTTCAAAATTCTCCACAGAGCTTGTTCAAGACTGAAAGCATTAAATAAATCTGGATTTAAATCAGTTAGATTTTTGGCCACAAAAAGATCATCCTTTAAAATTATTGACCAATTTCAAGTGTCACTCCCTGGGTGGGAGGAGGGTGGGATGACAAATACTGGCAGGCAACTACCTATTACATATTTCATTCTTATGTCTAAGGGCTAATAATCCATATGATAGCTACAGGAAATTAAAAAAATTTCCTTTGACTAGGCCTGTCAAAACTTTGCCTGATTACTATTTCTGTAAAGCTCAGTAAGAATGCATTTTATATTGAACAGATTTTAATATATCATACATTGCTATTCAAATATTTCATGTAATTATAATTATATATGTAAAATACATATCTGGATTGGATTTTACTAACTGTCACATTATTGTCCAGATAGATAGGCCACTGCAAACACTTAAGTGGGAAAAACATGTATTTTTTCATTTCCACAATATGAGTATTTGAAACATAAATAAGGAAGCTCCATCATCAGATTTTCAGTGCCTGAACATTTTCAACTTCGAGAAATTTCTTTCAATTTGTATGCCTGAGTCTGTATTTAGAAGCCTAACTTCACAAATCCATATCTTAAAATATTAGTAAAAAATTCTGTTTCTGTATTTTACCAGAGAAGTGAAGTCTAATTCTTATTCAAGAAAACAGCCACTGGATGATTCTCAGGAAATTATGTTAATCCCAATATTTAAAAAGATATACTTTATACTAAAAGCAACTGTAGGGACTAGAAAACTTTGATAGGTCTGAATAGATCTTGCTGCCAAGATGTCTTTTAAGTTTTTAATCAGTTTGAATCTAGCCAAAGTCCGTAAGAATCCAAAGTTGTTTGATGGCATTTCAGCATCGTTCCTGAAATCTGTAATAGTATTCATATTCCTCACAGTCAGAGCCAATTGTCTGAACACAGTTAGTCTGCATGTTTGTTCTCTGGCCTCTTTCTGCAGGCTTGAAATGATTTAGCTCTCTAGTGCCATTAAATATACCATCTCAAGCAATTGTGACTGAAGAGCACTGTCATAGATACAGAAATTAACTCTAGTGTCTAATTTGGAGATCAGAATACTATGAACATGTGTATCTGCAAATGGTAATTTATTAATTGAGCTTGATTCTCTTGCTATTGGCACATATAGACCATAATCACTTCTACTTCTCAATGCTTAATATAAGTTTACCTTTGAGTATTAAACGGGTACTGGTACAAATGTTAAGCACTAAATAACAAACCAAGATTTTGTATGTGCAAGTGCCAACACTCAATTAGACGTCTGGCAGGGTTTTTTTAATAAATTCTTAAATTAAGTCAAAAGTAAAATGCCAAACATAAATGTCACATTAGGACTGCTCTGCAATGTATCATACGCTACTTCAGACAGCAACAACACCAAGTGGATCATGCACATCTTTTTGTTATTTACACAGATGTAGCAGAATAGATGTTCCTCCTCTCTGCAATGCCTTGTCTCAAGACAAAGGTCAAAACTGAAATTGCTTTAATTGCTCAAAAACAGAGAGCAAAGAAGGAATTTGAAAAATGACAAGTGCTGAAAAATACAAAATTTCAAATGCTTGTCTGGCTCCAAAATGGTGGAATGCATCTATTTCAAGCTTTCCAAGATATTCCACTTGGGACAATGAAGGAATTAGATGAATTTTCACACAAAAAGAAATTTTAGAGAAAACATCTGTAGTGGAGCCTGTAAGGGAGAACCGAACCATCATCTCTGCTGTGGACTACAGAATTGCTGAAACCATTATACCCAAAAAGTCTGCTAATCAAACGGAAAAAACAGCACAGCATGGGAGCACAGATATTTTGTATAGCATACCTTGCCATACAGTTAATTTTCTGCAAAGTCTCTAGTCCATTCTGTTTGAGACTCCTTAAAGAATGTAATGGATCTTCTCTCAGCTCTTGAATTTGTGTTTGTTGCCAAAACAAAACATACTGGCACCTACCTTGAGACAGTGCACACATATATCTTGCTAACCTTAGGTATATGTAACCTTCCAAACCAACTTCTGCACTTGTACAGAAATTGAATTGATATAATCAGTTTTTTAATCCATGCCATTGGCCATCATATTTTCCTGACAACTAAATAATCAATGGCAATGGCTTACTGTACATCTTCCATATCCACTAATTTAAAAACACATATACTAACAGCAAACTAACTTTTATGCACCATGTAGCCAATAGTTCTGAATTTTATTTTTAAAAGTAGCATTAACTGAAGGTTTATAACTCCACACTTTTTAATATGAGCACGAGAGGTAGCAAGCTAGAATGAGAAAAGGAGTGATAATTATTAATCAGCAGAAAGCAATCTTTTCATTGTGTGTAAGCACATAAATAAAAATGTAGAAATTCTAAAATAAAAAGGGAGGTCATGCAAGCTTTAGGGTAAGATATGTAGCAAAGTTACAGTCTGCAGCTAATAACGACTCAAGTTATTATCTTCGTGTCATGGAAACAGCCTGATAAGGAAGATCAAGTGGCCAGGTCACCTCATCTGCTTTCTCATGCAGAAACTAAAAAGTTCTTTCTAATTCATTCCCAGGGAAACTCCATCGGAGTGTCAAAACCCTTCTCTGTATGTCGCATAAAACATGTAGACTTCTCTCTGTTTCTTTGTTATTAACTTTTTGGGTTGCTTTTGCACAATGAATCAATTTGTCCCCTGCCCAGTACCTTCAGCTCAGTAACTTCCTGTCCCAAACTGCTGTGTAAAGTTTTTGTGTGCTGTTAGACAGCTGTTTTTCGCCTGACAGAAGTAAAATCACCCATAGGTGGTTTGCTTTTACAAAGCCTGGATAAGCCAACTCACTCACTCATAGGGCATCTCACTGTAAGAACAAAACATATTAACTAAGAAGGTGGATTGGTATCTGTAAAAATGAGTATCTTACAATTGAAACAAAAATAAGGGTTTCTGTAGAAGCAAAAGGCGAGACTTCACCGACAAGAACAGATGATCTGCATGTAGTGTCAGAGCTGCTGAGTGAACTGGTGCCACCAAAACTCAGCTACCATAGAAATGTCCACTGATTGCCTCTCAGTATAAACATGTAAAATTTTATTTGTTCCAGAAGTTGGTAGTCTAGATCATGTAACATCTATATCATGTACTTGGGCTGAAGCTGGGCAAGGGCTTTGGTTTTTAAAAGAGTAGGATATTTATTTAACCATATATACATTAACGCTACAACCGCCATTTGGTTCATGAACATTGAGAAAGAACTGAATGCTCTAATGGATGACACAAATGTTTGGGGGTTTTGTTGTTTTCTGATTTAAGTGCTGTCCTGATAGCACTTAGTATATGGACAATAATGGGTAATAACAGTTTCTCACAAAGATGGTCTACACATGTGGGTGGTTTGGGTTGGTTGGTTGGTATTTTTTGTGAAACAAGAGATATGAAAAGCATTACTCTGAGTCAACCATATTTTAATGTCCTATTTTCTAGTTTCCCTTTTAAGCAGTCTCCTCAAGGCATCAAATATTGTGGTGTCAGTTATTGCTCCACAATCAAATGACATTTTAAAATTAAAAATTAATATTAATAAAACAAAATCCCAAAATGATACTCTGTAAACCTTCTTGACTGGGAAAGCAAGACCCAAGGAAAGTCATTGCCTTTTATTTAAACCATGCCTAAAAAATCCTACAATATTTTTATTTTAAATGAAATTTCTCATATAAGCAACAGATTGGAAGCCTGGCTATTACTTAATATAGTAGTGGATCTCTATCTGGGTAGATCTATAATGCATTTTTCTCAACAGGGCTAATAATATAGCACAGATACATGTGCTAGTCTGCATTTATTTCCCTAGCTAGTGAAACTACCCAAAGCAGCCACCCCCAAATTCCTTTTCAATGAAGATAAAACAAATTTATTCTGTAAAATAATACTGAAGAACTATCTTTGAAATTATTTCTGCAAGAAGCAAAAAAGTGAACAGTCCAATATTAAAATGTTACTTAATATTTATCATGTGGTATACCTTCATAGGGATGTGAAAAGAAGAGAGCAGTGGATAACTCCAGCAATCAATACTCTCCACCAGCCTCAGGCGCTCCTGAAATCTCTTTCAGTGCTTAGAATTCTGTTATATGATCTTGCTGGAGAGAGGGGAAGGGAAGTTGAAGAGACTTGAAGGGAAGGCTGGAAGTGGGCAGATCTGCTTACCAATATGAAAATGGGAGCACAATACACACCTAAATATGATACTGAAACAGTAGCTGTGACACTCACCAATGATGCCTTTTAGACAGAAGGCTGTGGAACATGAAGAGCAGCAGATATACATCATGCCTGTATCTGTATGTAGTTTAGAAAAGGTTGTCTAAAATAGCTCTGCCAAATACTTCTAGTGCAGATATGGTTTATGCTATCAAAAATGCTATTTTTTTACCACTGCTTACATCAGTTCACCAAATTAAATTTAAACTGCATTAGAAAAATGGCAAATGTCTTTGTGCTATTACTCCAGACATAAAAATACCTGCTTCCCTTGTCTAACTCTGCCAGAAAAGTTAAAGGGTAGACCAGAACTAGTATAAGTGTCATGGTGGTTTGGCTCAGCTGTTTTACAGTCCACATCATGCAGAGATCAAAGTGCTTTAAGAAGAATACTGGGTTCTACTTCATCCATTTTGCAGATGCTGAAACAAAGCCAATGCAATTCTGCTTAGGCTGTAAAGCAGTCCACCAGCAAAAGAGGGACTAGAGCCCTGATCTTCGGTGCATCAGCTCACTACCAAAGTCCTGGTGTCACAAGAGCTCAAATTATCATACATTTGCCAAGGTAAAAAACTAGTATTCTATTTAGGCCTCAAAACTGTCAGCTGTGGGCAATTGCTTTGCATTCAGCTCTCCAAAGCCTGTTCTTCCCAGCAGACTGTGGCACACACACGAGCAGAGGGATGTGCAGCTTGTGAGGGGTAGTGGAACCTGACAGGGGAGTCACACCATTTGTGCTGTGCTGCGCAGTGGCTGAGCCATGCATACCTGCAGCAGGAGCTAAAGAAGAAGCAGGGCAACAGCTCTCCAGGGGAACACCTACCTAGGATAATTGGTGCAACGCTGAGCTGGCCTAATGTCTACCAGGACAAGTGATGAGCATGACACAAACATAGTGAGAACATGGGAAGTGGTTAGGGAATAAGGACCAGAGCTAATAAAGTATCAGGTGTTATCACATCAGTATGGACATTTGCATATGGTCTAGACACCCTTTCTGCTTCATCTCCAAATGCAAAGAAAATGCACTTAAAGCAATGTCTCCCAAACTACCTGAGTTCAACATCATGTGTCAAATACACAGCAACATTCTGAAGCTGAAACCAGTGTGATAGTTCATTGATCCACATGCAGATAATTCAACCAAATCCATCAAAGTGTAGACAGCTGTCTGCTTTTCTGCTTAGATGATTCAAAGATCATTTATTACCCTCAGAGTAGCTGATTCTTCCTGCTCTATAATTTCCCTGAAGATGTTTTGGCTAGTCATTTTGACTATTAATTTCTAGTCAACATAGATGCTGGTACTGATTTCACTGTGGGCACGACAATAAATGCAAAGTCTTTTCAACAGCTCCTGTTCCACATGTGCATCAAGTGAAATAACATCCTGACATATCTCACAGGTGATATTTACATATTCATTTCATCAAAGTGCTGTGAATGCATACCACTTACTTCCCTGAAAATGATAGGGATCCCACCAAGGAGGTTTGATGTGTTGCTTGTTAACATCTTGAATTGTAGCATAGTTAACTGTGTCTTTACTTTCCTAAAGTGTTACATGTTGTACTTCTCTGACGTGAATTGTCACGGATTGTAGGCTACAAAGACATTTCAAAGACACATTTGCTGTATTTACTCTACATTCAACTCTACTTTAAAAATTAGGCTGCAGTGCACAGTCGTACCACTTAAACATCCAACCCATGCATATACCCGCAGACATACTCACATTCTTGTCTAAAATCTTCAGAGCTTGTTGACTAAATTTCAAACTTGACAGAGGGGTATTGATCTTAGAGATAATCAGCTCATTGATCCAGCTGGAATCACAACACACGCATACAGTAATTAGGTTTCAAATTCACCTTGAGGCCATACAATTACTAGATCTGATGGGGTGGTAGCGCGCAGTTGAAAGTGAGTGAAGAAACCAGGACTGCTTCTTTTGGCATGCTCTGCAGTTAGAATATTTTAGGCAAAATGTGAAACTGTGCCTCAGTTAAAAAGTCAATCAAGAGGCAGAAATCTGTAGGAAATCTGGCTTCATTAGTTCATTAGCTGCTCACAGAACTGCTTGTTTACACTGAACACATATTGCAGGCATCAGAAGTATTTGCAGTAACTCATCTGTTTCTAAAAGCTGAGGATGTCCTTTCTCCATCGTGTGCCCATAAATGCATTTCCACCCTTGTACATTTAGCTCTAAGTGATCCATATAGAATATATCCACACAACAAGCAAGAGAGCAAACACAAAAGGGAAAAGCTAGACAGGGTTATAATCACTAGTATCTACTATAAAGGGAATATATTAAGCTCTTGATGAAAGTCCTATGAATAGTAAAATTTAAATGAAATTGATTTCTTTATTTATGTTTGTAAATCTCCTGGCCATGGGGAATGAAGGAAAGATCTAAGTAAACAGTGACCATCTGGCTGTACAACTCATTCAGCGATCTTCTTTCTTGAATCAGAAGAGGCTATTACCACTGTTTTTTACATTTGAAAGTGATAGGGAAATTCAGAGCCCAAAGACAAATTTCAGTACAGCAGTCTACTGGCATACTCCGTCTGCGGCTCCTTAAATGTAAGCCTTATAATATGTTTTAGAAATAGCTGGCATATTAAGTCCTGCAGGTTTTAAATGCAGAAAGGAGAAGAATGTAAACATATAATCTGCTTACAGTCATTAAAATTCTTTTCCATTTATGCTGAAAGGTCAGTCTGAAATACTCATTTTCATCAAGACTACCATTGCGCTGTGGCAAAGACAGAGGCCACAGCTGAGATCAGCAACCTATTGTGCTAGTCACTGTGTGAGCACACAAAAGAGTCAATCCCTTCCCTTGAGAGTTACCATCTAATTAGAGAGAAGGTAGGAGAAGGAAATTGAATGTGTATTTATTTTTACTCATACATATAAACAGATGTTGCAGGTTCCTCAAGGGGACTGCACGTATGCTAACCATTAAAATCTTTGACTTGCTGAGGACTAAGTCCCATTTTGACTATCACTTAAGCACCGGTGTGAACATTTACAAGGCTCAGGTTAGCTTAAGAGCTGAGTGTGCCATCATTCCTTCCCATTTTATAACCCTGAAGTGTCTATACTTACCTACTTTGATCATTGATCCCAAAATACTTTTCCTAACATATCACGTTTATTTAAGAGTGTAGCAAGCACCATGTGTCTCTTGCCTTGTGCCTTTCAAAAATCAGAGGCAAAATTAAGCTAGAATAATTTGTATTTTAGCCCATCAGATATTAAGAAGATCAGGAATTTCTTGGATTCTAACAAAATATCATTAACAAAACAGGCACTAACTATCTACATTAATTAGAAGTGATAAATCGTTCTTTGGCCTCCCTGTAAGGTCAGGAAAAAAGCAGAAGGACTGGATGCTGGGTCCACAAAGCTACTGAGCATTGAACTTCCACTGAAATGTGTGAGAAATTCCATGCCTGTCTGCGAGTTGGAGTGCAAAAGTGTTGGTGGACTTTGTCTCCAACATCATATAGACAGGTAAAGGGCACTCTGGAATTCCTGAGAAGGATGTCAGACTAGTGCACCCTATCTCTAAACCCAGCCTTCACCTCTACCAGTACCAGTAATATTTGTAGTCCACGTAGTCCAAATCACTACATACTTCTGTAGTGTTTAAAGGATGAATTTCACTGGAATAATGAGTGTCTTTTCTGCTTATGTGAGGACAGAGGGATTTTACATCTATAGCTATGTATAGCTATAACAACGATGTCTCAAGTCACCCCTTTTGAATCATTGGAGCTTGTAGGTTAGAGAGATGATTCAAATGAAGAAACCAGGGAGAGTCCAAGATCATTCCTGAACTTGTCAGCTCATTTCATATCATATGTATAACTTCAACAAGGGTGAGCATTTTTGTTAAAAATACTGCCCTGATACCTTTTATGATTAATATTTTTTGCTTTTTGCACTACTTTATAGCTGCAGTATCAGAGATTTTCCAAGTAGACTTGAATCAGTCTCTTCTCAGAGGTTACAGCTTCCATTGCTAACCACTCTTTCAGAGCTGGGAAGGCTTTTCTTGAGCTTTTATCAGCACTCCATTGCTAAAGAACATGTTCTTCATCAGTTTCCCTGGTGCAGAACCTAATCATATTATGTAATGCATCTCTGTTCACACCAAGGGTTAAGTAAGCTACAGTACAGCCTTCAGTTTGAAAGTTGTGTCTGACTGCAGTCTCAGACTGAAGCCCCCAAATGAGACACCTACAATGCCCTCACACAGAAGAGGTGGTTTCCTTAGTAACTGTGGCCAATGAAAGAAAATGTGCCTGACAGGTAAACTTATGCTGGGTTTCTGAGAAAGATAACCACCTCCTGTAGCTGAAATAATCCCCTTCTGTGGTTAAGAGATTGCTGGGTATGGTTGGTCTTATAAATCTCTCTGCCTTTCTCTTTCTTCCTCTCTTGGTATGGATACGGATATTTAGACATCAAACCAATAAGCTCAGTTTACACACAATATATAAATGTCCTGCACACTGCAATTACAAACGTGGGTCGTCGGGAAGGAGCAGAATCAAAGGTTTCTAAAGAACAATTACTGCAGAACATGGGGATTGCAGGAGCCTCATTTGTGCTCAGCTAGTCGTTCTTTTTCTGGAGCCACTTGACAATTAAATGGAAGCCACTTGAATTAAGACATTTTCAGCACTGCTTCCTCTTAAGCAAATGCAATCAATCTCTCCATGACACTTTAGTTAAAAGAAGTCAGTGTTTGATGCAAACTGCCTTTGTCTTTGCATTTTGTGCATAAATTTCTCCTCAGTAAAAAAGGCTAAGTACCTTCCCACTAGAATTTAATTAAATCACTCTGCCTAACTCTTACAGTGTATCAGTACTTCAATTATGGTCTGTGTCCATTGTTTTGTCTCTAGGTGTTTATTTTGAACAGTAGCATTCAAACACTACTCTGATCCAAAGGAATCCAAAGTAATGTTTAAGTACATCTGAAAAATGAGCCAATAAATGATGGATACTTAGAGTAAGCCAAATCAAAGATGGTCTTTGAGTTTTTTGTCATCCAAGGTCTAAGTCCAGTCATAGCTTCGGTGAACAAGAGTTCTGTACCCAAGGACAATATTTAGGGACTAAATGGGACCATTTACCCTCCTGATGAACAGATCACTATCTGACTTTGTTCCTGTGTTTCTGAAGGCTAGAAGAGAGATATTTCCTGGCTTTTTCAGAAAAATATTCTTGACTATCTCTGAGACATCAAACTCGACTCTGTTACATATAGTGCAGAAATAGTACACAGTACGGAGAATTTTTTCACAGCTTCTTTTGATAACAAGATGAAAAAATGAATTTGATGCAACTCCAAGTAATGGCTTTGGCAAAGCAAAATCACTTTCCCATAATACATTTATGTTTCTTTGAAAAGCATTTTAAAGTGTCTTTAGTCAGTTATATAGGCAGTGAAATACTTTGCTTAATCTACTTAAAGATTTGGATGATGTCAAAACCAAATTATGATGATGATAAACCAGTGTGGGAAAATTAAGCTATAAAAGGGAATGACTAGAAATATACACATGTCCCACAAGTATGCAGTACTGCAGGGCTGAAGGAGATATGTCAAAATAGTATATAAAAGACTAGACTCAAACTGATTAAAACTACATGGAATTCAAGAAAAACGTATAAAAAGTGATGGCAATGGAAACAGTGGGGTGATAATGGTATTTTAAACTAAAGCAGTAAGTAGTAAGACCATGGACCCATTCTTCTGGAGTAGTAGATGATGTCTGGTCTATATCAAATGGAGATAACAGTAGAACAGATGACATAAATTGTATCAAGAACTACATGAGGTTAAAAAAACAGTTTTGCAAAACTAGAGCAGACAAGGAGCATCAGTGTAATAATAGTAACCAATAAACAATTAAACTATTCTAAGTCTAAAAAAATAAAGTAAGGAAACAGAGTGTTTTAAAAGAGTCAGGCATAGAAAAGTAATTAAGGATCCAGTGATCATGAACTGAACTTCCTTCACTTTAAACGGTATCATGAAAAAAATTAGTCATGCCTATAACTCAATTTACTTTATTGGGGAAAAGCACACTGAGAAATTACAAGTTCAAAGATTTAAACTTCAGGCTTTACATTCTTCAAATAGAAAATACAAACATTTTTCTGGAAGCTGCCCACGAAAAAAAATTAAAAACTCTACAAGGAAGAGCTGAATACAGGATGAATAACTAACTACCATACAAAAAGTAGGCAAAAATACAGAGAAATGGCAAATAATAATACTTCTACCCTGGAGGTCAAAAATTATGGGAGAAAAATATGAATCAGTAGAAGTTAGCCTGAACTAAATCAAGCTAAGAATATTAGAAACAATTAGCAAAATGGTCATAATTAACATGAATTAAGAAGGTGGAAGGGAAGAGAGCTCTTCCTACTGCTCCACAGAAGCAGAGGAGAACATGATGCTACTCTGGTAGATTACAAAATTTTTATTTGTTTTTGTTGGTGGGGGTGGAGGGGTTTTGTTTTGTATGGTTTTTTAACAAAGGTTGGTGAAGGCTCAGCAAGATTTACTGCCAGAATAATGGTTGAGCAAAGTGCAAGCACAGCTACCTACAGCATCTGGGAAATGGCACTGAAATAATAAACCTGACACAAACACATCAGCCTTATATGAGTTGCATTGGTGACTAAACATCTGAAAAGCTGCTGGATGGATTTGATGAAAGGTGTAGGGAAGGAAGGAGAGAAAAGGAAAAGAAGGAGACAGCAGCAGCTCCAGTCAGTGAGAGAAAGCAGAAGGACAACGAGAAAAGGAAGTGAAGGCTGTTGCAGAATGCCAAGGACCTCTGCAGATCCCTAGGTACCAGGTCAGCCTGCACATTTGTGCTTCAAGGGCTCTTTCAACTGTGTGGGGAGTAAGGTGTAAGGAATTGGGCAGGACAGGAGATGGACAGCAGCATCTTGCAGTCTGCCCCCAGAACAGTGAGAGTAACAAGACAGGACCAGAAAAGGTGGAGAAAGTAATATCTCATCTGGTTCCAATAAAGGATGTAAGTGCATAATACAGAAAACCCTATATTTTATAGAACATGTGCAACATTCATAGAATCACAGAATGGTTCGGGTTGGAAGGGACTTTAAAGATCATCGAGTTCCAACCCCCCTGCCATGGGCAGGGACATCTCCCACTAGACCAGGTTGCTCAAAACCCCGTCCAGCCTGGCCTTGACATTGAATGTACACATGCCAACAGACACTATGAAATACAAGGCTATCAAAAGTAATGCATTCCCAGAAATTTGAAAGTGGATATGAATCTATGTATGATAACAGCGTTATGATATTCATTCTGAATACTGGAATATGACATCTATAAAAGAAATGTCATAACCCCTTGAAGATGGCCTTAAACTGTTTATTAGCATGGATAACATTTGGATCTTTCTAGAAGGACTTCTGGTCAGGTGCAAGTGAAACATGCTTTATGAAGCAGTTCTATTTTAAAGTCTGTTCTTCCCAACCAGTTTAACTATTAAAACCATCTATAAGATGCAGCTTTAATAAAAAAAAAAAGTAGTTGTTATAGAATTGCAATTAAAACATTAAATTTCAAGCTATTCTTGTGGAATATCAAGCAGTATGGGATGGTAATCCTACATGCAAAACAGTACCATTTTAAAATTCAGTTTCAGACTTGTTTTCCCTCACGTGTTGACACTAACAATAGTTAATTGCCTGAATGAAGATACTCCTTATGTATACAAATGAACTTCTTAAAAATAGAACGAGCAAACTAATTCAAGATGATAAAAAATTCCACTAATACCAAAAGACAGCAAGCTTTCAATTACTGTGTTCAAGGTTTGAGTCTCTCAAATTGTCGAGGATAAAGAAATCCATAAAACCTAACACTGTGACAAATTAAGGAAAAACTGAGCAATTGCAGAATATCACCCACAAACAATTTTCTTCTTAGTGCTAAAAAAAAAATCTACTGTAAACAGAGAGAAATAAAAGCAGAAGTGAGTAGGAAAAGTTAAATTTATATGCAGGGAAAACTGAGAGAGGAATATTAGACCACTAACATTATATTTACTTTGGCTTGCATGAGAAATGAAAAGTCCTGTTAAAACTAGTACATAATGTCTTCTGAGCAAATAAAAAGATATTTTTCTGTGCAGCCTAGCATAGAAAGAATACTGCATCAAATTCTATGATTAAGTTTTAACAAGACTTGAGTTTCTAATGGTCAGTGCCACTTGCATTACTGCAAATGAAAGAATAAGATAATCTTGTTTTTCAGGGAATCATTAGGAGATATGTATGATTTGTCCTATACATTGGTGAGGGAAGGAAGCTCTTAAGCACTGTGATGTGGGCGTTGTTAGTTGCAACCCCCACTTAGTAGGGTCAGAATGTGAGAATGATGATGTTTCTCCCCACCAAATCCAAATGCAGTGGGGTTAGTCAGGGCTCCTGTTGTGAGCTGGGTGTGCCTGTGATACTAGCACATCTGGCAACAGGGAATGGATTTGACTATTTGATAGGCTGCAAAACAAACGCTTTCTGCCCAAAATCCAACCTGATGTATTTCCTTGAGCACTTCTTCATATCTTTTTTTTTTTTTTTTGGGTGGGGGTGCAGGGGGCTGAGCAGCTACAGTGTAAGAGCCTTCCCCTGAGATATAAGCATCTATATCCAACTATAAACAAATCTACACCCTTGGAAAAGCTTTGCTGCAATTCTATCTATCCATAAATTTTTGAATGTCCAAACAACACTCCACTTGATCCCCTCAGCATAAAATTACAGAGTATTATCTGTAATTAATGAAGTGGCCACAAGATAAAGAGATAAACATGTAAAACATACATTATACCTAAGTACACGTTGCCTCTGCCAATGTAAACACAAATGCACATACTAGAATACATCTCCTTGGAGGAAAGGTTGGGATATAATGCTTAAAGGTCCATCCCTGCTTTCCATTTCTATATAGGCTTCTCTTAGTCAGTTATCCATCTTTAAGTACAGTCAACTTTATTTTGCTTGGAATGTTGCTGGATTTGTTGTTGAAGAACTAATAAGACCAAGAAGCCCTTCTTCAGAGACAAAATCAGGCCTTGTTTCATCATAAAACGTATACCACATTAGTGATGTATTCAATCAATACAAATCACCTAAAAGCAGGAAGCAGGAACAAACTAATAATTTTGATCTAAAAAATGAACATAAAATATCATTTGACCTGTAGCCAATCTGACTTAAGGACTCCTCCTTACATTTGTGGCTTTTTTTTGGCAAAAAGAGGTTTTGTTGCTGTTCCTAATCGGGGATGACCTTCAAAGGGATGACTGCTGATATATCCAGTTGTGATACCTTTACATCAACTGCACACAGTATAGCTAATTTAAGATTCATGCAGTGTTTGCACAAGCCTTTAATTTGGCCTTTATCATCCCCTTCATACAGTACTGTTATATCTGACTTTGCTTGCTTCAACAATCTTCCACATTTAGAAACTGTATTCTTGTCTGAATAAATAAGTCTGCTAAGAGCATCTATTAAGTACTGGTATCCCTAGGGTCTGAAGCAATTTTTTTTTCCCTTTCCTTTTTTTGCCTGGTGAATCTGAGTTATAAAGCATATAGCAGAGAGGAGAAGGGTTGCCTTAGTAACGAGGCAGACCCAATCAGCTGCATAGGCTCCCTTGAGACAATCTAATTTGTGCAGCAGAAAGAGGCTAGAACAGGTGGCTAAATTAATGTGCCAGACAGCTTAAAATATTACACACACACACACGCACACGAATGCATGCACAAAATGTATCTGTGCACTTATATATGAATGCAATTATCTTCAACGTTTTGCAAAATAAATAGCATCTGGGTAACTGGGCCCCGTGAAACCCCCAAAGCAGCGGAGACACCGCAACAGCTGAGGAGGCGAAGCAGGGTGGGAGGGAGCAAGGCTCCTTCCCCGCAGCCCTGCCAGATCCGCAGCCACTCCGGGGAGGAGGGGAAGGACTCCTCCCAGCAGGGGCAGGCGGAAACAGGGATGTGATGTGTGCTCTTCCATCTTCGCTGAGGCTTATGAGCTGCCTCCTGCTGATAGCGTGATCTGTTGTGCTGCTCTCCTGACTTCACAGGGTGACACAGCTCCCCTGCCTGACCCTTTCTGCACCACTTCACAAGGCTTTCTCCCCATGCCCTCGCCTCTAATGTAAAGAGAACTTCCACCTTTCCCCCACAATTCCTTTGTAAATACAACAAATCTGAACATGTTTTGTATTCTTCTCAGTCCCTGCTGTGAGGATTCATCCCCATCATAAGATTTTGTAGCAGTTTGGATGCAGATCACATACCACCTTCCAGCTCTTACAAACACAATCCCAAACCACTTAATTTTGCAGCATCTCCAGTTTGACTTTAGGCAAACCCATAGAACAACTGGAATTGTTGTTTGTTTGTGTGTTTGACACCTGCAGGACACATGGAAGTGTCATATGCACAGAAGAGTGCTACAACAGACTCCGATTCAGAAACACTCTATATTATTATAGCAAAGAATCACTCTTAATTTCTTTATTACTTAGTGACCTATTCACATATAACTAATTTAGAGGCATCTGACAAAAATTGCTGGCAAAGATGTGGTTAGTGTGTTGTTTCTCAACTATAGCCCTTCAGCCAGAGATGCTGTGGGAAGTGCCCTCTCACACCAGGTGTACGTGTATCCCAACATGGCATTGTAACCTCAACACCATCATGGTTTCCTCCCCTTGCCTCTTGAGCAAATGAAGTTCATTGCTAGCACACCACAGAGCGTTTTAATTCCAGTATACAGCTCCTTTACACAACAAAGCATTTCTCATCCACCTACATCAGGCTAAAATATTGAATAATAAGATCAAAAGGCCTGTAAGGAAAACTGAGACATAAGAACAAATGGTAAGTTTGAGCCCTGTGGAAAAAAAAATCACAGTGAAAATACTGGCATACAAACCATAACAGATAAGCCACAAAAGGCTGGGAAGTTTCTTGGGTTTTTTTTTTTCTTTTTTTCTGATTTTTTCTGAATATGTTTGGTGTCAAAAGGATGTGCCTTACAAGATTACTGATATACATCTTGGGGGGGGAGGGGGAGTTGATGATTTGCAACTATTTTAAGAGCAGTTGCTTATGCTGTACTAACAAGCTATCTGAGTGAGGTGTGGAGTATTATCTAAGGTTTGGCTAGAAATCAGAAACCAGAACTGTGTGACAGTCTTGTGATGAAACCGAAACCCCTAGTGAAACTAGGACTAATTTTTTCTTGGTTTTTTCAGTATTTACCAAAGTAAATATATTGAATGAATCTGTTCGAAAAGAACACATCCAGAAACATACCAGGAATACATACTGGAGCAAGGAACGTAAACAGGGTTTCCTGAGGCTCAGGTTAAAGCCTTTGTTGCTACCTGTCACATGTTGCCAATACACATTTTTTATACTTTTCATCCCTTTTCACTATCAAAAATACAAAACCACAGAGAACTTTCCTGGTGGGAGCATTAGTTAGCTTGCTTAGGAAAGCATACATCGCAGTGGATTGGTAGGGAGGGGAAGTTCGTGCTACACCGGTAGGAGATTTTGGAAAAAGTGTTAATGGGATACTTTAATTGCATTATAGCTATTTAAGTATTTTGCTGTCTATATTATGCAAAGTCTGAGCCTCTAGTGACAGAGTAAGTGGTTTCCAGTGATGGTATGGTATATAACTGATTATGTAAAGTCTTTTTAAAATAAACAACAAGCACCCATCACAATGTAACAGCAGCTGTGTAAAAAGGTAGCCAGCATAAGTTGAAGACAAAAAAAATGCTTATGTATATTTGCAAATGATGCATCTAAAAAGACAACTTCAATATCAACTAATTTTAAAATATGTATAGTTAAAAGATACATACCCACACGCCTCAAACACTGTGACCACATCCAGTGGATCCTCACCACCAAACTCAGTGTGATCAGCCTGCACTTAAAGACATTGAAGCAAAGCTAGAAGGTTCTTCCTAACTATTTAAATGAGATATTAAAATGGCCTGACCTGAAATATTTTGTCTACAGACTTGGTGGGTGAGTTGGGGATTTATTCAGTAGTGCCCTGTCCTTCACTATCTTTTAGAGCACCAACATCTGTGAGTGCCATTATGGAGAGTAGCTGCTTTATTTCCAAAGGAATATCTATCAATCAACCACCTGCACCATACCTTATTCATACAAAAAGCAGAAATGCCACTGTTTAGACGATAAAGATTTCTCTGGCAACGAGGAATACCCAAGCAACACAGCCTCAGGAGAGATTTGTGTCACCCAACCTAGATATTTACATCTGAGCTCGCTACTAACTCTCCTTTTATTGTAGTCAGTGTCAGAAAAGGAGAACTTATTAGACATAACTCATTTCATCTGAAGGCAGATTTCTGAAGTTCAGATGAAAGACGAATAGCTCTTAGAAATATTATTTTCTCTTCACTGACTGCAAAGAATATAGGTAACTTCTCCAGGGGGATACAACTACTGTGTAAATGCTTAATATTTGTTGAGACCAAATTCCATCTCCCATATCCCTGTTTGATCCTCAGGGAAGCAGCTCTTAGTACAGAGATCTTGAGCAGCAAGAGATCTACCCTGCCCAAATAGTTTCTAGCTGATTGACATGAGCTTCAAAGGTGCTTCCTGCCCCTGACCTAACATCTGGCATCTAAGCAGAATTTGACCAAGCAGAACTTTGAATGCAGGCTATGCAAGAAGGGAAGGAATGAGGAAACACATCTGAGTAAAAACAGAACACCTCAGTTTTGTGATGAATGGCTCTGTGCTTTTGTTGTTTACTGTAAAGCTATTCAAAAATCAGACCCTTAACACAGTCAAGACTCATTCAGTCGACTGAATTTTTGCAGTAATAGGGAAAAACTAAGAACTACTCAATCAGAAAACAGAAGTCTGGAGTGTTATCTGAGCAGTACCTTTCTACCATTGTGAAGGAAATATCTATCGTAAACAAATGTGCTATGGTCATCTCTGTCTGATCTCACAGTGCTGGTTTAGAGCCCCTAGCTGAGAAGGCAGCTGTGCAGAGCAAGTAACTGGTGAGCACAGCAGGAGTCCTCTACGCTATTGCTGCTCAAAGAAATTAATGCTTTCTTTCTGTTGTCATTATCACTGCCAGCTATCTGAGTGTTTTCCTTGGTAGGTGAACAAAGACTGGACTGGTTTGGCCTTGAAGATGCAAAATTTCATTTTTCATATTTGCAGTTAGGATGAGACAGTAGCTAAATTTTAGTCACCAAAACTTCTGACGACACTTTTATGAAATCTTGCACTGGCAAATGTGGACAATGGAATCAAAAAGCACCATTTGTTGCATTCCTGATGATACCAGTCACCATATTAAGGTTGCAAAATATTTTCCATGTTGGATCTATATTTCTACATGGCTGGCTTCTGGGAACGTGACCACTATGAAAATGCAATTTACGATACACTAATTAATCTCTGACTTCTGTAAAATATTTTGTATATTTAAAATGTTGGCATAAAGATTCTTCAATAACATAAGATTAATTAGCAGATACGTATGAAACAGAACTGTGTTTTTTAAACCAGGTTCTTTTCTAATCATGTGACGAAATCAATCACTGTGGGAAGCACTCAAATGACGTTTTGAAATCAGAATGATAAGATCAAATGAAATTTGCACTGCACAATATTTCAAGGTAGGTTTAAAAAAGTGTGGTATCAGAGTACTAGTGTTGATATGTTAAATAATTGTCACTGAGAACATACATTTTATTAAGTTTGGAAAATAGCTCTAAATGAACAGAGGTAATTAAGCTCCTCTCTTAAAATAGCAACAGACCCAAAAAAGTATTTTTTCCTGTTAGGCAAGTGAACCGACCAAAATCTGCAAAAGATGTGGAGAAAGAGTAAGGTCCCAATGATTCTATCCCATACTGGGCAACCTAGACAATTCTATGATGCTGTGACAAATGTGTACAAAAACCAAAAAGAGTGAGGAAAGACCATATATTCTTAAAGTAAAAGCTATCACTGCATTATAAAGTACCACTTTATTAATGCTAAAGTCCACTCAGACTAGAAACCACCCTAACCTAAGAGATCATCATTGTTTCAGTATCCACACCAAGCCTACCCAACACTTTTAATTCCTCTCCAACACATATATAAATAAGATCACTCTTTACTCAAGAGTCAGAAGTCTGCTGCTGCTAACCTCCTTCTATCTTGCTTTTTCTCCAAAAGCCAATTTGTCAGTCAGTCATCATGGAAGTTCTGTCTGTGAGCCCCTACTCTGTACCTTAATTTTAACTACGTTGAATCTTACTGTGCATCCCTCAGACAAACTACTGACTCAGAACTGCCAATACCAACTCTAATGGCAGCCAAATAATCTTAATGGAAAACTACATACTTATGTGGGAACAGACCCCAGTAGAAATAGGAATGACAGCCAAAGGGCAGGATGTGTAATTCAGCAATATCATCCCTCTTTCCCCCTCAAAAGCTAAAGCTAGATACCGTCTCATTTTCTTTGTTCATATTGATATAGGAAGAGACAGGAACAAAAACCAATTCCACTTCATTTTACTTTTATACCTACTTTATACTCCCCCGTCTGTAAGCAAGCTGTTCTAGGTTTCACCTCCAGCTACAGAGTGTAACCTGGCTCCACGAAACATCTTCCAACATTCTTCCCTTTTCTTCTCTGTCTAATGTGGAAGGGCTGAGAGCACCAGGATCCTCCTAATCATTACAGTACCAAGAGGTTCTGCACTCTGAGAACATTGCTGCTTCTTTCTGGTAAATGAGCACTGAGTCTAATCTCAAAAAACACTGAAATCAGGTTTCTATTTCCTTCCTGCTTAAGGCTCCTCTTCCATGTGGTAGAAAATTCCAGCAGGTCCACTAATGTGATATCCCAGCTACAACCATCATTACTCTGTTTTTCTCTTCTTTTCTTTTTCTCATCCACACCTTAGGCAAACATTGTTTCTACTCTGATGTTTACTAAATAGATGCCAGCTGAAGACACTTGCTATTTTTGCTTGCTGTGTAGGACAGACTGACTTTATGCCTTTTGAAAGGTGCTAGAAGCTTTTGTGCAAGAACACATTATAATCCTATTTTCTGCCAAATACTTTTACTACAGTTCTGCTCAAATACAAAATATTTAACTCAGTATCAGAGTATGGAGATCACCAAAGGATGGCAGAATGAGTAGAGCAGGCAATATACAAAGCAGAAGGCTTTTTTCCTGGGAAATTAAAATCTGTGTTCACACAATAGGTACAACTGGCTGATAAAAGGAAGAACACGTAAAGAGAAAGAGAGAAAGATTCCTGGACAAAGTGGTAATGACGGAGACAAGTATGTGTGCATTAGTTATCAACGACTGTAACAGAACAGGTGGTGTAATTCAATGTGTTACCAAGAAAAAGCAGAAAATCTTAAAGACACTGTACTGGCGAAAGCATTTGTTCCCATATAGCCGTGATTTAAAACATTTTACATCTTTTGTGCCCTGAAAATGTCTCTTAAAATAATTACATAGGACAGCACTGGACGAGATAATTACTCCAGTCACTGGCTGCAAGATTTGATTGATGCTATGAGCCTGACAAATGACAAACGTGTCACAAGTCATAATTTTGAAATTTGGTGGGTATATTTTTGTCTAATCTTAATGTTCTCAACCAAGGCATGGTCACTGCTCAACACCCCAGAGCTCTTCTGCTTAAATTTACCTGTTGTTCAACCTTATTACAACTTTGGAGGGTAACCAGTTTTGAAAAATGTGCTCATAGCTAGGCACAGAGAGAGTTACCAGATTTCATAGCCCCCAACCATTTAACTTTATGCAAACAAAGTGCAAGTAGGAGGGAGACCTGGAGTTTAAATTTCAACCTTACTAGTCTTGGGTTTAAGTGTCATTTAGTTATTGATCCTTCCCAAAATGCTGATCTAGAAATGTTTATTCCATCAGTACAGAGAAGGTGAGATTGTGTCTTCAAGTGTGATATTCACCTGAACTGATTATTCTCCAGAACACAGAGGATCATATTATTATGTCTAATCTATAGATTTGATTTACATTTAATAAGACCTGTCAGATGAAGAAAGTTTATTGCACCACAACTACATTAGTGTTTCTGATGCGGGCATTATACCTGATCTTCCCGGAAGAGAAAATTAAGAAAAAAAAAAAAAAAGAAAAAAAAAAAAGGGACTGAATTTGGTGCAGTATAAAGATGAGAACTTTTAAAGCGTGCGTGAATTTTGAGAGTGAACTAGAACCATTCCTATCAAAACATGGCAAGGCCGTATCCTTTCAAACTATATCATACAGGACACGCTGAGATATAAGAAATTACAACAGCTAGGAGACCTCTGTGTACTAGTATATAATATAAATCGCCACTACCACTTGCACAAACACAAAAACATACCTTTGAATCTTGGTATTAATACTGTAGTGACACCATGGGTGTAGTTTTAGCTAGAACTCACATGGTTAAAAAACAGGCAAATAAAAAAAGCAATGAGTGTTTTAGCTTGAAGTGCAATTTTTTACATCTCTGACACACACTCATAATTTGAACTTAAGAATAACAGAACACCAAAAACCTGACATTTTATTCATGAGACAAAATTATCACCAGCTCAACAACATATTTATAGGAAGACTTTAAAAAAAATATTCTATTATTAAATCAAAAAAGGCTCCAATAAAATACTAGCTTAAAATAAATAGGCTGAAATTATCTATGCCCCCTGTTTTTATATAGAAATGGCATAGTGATAGCAAATTATGCTTCATATATAAGACCCAAAAATACACATTTGATTTTTTTTTAATGAATAATTAACTGTTTCTGGTGTTTACTAACACTGTGAAAATGCTTGAATAAAAAAAAAATAAGAAAAAACATATAAATACAATCCATTGGAACATCTCTCACATGAGGAAAGGCTGAGAGAGCTGAGACCACTCATCCTGGAGAAGAGAAGGCTCAGGAAGATCTTATTACTGCATGTAAATACCTGAAGGGAGGGTGCAAAGAGGAGGGAACCAGGGTCTTTTCATTGGTGCCCAGTGACAGGATCAGAGACAATGGGCAGAAGCTGAAGCACAGGACTTTTGTACATCAGGAAACATTTCTTATAGTCAGGGTGACCAAGCACCAGCACAGATTGCCCAGAGAGGTTGTAGAGTCTCCATTTTTGGAGATATTAGACAGATTTCTGGATATGGTCCTGGGCAACCAGTCTAGGTAGCTCTGATTGAGGAGGGGGGTTGGACCAGAGGACCTCCAGACGTGCCTTCCAACCTCAGCTATTATGTGATTCTGTGATTCTATGACCATAACAGAAACAACAGAAAAGTAAAACTTTTTCCAATAAGCACAAAGAAAGTAAACAATATTACCTTTTATTGTTGTTGTTACTACAAAAGAGTAGTACTAGATCTATTGCATTACTTTAAAAATATCTACTAAGATGTACTGCTAGAAGATAGACAGATATATTCTATGTTCAAAGATGCAGGAAAGCTTATGAGAAACATGGGAGCTGCAGAGATTTTGTATTTTTTCCAGGCCACACAGCGGTGAGATTTACTGGAGGCAGGTGTTAACAAAGACAAAAAAAAAAAACCAAACCCAACCAATCCACTAAAAACCCCCAAAATATACAAACAAACAAAAGAGAAAAAAACCCCAAACACCCAAGCTCCTAACCACACTTAGATAATAAGTGACAGAATTTTAAAAGAGGAGCCATCAGAACCATTTAAAGATTAACAAAATTACCAGTATCAGCTAAACATTTAGATTCGATATTGGAAGTAATATCCTGGATTTTCTAGGGCTGATACTTTTGACATTTGATTATAGGCAATTAGAGGATAATGAAAGAGTGTCCTGAATAGCAAGATGAGCTAAACTTGAAGCTTATACCTAAAGAAAAGATCAATCTCACTATTTAGGGGCTAAGTTTACAGAGGAACTTCAGTGTCTAATGGGATTTTCAGGAAAACAATTGTTCAATGAGATCAACAGGACTGAATCTCTGCTTCTTCTCTTTAAACTCCTATGACATGAATAGCTGCCTAATCCAATGCAACTAAGACTTTTAATTTAACTTACAGGTATATTTTTGGAGGAAAAACAAACTCTTTGTGGTTGGACTAGCAGACAGCTAGTGAGCACCAGTTTCGGTCAAATTTTAAAACAGTTAAAAGAGGCGCTATGGAAAATGCACAAACAAATCATCAAAGTGAGCCCTGCAGGCAGCTTCGGTAACCTCTTATTTTATGTTTCCGTCCTGCTTCTTAACATTCACACGGCTCATGAATCACACAGGAGCTGACTATATGGGGAATATTTACCTATACAAGTCCTGCTTATGCGTTTTCCTAAGAAACTCAAAAAAATTCAGACCTTTAGCATAATAGTGAGGTTAGGGGAGCAAACATATCGTAGACCTCTGATTTTCACTGCCACCAGTACTTCTGGACAGAGCTAAGACTGTTGAAACCTACCCAGAACTGTTAGGTGTGATGTAAGTTTGCCATCAACTTCCTACTGAAAGAATTTCAGGCCTTACCCTGTGCAAATATTTTCTGCTCCTCTCCTGCCCAGGCTTGTTTCATCTCCTAAAATCAGTACCCATCTAGTGCATCTCTTTGCTGTTGGCCAGCACCCTTCTTTTCTTCTCTGGCACAATGCAGACACTCGGGTTCACCAACAGGAAGCCTTTGAAATCTCACAGGACTTTTCACAGGACAGTGAAAGTGCTCCTTCACCTTTTTCTTTTATTTTTAAAAAAGCATAAGCTGTCCATCCAACCTACTTTTACTTGAGGACAGGACTACAGTGGGTGACTTGGTACAATTTTGTTGTACCTATGTCTTTCACTTGTGAACTCTGCCTCTCCAAAACTGCAGAAGGAAAGCTAGTAAGATACGATAGCTCATTTTAGTAAGTTCACCTCCTTTAGGATATAAATTCCCTAGAAAGTAAATGCTAATAAAAAAATAAAATAAAAGCCTATTCATAGCATAATGTTTGAAGGGATCAGCTACTGAAATGAGCAGCACTTTATAAAATGGATCACTTCTATTCCTCCAGTCCCCCCAAGCACCTCACAAAAGGACAAAGAAAGAATGAAGACAAGAACTGAATGCTAGCAACTTTGCTAGCGAGAACTTAGCCAATTTGTGTACATAGAAGTGGCAAATGATTTTAAACAAAAAAGAGGAGACTTTCATTACTATTTTGTGGAAATCTTCTGCAACATCAACACTAAAAGTAGCTATTCATTAAGGTGGTCAAAAAGTCCACAAACAGTATTTGAACATTAAATCTATGATTCTCATAGAATCATAAACAGCAAACAATGTTTTCTAAGCAGAAATATATAAGCTATAAGTGCATGACAGCAGTTATATTTAGAAATAATCTTGCAACTCCACACATTAACTACTGACAAGAGATGAAAAAATCATTGTAGCTATCAAGGTAATACTGTCATACAACAAGAAGTGCTTGCTGTATGACAAAGCAGAGGTTTTTCCCCAGTTTGGCAGCCATCTTTGGGTTCACCTGTTACAGGTAAAAGCCATGTCAACAGGTGCAGCAAAAAAAAACATTAGTTGTATGTCTTTACTGTGGCTTATCATCTTAATTACCAGATCCTACCTGAAAAAAAAAAATAATAATTTTAAGTGACACAAAGCAGGAAACTCCCTTTCTTTCCTTTCTAGCAAAATTTCTGCTACATGGTCTTGATTCTTCTTTAATCTCTGCATGAGAAAGTGTTCAAGCACAGCCAGATCAAGGTACATGGGAAAAGTAGACAGATATCTGAGGAAAGAAAGAATAGCTCTACTAGAATATAAGCCCATTTTCACCTCTTCCCTGATGTTGCTGGGAATGCAAATGGATTGAGAGGGAAGGAAGTAATAGCCACTGGAGAAAAGGAAGGTATTTTCTAGCAGGAGCAAATGATTCCTTCCAGTTGCAACAGAAAAAAAACAAAACCCAAACAAAAGCCCTATGCATATTAACTCTACCCCTTCCTTTTTCATCCTGTACAGCAGAGCCTGGTTTTGACCTTGTCCCCTGTTCTCTTAATAGCTTTTAGCAACTACTCTTAGTAGTTGATACTTAATAGGAGAGTATCAGTACTTTTAGTAGATGACAGAATAGTAAGCAGTGGCTGCTTTGGGGCAGATGAGAAGGATGGTTCTGGCGTTTGTTGTGGCTGAGGGATGAGAAAGGCTCAGTCCTGGGAGGGGGGAAATATGAGGGGGTCAAGTGTAGAAGTCCTGTACACCAAGAATGAGAAGAAAAGTAAAGGAGATCCCAGGGGAAAGGGTGGACTAAAGTTTTAAGAGAGATGTTGGCACTTTACCTAGAGCTTCCTAATGCTTCCCACAGCCACCAGAACAGTGATTTTGTCCCCAGTCCTGCCTCCCTCTGTTACCCACCCCAGCCTCCTTAGATAAAAACACCTTCTAAATGTTGCAAAGCAGGAGTCAGAAGACAGTTTGGTGCCACTGGAGGTTTTGCTTGCCATGGGGCACTGTTTATAATGTTAAGGAACAGAGAGAGCTGAAGGTGCATAAAGCACACCTCAGCCTCCAGTGAGCAGAGGCAGAAGTTGGCCAGCAAAGGAAACCTTGGACAGGACCCAGAAGAGGGGCTTTCCTTCAAGGCATGTACACAAACCACAACCACACTGCCAAGTGGGCAGCAAGAGGTGAGCAGCAGCTCAGGCAGCTGCAGTCTGGTGTCTGAGAAGAGCTAACAAGCTTTACCAGGTCCTGGACTTTACTCACTCTTGGAATTAATCACATCAGGGCAGAGCTAAAACATGTGGACAACTTGCACTGTAGTTGTACAAGGACTGTGCTGTGTGAGTCAGACGCTGTGGGTGCTTTGTTGCTCTCACAGAAGTTATAAGAGAGATTCCTACCTTCAGTTCTCCCCAGCAATCCCAGCATGGCAAGAAAAGAACATCTCTGGAAAATAGAGTGGATGCCAAGGAAGGATGTTGCCGGATTTTAAACTGATAACCAATCTTCGTCACTGGACGGGGTAACATAAGTGGTTGTAGATTGGCAGTACGAAAGCAGGAGGAAAATACTGTCACTCTCAGAACCTAGAGTGAAGGAGTGAAGAAGAAGTTATAATTAGTACTCATGGAGGTTTCCAGGAAACACTTTGAGTCCTCATATTCAAACATTCAAAGATCAGTGATGGCTGGTCTGAACAAAGAGAAAATTGTGCTGGGATATTTTAAAAGGGTATAAAACATCTCAGTTCATCATGTAATTTCTCCCATCCAACTGATGGCAATATTATGACAATAATTGTATGTCTGTTTGACAACCATACACTGCCAGTCTTTTTAATGGACCTCTGTGTTTTCAAAATATCTCTAAATGACACAGTTTTTAATGAGCTACACAGCTGCAGGCTGGATACTAATTTATGATAGAAACAGTGCTATCACACTCTTCTTGCCTCTTAGTAGTATTGTAACAGGAATTTGAGGTAAGCACTTGAAAATAATGATCATTCCGAAGTATTTTCAACCAAGATCTCTTGGTGTTTGTCCCATCAAATCCTGACTTCTACTTATTTTCAATTTTGCTGATAAACAAGCAGAACTGCAGTTATGAATATGGATTTTATTTTTCATTTCAGGTCTGATAAGTGTCTTTACAGATAGCATAAAATATGTACATGAGTCCAATGTTATTAAAAGAGAGAATCTGTTGTTATTAAAGCCATTACTTTCAAAGACACAGTTGTCTAATTCTTCTTCATTTTGATACTTGTGGAAAAAAATAGAATTTAATAAAAAGCATGAAAACCCTAAATGCTGCTTGCATTCAGATTACTCAGGAGATCAAAATGGTTCTAATTATCTCAGTCATGTTAAGACCTTTCTAAAAGGCGAGAGGGTGTAAAATATTACTGCCCTTTCAGAACTTCAGTTGTCTGATCCATTTCTTTCACTGCTGGCAACCTACAAAAGCAATTTTAGGAAACCAGGAGACGGTAAATGTTCACAAGCCTTCTCCAGCCATTTTGAAGAGGAATCATGGCATACTCTATCAGAGCACACACTCCAGGAATTCTGATCCTATGTCTGTTGCCTCTTTTTAATTTTAAGATCAGAAAAAAAAAAAAGAAAACAAAAAAATCCTTCTAGACACAACATTCTTTCAATGTTCTAAAAGCTAACCATTAATATTGTAGTGCAGCCATAAGATCTACATAAAAATTAAAACCTAGCTCTTGATGCACAACAACAACACTTTTAATCCTCATTAATAAATGTAGAACTCCAGAAAATGTCCTGGCACAATTTTATCTGAAGCTGTATTTTAAGACATAGACAAAACAAACTTAATTGTCCTAATGCGCCAGCTATTAAACACTTCACCAGATATAGGAGACTGAATAATATATAAACAATTTTCACAAACTTCTCAGTTTCAGCTATAATATATTGCAGTCTATTAAACATTCTTATGCTGAAGGTGGTTGGTATCTGACAGCAAGACTATCCTTGATCTATGGACAGTTGCAAACTTCTCTAAAACTAAATGGCATGTTGCCTAACATTAATTACTGCATGGAGCAGTAATTAAACCTGCTTTGTAAAAGAGGAGACTGAAACAAAAGAATCCATTCAGCAACTGGACCACATGGAAAGGCCTGAACAAATGCTAATTAACACAGAGAAAATAGAGGCTTCATTGGTTCACCAGTGGATTGAGGTGAATTTTAGAGGCTGACAAAACCAGAGAGCTTATGTCCTCCTCAGCTATAAACTGATCTGGATGAACTGTTTACCACTCCTCCTCACAGCTCTGGGCCATCTCCATGCACTATGAAGTTATTGCCCTCCATTCTCCTGTATAAATATTTTTCTGAATGCTCTTTAGCCCAAATTCATTCCACTGAACTGAGTTAAGGAGGAATCAAATCGATTGTCTGGAGAATGCTTTGATGAACGGCAAAGGGTAATACTTAGTTAACCCAGGTTAGCAACAGACAAGTAAATTTGACTTCATGCAAGTATTGACAGAAAAACAAGGACTTGCGAGTAGCTGGGGGAAGTATAAGCAGAGATCCTACGATACTGGAGAGACTGAAAAACAAGTTTGGACTTCTTACCAAGGAAACTGTTTAAGAGATCCAAAACTGTGCATGTTCCTAATTAAAATGGAAATAAAAAAAATTTCTGGCTACCATTGTCAACTTCTCCTCTTAAGAAAGCAACCTAGCAAGGTCTTCCCCTCTCCCCCTCAATTGCCTAGTTATTCAACCTAACAGGCAACAAGGTTAAACTTCAGCTAGAGAAGCTCTCTTTCTATTTCTGTGTATTACATTCTGGCTTCTTGAAGTGCATAATTCACATTCTGCATGTGGGCTCACCTTTAAAATGGCTTAAAAATACCTGTACTTCAATATTTGGTAGGACGTTTGCCTAATAGTTTCCAAAAAAAGTATGCCTAAAAGTATTTTACAAGCTTTTACTGATAACACAGAGATTAAACAGCTTGTCCTACTTTGAATTATAGCCATCTCTAAAGTAAACATAGCAAATGTTAACAGCCCACAATGGCTTGGAACAGGAAGTGAAAAAATATCAACTAAGAATGGCAAAATGGAGCACACTGGCAGAAATGTTACTAAACATGTAGCTTAGATATTTTTTTTCTGAGGATATTTAGCACTGCCAGGTTGTAAATCAATAGAAGGGGGAAGGAAGGTAAGTAGCTTAAAAAAGGCAATTAATTGGTATGGATTTCAAAGTAAACCTTATAGAAGTAAGCCTATATATTTTCTGTCTTTGGAAGGGACTACAAAAGAGAAAGAAGTATGTCAAAAGGACTGCTTAAAAATCTGATTAATGAAAAATACAAAGTGCTGATATGTGGGGAAACAAATTACTGTTTATTACACTTCATTGGTCCACTTTTGTAAAACTGAAGCATTAAAAAAGTCTCTTAAGAGGTATAACCCTTTAAAAAGTACCTGAGGATTCTGAAATTTGCTTATCACTTAAGTTCACTGTTACAGGGCTAAGCCTGTAAATACTTATTAACTCATTGCTGATAGTTATGCCGAGCATTGTTTCAAAGTTGATAAAACAAGAACTACTTCAACTGAAGAGGAATTTTATTTCTAAGTGATACATATTTGGAAAACATTTTTCACAGATTCATTTGACTCTTATTTTCTTCAACAAATGTTAAATTCCATGAAGATGAAGGCTGAGTACTCCAAAAGAATAGTGTGGCTTTATACTTGTCAATATTTTTAGCATCTATTTCATCATAGAAATGTTGCTTCCTAGTCATTTTAACTAAGAATTTTTAGTTTAGCAGTAGCCCTTTATGAATGGCTTTGTAATACCATACATTACAGCACAGGCATTCAGATAAATATAAATGGAAATTCCTTTCAGTTAAACTGATACCACAATTTTAGCAATCATGCCTTCTCATTTCCCTCTGGGGCTTGTCCGTTCCATTTTAAATATCTCTGTATTCCTATTTTAGTTTGAACTCCTCTACTCCAAATTAGCATGTGTCCTTTGAGCCTAAGAATATGGTAGCTTTTTATCCCAAATATGACTATCTCAGCAGAGGCTGGGGTGATTTATGAAAGGCCAGATCTTTTTCTTTCACTGAGGTCAATTTCAGAAATCTGATTGACCTCAGTAGAAAGTCAGTAGAAAAATGCCACACAATCTGAGATCCGAAGGGATTGTTCTCATTCAGTCAGTCTTGTCTAGCCAAACTTTTTTTCACCAACAACTCCTGTATAAAGTGCACAGGCATATGGAGATAGACACAAAAAACTTAAAAATAATGGTAATACAACAGCCAGCTAAAAGATCGCTACAGTTTATAAATGATGGTCTTGTTAAAAATATTTATTTATTATCACTAAATTAGCAAGCAAAGGCATTCAAGGATCTATTCAACATTGTTGAATACATTGGTCTTAATATATCCCTTTTATTTACTGTTTCAACAGTAAGCAGGTACATGCATGTAACTCACCAATAAAAAGCAAAAGCTGCCATCAGAATAAAATGAGTAAAAGTCTCAAAAAATACTTCAGTCATGCTTAAAACACGACCAGTAATCATAAATCTTTTGTAAACAAAAGGTCACCTACAGGCAGCTGAAGGGCAGGCACACATATAGGTGTGGATGCCTCTGGCTATTTTCTTTTCCTTTTATTTAAAATCAATGACTTCCAAAATTGTTTTGAATAGAGAAACTCCACCAGTAACCCTAAGTTTCAATAAATTATGGATCAAGTTGAACAGCCTAGATCAATGACCCTCCTTCTCATGATAACTTATTAAGCATAAATTCCAAATCACCTTAAATTTGGATATAGTGGTAAAGACTACATATCTGGCCCTTAATGGCGAAATAAGTAAAAGAAGGAAATCCAGCATGATTTTCCTCCATTTTGTGAGCTCTATTATTCAACAACAGTAGTGGTATATGCAGGTACAGATGAGGTACAGGCAAGAGACAGAAATCCTGCAGACCTAGGTGTCTGTTAATGATGCAAAAATACTAACAAAAGAAGCTAAAGTAACACTACCATGCTAACCAGGGAAGAGAAAGGAAAAGATATCAGTAAAAAGGAGCTGCTACAGGCTGGCAACTACAACTGTCTTTGCAGCAGGTGTTTTTAGTAACAATCGCTACTTTGGAAACAATACATATATTGCTAGTGGTGACATCAATTCTAGTGCTCATCTTGAGCAGTTCTCTTTAAGTTAATTTAAAGGCTACAAAGACTTTAAAAGATATACAAATAACATCACTCCCTTCCACATCTTTTTGACAAGAGGGAGGTCAAAAGGGTCCTAAGGTTTTCACAGCATGAACAACTCAGCCTTTTCCCTGTAATCACACTATATTAAAACCCTTAGTGAACGGCCCTGATAGACATGGTGTTGAACTGGATCCACATGATCTCACCTGACTAGGGCCAAGAAAGATACAGCTACTAAAAGTACTTCATCTGTTGCTTTTAAGGATCCTGCAATCCACTTGCCTTGACATTGAAATGGCTGCTTAACCTGCGCTAGCACCACGGCCTCTCCACACCACGTCTCCCCTGCTGAACTATGGCATAGTTTAAGCACAGATTACATCCAGGGACACATTTGCACTCATAAATACCTCACAGCAGTCTTAAATATACTTGATTGGCCCTTTCTTACACGTTTGTATATCTCTAATTTATTCCAACACTCTTTGGGATTTAATTTGTACTTTTTTCAGAGCTCCTCCCCTCTGTGGTTGAATGAGATTGTATGAGGAAAGTGGAAGGAAAGGGTAATACGTACATCAGTGCAGACTAATTGTAGTTCAATAAAGATGGGTCAGATTTTAACAAGATTCTATACTCAAAAATGTCTGAGAAGTAAATATTTTGTTTCAATATTTTCAAAATGAAGTATCTTGATTTTGTTCATTTTCACCCGAAGAGTCAAAGTTAGGCTGCAGAAGGATGTGAAAAATGCTATACTTTCACAACATGTGGAACTAGGAAGGGAAGTAGTATTTGTAAAATTCTTTAGAGTGTGAGAAGAATTATGAATTTATTCAATATTCTCATCTTGTTTTTGAACATTTAGCATCAACTTCTTTCTACTTCAGACTTTCCAGACAAGCACCAACTGCATCAGTGGCAGAAAATATCAAGAAGTTTCAAGAAAAACATTACAGGAAAGCATTGGTGAAAAAATCCCCAGCAACCCCAAACCCAATTATTCTTATAGATAAAAGAGGTTAAAGGCAATCATTAGTTAATTTAATTCTACTCCTTAAGTAACTACACAAAAATATCCTTTTCTTAGAACTGAAATCAGTTACCAAAAAGATTTCAGCAACAAGCCTACACATATCTGCGCAGTTTGCCTACAAACAGCTTTACAGCCATCAAGACAACCACAGGAACATATTTCTACAGATATGTCAGTTTACTCAGAAATACCCCAGTAAATTGTAATGAAAACTTCTGTATCTGGATACCTTACAACATATTACCTCAACCACTATTTATTCATGGTCTGAGATGAATTATATGCTCTCTCTTTGCATGAATGTGTGAACAAAGAGAATGAAATGTGCCTAGCCAAAAACGTATTTTCAGCTTTAATTTTAGAAAAATATTCATATTTCTACAATGAAAAAAAATCCTTTCAGGACTACACAAGAAAAAAGGAGCTGGCAGTCTTCCAACAATCATAAACAATAGATAGATAGGTTCAACAGATAGATATGAACAACAGATAGACTCATGCCATGAGCAACAGCAATCCCACCATGTTTATTTGTAATCTGTTTGTATAAAACTCAGTGAGGCCTATCTAAGCATTAAGTTATTCAAATAAACAGCAAAATGATCATGGAAGATTTATTAAATATTTTAAAAGGGCACAACCTTTTGCTTTAAATATCCTTGTCAGGTCATCTTGGAGGACAGATTTTTTTCCTAGAAAGCAAGTTTAAGCATGTCAAACACTAGCAATAGTCTATGGACAAACTGCAATCTTTCTAATTATGGAAGAGATGTTAAAAATTCCAGCACAAAGAATGTTTCTGTATATTGGATTTCAGCTGTCTTCTCCATTGCTATCACCCAAATTAAAGATTCTTCCTTTCTTTTTCTTTATGAAGTAAAACTAAAATTAAAAAAATCTTTTATTTAAATGCAAAAGAAAAGTGGAGTTTTTTTCTAAAGAGTTCAGAAGAAAGCTCTCTAGTGGAAGATGAGCACACTGCCACACTCTCCACAGGGAAGGTTGCCTGTGTCACCTGATCTTTGGCTTGCCTCTTTCTTGCTTCCTTATTTCCTTAGGGTTCAGATCAGCTAGCTTCCAGAAAGAGGATAGAAAGAGAGATCAAGCCAATTCATTGCTACAAAGTTCAGTACACTCACCAATTCCAGCAACTAGATTTTGTTTTGTTTTGTTTTGTTCTTTAGTGGTTTGATTTTGTCCAAGACTTTACAGAGTTGAGGGGGGGGTTGGTGCATCTTTTATGTTTCAATTAGGAGATATTGTAAATGGTATTGGTTTTGAAAACCTTATCCACAGCTGGCTACGGAACAGTTCTGTTCGCTGTTTCTGAAAAAAAAGGAAAAGATAGAGATAAAAAACACCCTTCAATAACAACTGCCAAGAGAAAATAAAAACATTATTTCAATCCAGTTTGTAAAAAAATTCCATAGTTCTGTATTCTCCAGAATAAAATTCAATTTTTTTATTTTAAGTCAGATAAAACACTTTCAACAAAATCACAAATTTATTTAGACAATTTATTACATAGCAGTATCTTTGTTGTTGTGGGAACTCCTTCCTGAACTTTTTTTTTTTTTTTTTTTTTTTTTTTTTGTCACTGAAGCTATACAAATGTCTTGGCTTTTCAACGTTTTCCTTGCCTGAGTAGGGAAGGAAGCTTGTTCATCTAGATTTTAATAGGGAAAAGTTAGCAGCGGTCTTTAAAGCATTCAAGTAAATGGTTTCCATTTCTACAAAAGAAAATAGAAGGTTTCTCCTCTTTATTTTTTTTTTTTTTTTTTTTTTTTTTCAGAAAAATACTATTAACATGATCTTATTGAAATTCTATTTTCTATCATAGGTTCTTTCCTATTACCCATTTCCAGGATAAACAAAAGACAACAGTTAAGGGTGTATACTACTGCCTTCATACCTACAAAGAGGTGATTCTAGTTATATTTCTGTTGTTTGATATCAGCCCTTTCACTGCTGTGAGCCATATTGCCGCACCAAGGGGTAGGCTTGCCCTCAACAAGTGAGCAATCCTTCTTCAATTCTGCCACAGCCAAGAAGGGCATCAGAAGAACTCATTTCTTTGTCAGATCCAACATCAACTTGAAGTAAAAGAATTCTTTTTATGTCTATTACTAAATATATCAAAAATGTTATGCTGAACCTTTTACATATGATCTCTGATAAGAAGGATTAGGAGTATCTCGAAGATAACACCAGCAAGATGCAGTAGCCTCCCCACAGCTACCAGTGCAAATGGTAGAAATATTCGCCTTGCAGATGACATTTCAGTGACAGCTTTCAGAAGAAGACTCTGCTATGTCTTTGGTTTCTTTGCACTTGGCTCATTAGGGTAGTCAATATTCCATGGTGACTACCAACCAGAAGGAGAGGAGGTGTTTCTCTGCTTTCCTACAAATGGATTTGTGTCCTCAGCTAACTTAGCCTGAGTAGCTTCAGAAGACCCCTGAATATTTTCCTTAATACCTGGTCACAAGAGAAAAACTACCTGACAAATGCTATTCAGAATCTTAAGGACTTTTTATTATCAGAAAAAAATCACCCCATACAAAAAACACGTTAGTCTAGGTAAAATAAGCACCAATTTCCACTTAACTGAAAAGCAGAGATTTGCTATGTATAAAGCAGTTAATCTGTATTGTTTCTTGTACATTCATTCCATCTTCATCAAAAACAATGATGTCAAAATACATAAATAGATTTCCCTTATGAATCTGTTATACATAAGGTTACTGGTGAGTTATTTTACCAGTATGGCCTATAGATGTTTTTACTGAACTGGTTGAACTTGCAAATTTATCTCAGGTTCTGGAATAGCTGTTGGTTGCTCTTCAATCTGAAATCAGATTCTCTGGAGCAAATACTGCCTTCTGGTAGCCAAACAAAAAGAGTATGCCAAGCACGGTACAGAGCTGAGCCATGAAGGATGATGTTTTCATTAAAAACTGTAGCTGAAATGTCCTGTCCAACTTTTGGATTAAGGTCTGAGGGCCAGCTATTGGACAAGTCTCAGTATCATCTTCTTAAAAAAAGGATCCTAATAAAACTAGGAGTCTTCTCAGTTTTATCTCCTCTTTCTTTCCCTTGAGAAATAAAAGTAAAGAAGCGATGCAATAGTTTACGACAATGCATTGCAAAATCTAGGGCCCAAGAATTTGGAACCAACAAAACAGCGGAAAAGGCAATTTTGGAAAGCAGCTCGGATGAGGAGGAAAATAACAGCTGACTCTCTTAGCCTACCTTGAATCTCTCTCACATACGGCAGTTTGATGCTACGGTCGGTTGCCAGGTGAAGGGAACAATAAACGGCCATGGCAGTCTCTCTCAAGCAACAATCAAAAAGAGGTAGGAAAGCAAAAGTTTTCTGGGAGAAAAGGTAAATCAGTCAGAGAAAAATAAGACAAGCAAATGGAGAAAAATGAAGGAAATAATAAATGGCATAAAGCTGGGGAAAAGTAAGGAAGGAAAACAATATGGAAGAACAAAAACAGAATAAAGAAGTTAAGACACTGAAAAAGACAAAAATATTTAAGAAATAAACCTAAAGGACAAGGAAGAGGAAACAAGAAAAATTCAACAATTGTGTAATACTGAAATATCAAAATGTTGCGTTAGACATAAACTAAGAATAAACAGCTCCAATTTTATGATGAGAATCATCTCTTTGAATATATGTATGTCCCTGGAGTATGACCATATCAAAACCAACTAAATCACTCTTCTGTGTTGTGTTTAAGAGTCATAAATATAAAAATAACCTCAGAAATTACGGCTTAAAAAATGTTTTCTCCATAAAGTCTGATAGCCAACTGAACTACAGTGGATAAATATGTCAATAAGAAGAAAATGCAGGCAACTAAGAAACTTTTGAATCTGAAAAATCAAAAGCAGGATTAAGTCAAAAGTTGCTCGTATATAGTTGTACATTTCCATGATTATTAATTGTTTAAAAAAGAACAATGAGAAAAACATCTTCAACTTAACCCTGTCTTTCTAAAAAAGATCACACCTCTGATCAGCCACTGATCAATGCAGGAGCAACTCAGTACAACCAAATTTTATGCCTACGCAGAGATCAGTCTCTTTTGGCCATGAAAAACAGCATGTAATCTATTAATACATTTTAATACTTAAATATTTTTTCTTTATATAGATAAGGACCTCGGTCTTAAGGCCATACACAAGGACAATGGCCAATTATGTACGGGAACTATTTTATTCACTCTTTGAACTATGGAAACCTATTGATCCAATATTCAGGATAAATGCTTCTTTCTCCTTGAAAGACACAGGAAAATGCAAGTTTACACGTATGTACTGTAAGTATACTTGTATCAATACAGAATTTCTTACTCACATTGTTTTTAAGGTGCCAATCCAAACCACAAAGAAATAAAATTTAAAAAAAACCCAAACGAATAAAGTGTGAGTTAGATGTTAGATCTATCAACTGAGCAAGATTATTCTTCATATTTTTAATAATGAGATGAATTGCCACCAGCTTATTCCATAGGAGATACAACCTTAAGTCCACAACCTCAGCCTCCTTTTGCACATATATATTTCTGCCAAGGCTTCAATCACCTCTTCAGGAAATCCCTAAAGTAAGGGAAATACAGTAAAGTATTACAATTGCATGGAACAGAGAGTCAGATCAGGTCTGGCACTCTGTTTCTACAGTATTTTCTAATCTGGACTCTTGGGGTCCAAGGATGACTGAAGAAGACCATAAGACATGACTAACAAATTGAAAGTTGCAGACATTATACAGCAGTCTATGTTTCTGATGTTTTAAATGGTTCATTTAGAAAAGAGATTAAAAAAAAAAAGTCTTGGAAAAAATCCAGTGGTCTAAAATTCACAAGAGATAGCCACTGAGTTGTCAGAGATATTCGTAACTTTGTTATCAGAAACATGAATGTACTTTTGTGATACGGCCAAATTTTTTACATGCATCTGTCTGCATTTTTTTTTTTTTTTATCTGCAGGGCAAATAGATGGCTCAATTCTCACTCCTTCCACCCTGTCATCTGAAAATCTCTTCCCAAGGATACTACCAGTCTCTCCCACTACTCACCACTCCCTCTAAACATCACCCATCCTCTTTCTCTGCAGCCAAACCTTTATAAAAGTTATACTCTTAATATAGAAACTGCAAGGAATTGCAGACAAAGCCAGATTAGCTATGATATATTGGAAATAGAAAATGTAGGAATTTGATCTCACTAAACCCCAAACACAAGTATTTCTCCTATCCAGAGGTACACATAGATGTCTTTATTTTCATTTACCATGGGATGGTGTTTATGACAGAAGATTTATGACTAGAGGTGAGAATCTGTTTGACAGAGAAGAGGAAGAACATCCCAATATACTGATTAATCAGACCATGAAAGAAAGCTTTGAGCTTTATTTGAAGGGGATCAATGACATTTTCCTGTGAAAAACTAAGTAACTGTTGTCATCACAGGTCTAAAAATATGCAAGAATTCCATGTGCCAGTCTATATTTTTGACAAGATATACTAGAAACATAGAATGTATTTTTTGCAAGACAAAAAAGAATGTGAGTAGCATATCCCATATGATTTCAGACTCTTAGGGTGTTTATATATACACACATTACTAGAGTGAGTATATGTGAAAGGTAGTGCCTTTGGACATACTCCCTTTTCTAACTGCTGGCAAGGGCCTGCCAAATTTTAACAGGGAGGGGAGGGGCAGATGACCTATACTCTGCCTGTATGCCGAGAGATTGCTGTCTTCCGAAGTGTCTAATGCTGGCAGTTATCTAAAATGGGCCATTCACACATATCTGGTTCAGTATGGCAACTCCAAAGCACAGAAATAGAAATCAACATTTATAGACATATGCAGTTTTAAGTAGAGAAGAAGCAAGTGGTTTAGCAGGCTACAGAACTGAGATTATTCACAGGCAGATTGGCTATATTTGGATAGAGAACAAGGAAGGATTGGGAAAAGAAAGAGAAAAAAATGAACTGACTGTGAAGTGATACAGAGAGTTGATTATGTGTATAAATAGTCTCCAGAACAGGCAACCCTTTCAAATTTTCATAAGACCAAATCCACATTTTTCCAAAGTAAAATGAGAGCTACTGTGGAGTTCTTGCTTTTGATGTGTAGAAACATCCAAAACATGCTCCAGAACACAAAGTACTCTAATGAAAATAACAGCACCACAATAATTTTCTTCAGTATAATATTCTTAAATATGTTACTGTATGAATGAAATGCTGGAGAAGGTAAAAGCTGAAATGACTAACAGCGTCAGCTCTCAGAGTTGCCTAAGAAGTCCATCATAGGATGAGCAAACTGGATTCACAGAGACCTGAAGGGATGCAATGACACATTTTAATTTTCTTCGAGTAAAACCCTATGATATATTTCAGAACATTTTTATATAAAAGGAATTAATGACTCCTCTGTAATGAAAAGTATTGATTTCTTGAAGAGTACAGATTATAGGTGCAGAAATAGATTATTCAGGAATTTTGTCATGGCTGAAAAATAGAATATATTTCAGGTAATGTTCCAAATCTGTTGTTACATGGAATGTCCTTGAAAAGGTACAGTAACGACTTCAGAATACAGAGGTATACTCCTTGGTTTGAGAGTGCTGATCTTGTAAAGACTCATCTCACTGGTAAGCAGGGAGAATGAAAAGACCTAAAGGTTTGTAGTACAGGGGAAACTAGTCATTGGAATATTTTAGGGTCTTCAGGTAATTTCACTTTAGGGTTCATACTTTATGGAAATGCTAATTCAGAGATCATAGTGCATTTTTTGGCGTGGTTTGGAATCTGAAGTGTGGGTAAAGGAGCAAGATATATGTGCTTTAACAAACCATGACGCACCCAGGGTCTCTCAGATGCCTCTCTGCCATACGTCATGTCTTCTTCTGAGTTCACCATGCTAGCAGAGATGGAGCCCAAAGCTCATCAATCAGAAAGCCCAACTAGCTAACATCCATTAACTGTTGGATTTATTTAATGGCCCAAAACATGTCATTATGTCACGCTAGCCCCTTCCAATGGTCAGCTATATGCCATCTCATTAATTGCTGTGGAAAGAATGATCTCATAAGGGTTGTTGGCATTATCAGATAGTTTTGTTTGTTTTTCAGTTTTCTGCACAGATATTTGGCTAAATAGGCTGGCAAACATGTATTGTGCCTCTTTGAAATTACTGCAAATTCATCTCTGTAATTCATAGGACTTTACTTCCACCTCATGAAATGTAATAGAGCCACCAGCTACTTTTACTACTACCTGTATTTACCTCTTTAATCTTCATAATAGACCTATCTCTTTATGCTGTTATCAAAACTGAGAATGATGTATACACTACGTTTAATCATCTGTGTGGCTCAGGGAGCAAATGACTAAACCAAACTTAGGAAAACTGCAGAAAAATCATGCACTGAAAACCATAAAGAAAGAATTCCCAAAAGCTATTCTGTGACTAAACAGGCAGGAAAACACAAGACATCACACAAGTATCTATTGTATATTATAGCTGATTATAAAGAAAAAGTTGTGGAGTCAGTGTTTAACATTAAAAATACTTTACTGGAAAAAAATTCAGAAGGCTCTCGCAATATAAACTAGCTCTTGACAACTCAATATCTAATGTCAGAGCCAGTATTTTATTCATTAATAAAAATATTTATAATTGTCATATACTGCCTTCCATTGCTGAATTTTCAGAATAATGAATTTCTGCATGCTAAATGAAAGCACAGTGGCATCAATAGACCTTGGCCCAGATATTTATAGAAAGTAAAAACACTTCCAGACTCAAATCATCACCAGAAGGCCACCATTTAAAATCCAAACCTGAACCTCTATTTTAAATAGATATATCTGTCATCTACTGATAGCAGATTGAGACAGTTATGCAGAAGAAACTGCAGGAGGAAACACATGAAGAAGAAGAAAAAGCTATCAAGTTTTGTATCAAAGCTAAGTAATCACATGCCTGAATTAGTAACAATTGGTAAGCCCAGTAACATGCACATAGAACCTTAATAAAATCAATGTTTTGTTCATTCATTTGATATCCTTCCTCTTCTGAAGGAGGAGCCAGCCTACTGGGATGTCACTAAGAATTGCATAGCTTTGAAGGGACCCCAAGTTTGCCAGTACCCTGAGGTGGTTCTGTCAGCACCTATTTCTCAGAGCAAGTGCCCCCAGAGCCATGCTGTGCTTTGCAAACTCTAGAGCTAGGCTGCACCACGACATGGACAAGAATAAACTTTTAAAAACAGAGAAAGTTCAGAATGAGACACATTATAAATAAAAATGTTTTCTAAATTAGTCGTGCCCTCCCCACCCACTGTGTACTGTGTCCTTGTAGTGAGATCCTTTGGCTCTAGGCCTCATCTTAGCTCAGTAACTCAGTTGCTTTTTGGCTGAGACTGAGATTTGGACAGCACTGAAGTTTGCACAGTCCCCTCTGGGTCTCTGGGGAAAAAAATCTCATGACCCCTGGGGCTTGGCTTTTTCTGCTCCCTATTTTTCCCAGCTGTCTTCCACTGTCTGCTGTGCTGCAGGCTCCTAGTTCTTTGTTGTCTTTCACATGCTCCGCCTGCCCTACTTCACTGTCAGCAAGGGTGCCCCTCAGCTATGCACAGTTGCTCCTTTTGGAGGGTCAGTCTCGCCTTTTCTCCAGAAGGCTCCACTCAACCCAGCATGCAGCTGCCAGGGCAAGAAACCCTCATCCTCTCTACCCAACAATTAACCACAGCTTCTGGTTAGAAACAAGCATTCTTTAACAAAATAAAAAGCAAAGATATAAAATGAACAGCAACCACCATGAACCTAAACTTGATCTTCCATCACTTGAGCAGCTCCTTTGAATCTGTGCTGCCTGTGCTGAAATCCTGAGCATGTCACTTTAATCAGT
The DNA here is from genome assembly GCF_001431845.1 of Calidris pugnax. Classification (NCBI taxonomy): domain Eukaryota; kingdom Metazoa; phylum Chordata; class Aves; order Charadriiformes; family Scolopacidae; genus Calidris; species Calidris pugnax. The sequence goes on along the minus strand of NW_015090830.1, from coordinate 5,996,131 downwards.
GACAAAGACATTTGTCCTACACTTTGTCCTCTCCATCTCCATCCTGTCCAGCACTGCATTTGCCAGATGCCACAGCTTTCTTCATGCCCTCCCTCTAGCAGTGGTGTTCCTGCTGACCGTGTATTTAACCTGCTGCCTGAGAGCTCAAGTGGACCTCTTTGGACAACAGCAATTCAGCAGAAAAAATGCAGTAAGAAAGTCCCTGCTGCAACTACACAATGTAGCCCAAGTTTACCACCCTAGCTGTTTGCTTTGGCAGCCACTCCTCAATCCGATCCTTGCTACACATTTTAATTACGGCTTTGAACTTTGGTCCTTTTTTAGTTCAGTAAGAAGTACCAACTTTTTCTTGAATTTTAATAAACAGTGCCCCTACTCTGATGATACCTCCCCTTCAGAACATCTCCAGAACTGCTTTTCATATGTTGAGTAATTCACTTACAGATCTTACCTGTCAATACCTCTGTAGAAGCACATCAGGCTTCTAAAAAGCAGATATTAATTTCACGTTGACATTCAGGGGACTTTGCAGTCTCATGAAGTTATTATCAAATAAAACAGTACGTGCTCACATGGTACACAGAGTGTTACAAATGCCAGGAAGACAAATGCATGGATTGTATTTTTGAGAAGAGTTACAAAGTTTTGCTCTGCTGTATTTGCCCAGATCTCCAGTGATCCTTAAACGCAGGCACAATTGACAGAGTGTCTCCTGCAGTAAGCACAGAGAATCCCAAGCAGCCATTTTGGTCTCCTCTCTGCAGCCTTTACAGAAATGCCACACATTTTTAATAAGAAAAAGACAAATTTCCACTTCCAGGACTTCATCAGTATTCTGTGTTCTGTGCTCTCCTTTCCTCCCCACCATTGCTCCATTATTTTTTTTTAATGTAATTTTTTAAATAGCCTGTTTAGAAAAATGTATTTTTGAAAAATGGTTAATCCTGCTTATGTCCATGTGTTAGCTACTATCAAATAAACTATTAAGGCTATGCATCTCAGACCACACCTCTGTCAAAGTGCTGAATAATTCCCTTACATAAATAAAAGGCAATGATGTAGTAATGTCCAGAAGACTAAAGCACACACAGGTTAAGATGTCTGCAATACCAGCCTTTGTTTAAGTACATCCAAGAAGGGAAATCAATATTCCTCAGGAGAGCATTTTGTTGGTACAGCTGCTGTTGCTAAGATTGGCTCGGTGTCGTGTTCTCATTAATACAGTCTAATGGCAACCATAAGATGGAGAATGTGCAGACAGACATAATGAATTTATACTAAGAAGACAACAGTGTAGAAATTCTAATTGCTTTGGCCTGATTGGGCACTTCATATCTTGAAAGGATCATGTTTATAAATTAGAGTTTAATGATATTTATGAATCGCAAAATTAAGTCCGTCCTTGTAGCAATCATTAGCATGAAGGCAATCGGTGCTGCAGTTCGTCCTTTAAGAGCTTCCGCACAAAGAAACTGGCATGCTCAAAAGCAGTTTTGCATTTCAGAGCAAATTGTTACTATTATAAAGAAAATGTAAGGTTTTAGTTACACAAGCATTTTTGCTAGCATTAAAATAATGCTTTGAAGCCCACATCTCTCAGAGGAAGATATGTGCATTGTGTCCTACCATTCTGTGAAAGGAAAAATCCCTTTGTACCAAGCGTTATCAGACCTCCTCACTCCCTCCCTAAACATACACACTGCCCTGGATGTCATTTAGCTGTTAGTTTCTCTGTTGGTGCTCTGGAAGCCTGAGAGGTGCAGGCAAGAAACATGAAGAAAGCTACTGAAAAAATTTGAAAGATGATGCCATAAGGAGCTTATGCAAAAAAAAAATAATATTAAATTAAAGATGTAAATGACATCCAGGGAGCAGAGAGCTGACACCCTCAAAAGGATTACTTATCAAACACAGGTTGCAATCCTGAGAACCCTGGAGGTGAAATTTGACATCTCCCTTTGCAAAATGGTTACATCTCGAATTAAGAAAACATTTTTGATAAGGCCTGATGATTAATTACAATCTTGCAATGAGAATTACACAAGCATAATGTGCAAGCTGCACATACATCGACCACAACCCATCCTTTCTTCATTAGCAGCATCTGAAGCAGCCTGTGCCCTATCTGATGCAGCATGGGACACCCTCTGCCTCCAGTAGCCCCCAGCCCTGTTTGTCCTTACTCCCTGGGACTTCAACATCCTATTGTTTAAACTAGTAGGTGTACTACATCAATCTTTACTGCCATTTGTGGAAATGTGTTCATTTGCTGTAGAATGGAAAAAATCCTTCAGTAAAAATGTTAATTAAACCACAAAATTGCACCTTAGTAAAAAGTCCCAAACTCTGCACTATGTGTATGCCTATCAGACATAAGCATGAAGTCTGCAAAGCAGCTATCTCCACTCTCATGACTAAGATGGTAAGTTTAGTGTCTGGTACTCCCCCATCAATTATTTGACATTCATAAAAATGTATTTAGTGAAACATTATTTCAAAGATTATCGTATTTTTTAGTTGACAAGACACAGTAAGGATGTCTGACAGTATTGGCTGGACTGTATTACAGCATTTTTTACTCTAAGGCTCACTCAGGTGTTCAACAGGCCTGTTTAGGTCTCAGAAAGTAATATGTGTGCCATCGTCAGCTAAATTTACTGGCGGAATTTAAACATCACAATATAATTTAATGTCATGCAACATTTCAGCATCCTGCCTCCAGTGCAAGGCTTCACAGCTTCTTATACACGTGCACCCACTCCCCTGTGCAAGGAGGGAGCTGAATCTCTGAAGGGAAGCTGGGGAGAGGCAGCACGCTGAGCAGGCAGACAACGGCAGCCGTGAAGGACGGGTGCGTTTCTTACATCCAACTCCTTTTTGCAAAGTAGGCGTTTCATTTTGAACTGCAGAGGAGTATCTTTGAGGATCTCCTCTGGGTTTCACAGCCTTGAGGTGCCTTTGGAACAGACGCCTTCCCTTTAAAATAGAGAGTGAAAGTGATGGGGTCTGTTACTGGACAACCCAAAAAGGCTGTTTCCCCCATGCACGCACTTTGCACATGGTAACGTGGTGCTTAGAGAACACACACTAAAGATACACAGCTTAAATGCACTATCCTCTGTAAAGAATTAAAAATTGATGTCTTAAATCACGCTTATGTGTACACACGCACTCCTCCATTGTTTAATTGCTCCTGTACTAATGATGCCATGAAAAGGCTGGTTGTTTCAGCTGATGAGACAAGGTGCACCTATATCAGAAAGCACCTTAGTTCTAATATGTAGAAGATACTAGCTTTTGGTATGCTTACCGTGCACACCTCAGTATTCCTATTTTTCTGGATGACATTTATGTGGAAAGAAAATGGATTAATTATTGTCTTGAGCTGAACAAAACTCAGGATGTGTAAAATCAGGAAATCAACAAAAAAAATCAACCAACTGAGCATCTTATCGCTCATAGCTGCCGGGCACGCTGTTTTACTCTGTGTCTGTCAGGGCACTACAAGGGACAGGATGCTGGGAAACTAGGGTCAGACACAGCTGGGCAGATCCACATGGATGAGTCCACATAGACTGGGTGGGGAGCACCCCAGAGAGTGGGTAGGGATGGTCAGAGCTCATGGTGCCCTCAGGGCTGTAGCAGGAACTGTCTTTTGTGAGGTTTTCTGAGGAGATATAAAAAATGTGCTTCTGCAAACAGGGCAAGAGCAGTTCTCGTGTTCTAACAGCACTTAAACATGTGGCTCAGGAGAGGCTGAGCTGCTGGTCAGTGACTCAGTCAAGCCATTCCTTCACAAGCCTCATAAAGCCCAGCCTGCAGACCTCAGGTGTTTCTGGGTTTGGGATACTCTTAAGCAGAGTCCTGAGAAGCACATCCTTTAGTCTGCTGCTGTCAAAGGCAGCTGGGGTCTAGCTCAAAGACCAGCATACTCATGGGTGACCACTTCTGGATGCCCACCTGGAAGTCTCAAAGACCTGGCTCATGGTACTCATACCTGCAACCAGCACCAACAGAAGCCATAATGCACACAAATTAAGTGCTAATATGCTAAACTGCTCTGTAAAAACTGGGTCATAGGTATTTTTCAGGTTAGCAGCTCAAATTAAAGGATACTTGGGGATGAGTTTCAGTTCTCCACACACAGTTAATGCTCCTTAAAATAGCTGAGCCCTGAACCACAAGTCCAGACAGGTGTATGTTGGGTTTTTTACCCTAATGTGGATGCCTTGGAGAGCCTTGGATTCTCCTAAAAGCCTGTATTCAGGAAACAGAACCAAGCCCTTAATATTGTCTCTTCTTTAGGAATTTATCTATATAATGGAGATGACAAATTATTGCAAAGGTTTCTTGTAAAAATTCATGTTTCTGAAGCTTTCAGGTAGTTCAGTGTTTAAAGTAGCAAATAGTTATGAAGAATCTAATAGTTTCTTCTTTAGTGTTTTAAAATAAATTTACCACAGGGTAGCAATTCAATGGAGAGAAAAGTAAAATATTGGAGATCTACCCATTCATCTTCTGGGTCTTCTGGTCATACTCTGCCCAGAGGAAGATTCATTAAGTGAAGCCATTTACTCTATGATATTGGTGCACTTTTATTTAAAGTCAAGTTATACTTTTTATGTTTAAGATTCCACACAGAATTTTGGTTAAGGAGTTTATTTTTCTGCCATAATGTATCTTTTAATTTTTAAAGTAACATGATGGAGCTCAAATTGACTTTACACTGCTTCAAAAAATTATGTTCGAAGGGCTTTAAAATAACTTTTATTTTTCACTTTCATTGAGTGGCAGGAAGACATTTTTAGTCTAAGATAGTCAGGTGCTTACAATAGCTCAGGTGTTTTCAATAGCTGAATGAGGGTGGAACAAGGTAATGGGGAAAAAATAAAAATGCCTATATTTGAGGCAGTGAGGTGTTCCAATTTTTTTTCCTTGATCTTGATGAAAATTCAGTTATTCATTACTTACACACTCCAAAAAGAGACTGGGTAGAAGAACCAGTGAACACACACAGATTGCTACTAGTAGTTCCATGAAATGGTAGAGCGAAAGATTTTGATAAAATAATGCCTTTGTGAAGGGGATTTTTTGAGCAAGCTCTACTATTTACAGAGAATACTTTGGCCTAGCTGGTTCCCCTGAAAAATTATTAGTGTGCTCAGTTGCTTTCAGTCCCTTTCCATTTCATTACAGTGCAGTTGGAGACAGACCACCTGCAGAGATGCTAATTCAATCTAGGCAAATGTTACAAAGCAGAGTGACAGAATTGTGTCTGAATTATGCCTCTTCAGAGACAGAGCCCTATCAAGAGTGCTGAGGAGACATAGCAACTGAATGCAAGGCACTGGCCAGAGGCAGTAAGACTCGGCAACTCAGGTTGCTGCCAGAGTGCCTGAGGGATTCAGCTGAAGGGTGGCCCCAAATACAGTGTTCAAAAAGAAAAAGGGACATGGATCTTTTCAGCTCACACAGTGTGCGTGTCACTGGACTGGGCTAAAAGATTTAATTAAAAAAAAAAAAAGAAGAAGAAATGTAAGTACATATTCACAGGAAGAAATGTTTGTACAGAGCAGAAGATGGATGAGGCATGGGTAGAACAACAAACCATGCCAAAGAACTGGCCAGGCTACTTCAGAACTGCAACTTACTTTTTTCTTTTGAAGCCTGTTGCCACTGGGATAAAACAACAAGGAAAGATATTGTCTACTTTTTGGGACCCCATAATGCTGTAATCTACATTCACTTTTCTACCACTGTCGAAAATGCTGCTAAAAATGACAGGAGATGAGTTAAATACATAAAGACAGAGAAAACCCTATTTGTACTCTACAAGAAAAACTGCGACACTTCCACAAGGTTTTGGGAAATTAAATCTTTTAGACTATGCTATGTAATCCAATAGCCAGAAACACAGATTTGCAAGGTAGAATTCATGGGAGGGATTTTACATCTGCTGCCAAAGAAGGTTTTGGAGAAGAGTGCTTGTGATTTGAGGCCGCACAACGAAACAAATTTACTAGTGAATCCTTCTCTGAGCAGGTTAGTCACAAATGGTAGCTAGCAACTAGAAAAGACAGACAACAGCACACTAGTATCTGAGCAACCAGCAGAAACAATAAGCGCTCAATGGGAGATACCCATAGCAGTTGGCCAATAATAAAAACAAATTCAACCAAAACACAACTTTTATGGGGGTTCTCAGTGCAACAATTCTGGATACATTAGAGTCTGGGAACCCTGGTTGCTCTTTTAATGTGTCTGGCTGTATTGTACTACCTGGTAGCCAAAGGTGCTGAAAATGAGTATTGTCCTTGTATCCACAATAAGCAGGTATGGCCTCACAAACTAATTCAACCATGGTTAAAATCTGTGAAAGTATCTGCTGGATGTCCTCAGATAACCTTTAACACTTTGACAGAAAGACCTTGCAGCTCATCCTAAAGCATTGTCTCTGCTTGACAAAAAGTATAAAATAGATTTGGAAACCTGGAATACTGATTGATTGCTTGATTGCAATTAAATAATGCAAGATTATTCCATTGAAGCAACTGAGTTGCAAAGCACTTGTGTGCAGGTGATGTGACCCTGCAGTCTCATCCTGTTTCCTAGGAGGGAGGAAGGAAAGCAAGTCTCCTGGATCCAGGCCTGGATTAGGAGAGGCTGCCAGATGCGCCGAGGGCTGTGGCTCAGCCCAGAGGTGGGGCGATCCTGTGAGGGGGAGGATGGACAACACAGGACAGGCAGCTTTTCAGTGGGCAACTCAGAAGCAGCATATGACTCCTCCAGACTGCTTAACCAGAGAAGATTGGATGCTCCAGAAAAGCACCGCTTATGCCTTTACATAGAAACGGCCTGATAAATGAGAACTGCTGCTTTTGTTTCACTGTCTCCAGGTAATCAGAGCGGCACTTGCTTTAGCCAAGATCACAACTTCTTCCACAAGCCCTTTTTTCATCTGTTTGTCTGCAATATCTGTCGGCTATTGGCTGTGATTGCAAGCTGTTCATGATGGGGGCTAGTTCTGCTTCTGCTTGTCATACTGCTTGGTTGAGGATGTTCATGAGAAGTCAAAAAACAGCAGCACCCCATTACCAATTCATTGTATTGTATTTTTACATTTTTCTTAAAATACTGAGTAAGCTAATTCTTCATGTTCCTAGTTTTAAAAAGAAAGAGGAAAAAATAGCCTTCATATGTAATGAAGAAAAGGCATATGAAGGTGAATGACAGTCTCCAAGTGCTGGCAGGCACTGTAAAGGCACAAGTTTAGAAATTGCGACACAAGTGTCCTGTGGCTTCATTAAGTGTATTTGGGGTACATGACACTGTAAAAAATACTGGTTTAATGCATTTTCTGGTCTTTTAGCTCTCTCCCTTAATGACTGTCCTTCATTCAAGGAGGAATGTCAAGATATAAAGCTGAATGATAATTTTTGCATTGGCCAGTGGATTTAATTGGACATAGCTCATCCAGTGTCTTTAAGTGAACCTTTTTAAGCTGTACTTTTTTCCTAAGAAGTTACAGTATGATCCATTTAGGTCACTAAATTTCATGTAGTCATACCAGAAATGTTCAGGAATTCATTTTCAGATGTCATCCTTCCAGTCTTTTTATAAAAGCTTGTATACAAAAGCACCCATTTACGAACATGAATATGGACTTTGAAGTAGAATACATAAGCAGTAGAAGAGTTTCCTCTTCTTCCTTTAGAGGATGGATCTTTTTTTCTTCAGCCTGTATAACCATTCTCTATTAAATAGATGCTTATTGTCCTATGTATAATTCTAGAAGGTCCAAGGCTTCCGAAACCAATCTTTTTAAGCTGGGCCTGTTTGTCCAGTTCTTAAACTGGGATCACTTTTATCATATTGTGATAAGCACTTAACATTCATACATTAATCGACAATATAGTGCAAGACACTAGAGAAAATAGAGCTATACTGTGCTATATTTATTTGGCATTATGCTTCTGCCCTATCAGGTTATAATACCCTGTTTGAAAGTTGTTATTTCTATCCTGTTCCGGCTAGATGCCAATAAACCACTGGTCAACTGATCCAAAATTGGTTTCTCCACTTTATGCCACTGAAAAAAAAAGTAACTCTAAAAAGAAACTCTTGCAAATGTTACTGTCAGGCAAAAAGAAAGGAGAACTTAAAACTAAAACTGTGTGAAATGAGTAAGAAATTTCAGGTTTACACATTCAGTTATCTGTTTTGGCTATGCAAAGACTTCAAAATCCTGCATGAAGTCCAGATGAGATGAAACAAGAAATAAACAGCTCTGTCATAAATGAAACTACATTTTCTTCCTGTAAATCCAAACCTTACCAAATATGACCTGCTACCTGCATAACACCAACACTGCTAAAAATAATATTGTTCTGTGTTCAGCACCCTCCACTGCCACACCATAACTTAATATTTCCATTTAATCTGATTTCACACTCTGTGACAGACTATGTCAGGTTTCCATATATTCAAATGCACCTGAAAATATCTACTTCCTGCTAGAATTCTTAGTAGCTTGCAGATAACATAGGATAAACTATAAAAATCCTTACTGAAGTGTGTACCACCAGCTTTTTATCACAAGGCAAATTCCTTTCCCCGTGGCTCTAACATTAAGGAATGTAAGCATTTTACTTTTTGAAGCTGAGGTGTTTCTGAATATGCACAATCTGCTCTTTTAAAGCAGGACATGACTCTGTTTTGGCTGATTCACTCCATTGTTGGATTGTGCACCCCTCAGGATCACACAGTGGTGAGTCAGTCATTTGTAAACAGGAGAGAAAAATCCTAAATGAATAGAGACAACCACAGGCTTCATTTTTGTGATCAAAGGCCTCAAAGAAACCATGCAAAAGGAGCATAATTATTTACTGAACAAAACTCAAAGCATGATCTTTTCTGTACAACCTCGGCCATGCCTGCAGCTGGCTTTACCCACTATTGAACTAAGAAATCATTTGTATCTCAAGAAAAGATAACACAGGTTTGGGATCCTCCCTTTGGGAGAAGGGACTGAGCCATGTGTACTGTATGATGTTCATTTTCTTCTGAGGGATCGCAGCGTGGGCATTTAAACTAAGTCATTTTTCAAGGACAGGGACATGATTTTAGGTATGCTTCATAAGCAAAAGATAAGTAAGTATAATATGCTGGTTTTGCAGGCCTGAGCACTGGAACAGTGCAGGACAACTTACAGTAAAGGCTTATGTGCAGTCTTCCAAGCAGAATCAGTCCAAGGAGGCTAAAAAAACAACATTGCTAAGAATGGATTTTTGCAAACACAAATGAGACTACTTGGTATTATGTCAGATGTATAGTGTTTCGGTATATTTCTTTTTGGCAGCAGTGGTTTGGTTTTCCTGGGCTCTGAGCCCAGTTTCTGTTTAATTTTCTGTGAGGTTTCATAGCAGCCTAGGCATACAGAGATGGCTTGCTTGCAAATAACCACCTATCTCAGTATACATATTGATTAGAATTTAAACATACTCATCAGCCTCTTGGATGGACAAGCACTGCTTGCTTACGGCATCTTCATCAAAAAAATCTCTTCTTCAAACTAATGAGAATTTTGCCATTGGAAGAAGCTTTTGAAAAACTGATAATGTTATACATCAATAAGAAGCTAGATGGAATAAAAATTAAAAAGGTAGACTTCACAGGTTAAAAACACATTGAGTCATCATTACAGCTTTGGGCCTAAATCCTGTCCCAGTTCTGAACAATTTTGTATACCTGCTGTGACCTCCAAGCTTTATTAGGTCTGAAGTGAGGTACCAAAACGAATAAAAGATTTTTTTTTCCCAGGATGCCAGCTGTCTTCTAGGTCCACTCGCTTCCAAACATCCTGTTTGAGGCAAAGGCTCTTAAAGGGGAGTTTCCTGAGGCACCGCATTTCCCAGGCAACTCAGTTTAACTCCGAGATGTATTAGCTCAGATCCAAATGGACTCCACCTGCTTTTATTCAGTGTTATTCCTAAGCTAATGAGCCTCAGGGAGCTAATGAGCTCTTGGCACAAATGTTGAAGTCAGCCCTAGGGCCAGCTCCTGCTGCCCTCCCCACCTTCAGTGTTGCCTTGTGTGACACAAGCCTGAACCCTCTTTGCATTTGGACACCACTACAAGTCTGTGCATTTCAATTGAGCTGCAGCTCTATATGTAGCTTAAGACAGCAAGACTGAAAGCTCTACATTCATTTATACAGCTCCTTGAAAACTGGGCCCATTATTTATATTAAATGGTGAATATATCCCTCAATAGTGCATTTATATACAAAAATATTAATCGTGTTCTAGAAGCCTATTGATTCAAAGGCTAGAATGTGTAATCAAAGTTGAGTAAGCAATGAAAAATAATCAAGACATACATTTAAATGTCTCTTTACTGTAGCTGTAGAGGTCTTGTGCTTGCTTTCTGTGAAATGTATATTTTTGAAATTTCATTTCCAGAAAAAGTTAATAGAATGGCATATATTTTATTGCTCATAGCAAGCAATACAGGTAAGATTTTTGCAAGCAATATTTGTATATGCATTCAGTCACAGAGCAGAAACTACTTTGTGTCACATTTTTGACAAGTGCAAGAAAGTAATACAACTCCCAGTTATAAAACTTTAAGAAAATATTTTTAAATGGATACATAGATACGATTATGACATGTATGCAACTGAAGACTTTTTGATCTGTTTATGGCTATTTGTGAAAGAGGGGAAAAGATGCTACAAATAGATATATTCAAACTGTGATGACACAACTAATTCTGATTCACTTAGCAGGTGATGACCTTGGGGCTTAGCATTAAAAGTGTTTATCTATTACTTCCTTTCCTCTGCCCACCATTTCTACTCAGTTATTTTATATCATCCCTCAGTGACTGCTTTGAATAAAACTTGTTTGAATTAGAAACCATCTCTTTTTGTGTTGAGTCTCTGTTAGAAGGATTTTCTTTTATATCACTTAGGTTTGGCCAGTAATGGCTACTAGTAATCAAGCACATCGTCCACTTTATTATGCAAAAGCACCCTTGTTACAGCTGTTTGGAGCATCTGTGTTGTCTTAATCTCTGATTTCCCTTTTGTATTAATGAAAGTTACAGTAATTATATAGGATAATAATGGAGTAGCACAGTGAAAATTAACAAGGAAAAAATACCTGTTCATTTTTTCTTGCCTAAAAAGACTACTAGAACAGTTAGTAGTGTATAAAGACACTGTTTTCTCTTTTGTGCTAGCTTTCATCACGCCAAGTCACCTTTAAGTTACACAACAGAAAAGAAAATCCTTAAACTAAAATATTTGAGTATCTATTGCTTTGAAATGTCTTCAGTTCAGATTTTGCATATTTGTATGACAGTAGGGGATAATTATCCTGGGGCTGCAGTTTGATCCAGAGGCTCTGTCTTGCTGTCTTAGACTTTCCAAAAAAAAAAAAAAAAAAAGGAGAGGAAAAAAAAAGAACCTGAATTATTTTGTCTCTTGAATCAGGTTCTTCAGACTGTAAGGCTATCTTGAAATTCAATAAAAGATACTTTCATTAATCACATTTAAACCTTCCTAATAAACACAAGGGATTGTTTGTCACTTGAATATCAAAGTGGGGTGTGTTTGCAGATTATGTGTTCTCATCTAAGAAATATACATGAGAGAGATATTATTTGCTGAAGATTTTGGCATCGATTATACCAGAGAAAGACAAAGTGGTTTCAATGGGCTCATCTTAATTAAAAGTGGTAGGCAGATAAAAATTAGAGCTGTAGGTGACAGAAGACATTGGGTCACTAACAAGCAAAGGTCATTAAGTACATCATTCCCTTTATAATGTCATCCAGTCAATTGAACTCACTATTAGAATTAGTCCTAATTATCCCCATTGTTGACAGCCTTGGTAAAGAAACCAGAGAATGAGCATACACGTTGAGCTTACTGCAGGTCACTGTAGGTACACACTGGCAAAAATATTTTGATGTATTTTCCTTGCTGATGTGGTCCTGTACTTGCTCTGTTGAGTGGACTTCTATTTCAATTGCACTTCCACCAATCAATTAAAATTCAATTAAAAGTAAAAATAGAACTGCAAAAACTCAACATCCTGTTAGCTGGAAGGTTTGTTGGTTTGTTCCTCCTTCTCATTTCAAAATCTTAGATAAATTAAATTGGTAAAAACTCCCTGGAGGGGGAGGAATAAGAAAATGTAAGTTATTTTTGTCAAAATCTATGTACTCTCAAGTTAAGCTTCACAGACTATTCTTAACTTAACAGCGGGGGGTGGAAGTCTTATTTTTATTAGTTTACTTGGTGATTTATCCATAAGCAGTTCCATTTTAAAAACCTGAAAATGTAAGGTATTATGGAGATAACATATAAAAGAATTAGGACTTTATTAGACACTTTCTGTATTTATGACTCACATAGACTGTAGGGATAGATTTTTTCTTCTCTGTGGAGATTTTATTTGTTTTTTTTCTCTTCTAATATTAGGGGAAATCTAACATAGGAAATTTCTGCTATTGAATACGAAGAAAAGTTTAGTTCTTGATTTCAAATTGAATACCTCATCCCAGATTACATACTCTTCACTTCTATGTTGTTTGGTGTCAAAACATGTTTCAGTAAAAGAAATATCCTGATCATAGTCTAATAGTCATTTTGGGGCATCTTGGTGAGGTCTAAAATTTGTAACATATTAGACTAATCTCTTCTTATACCATCTCAAATGAAAAAACATGTGATGTTGTCTGTAATTGTATGATCATAATCTGGGGTAGAGCAAATTAGTTCTTTTTTCTTACTGTTCAGCTTGATTATTGACCTTGCACCTCTAACATGTCTAATACCAATGATTACAGGTGATGCTTCTTTTGGCATAATGCAGCATGTGAAAAGGAATTCTTCATTTAGTGTAGTAACTTAGTTGTCAAACTGTACACCACAGCCTTGATGATACAAATAGCAGTTCTCAAATTTCCTAGCAACAATAGAATCACAGAAGATCTTTTTCCTTCTCTATTTATGCCCCTTGCTTAGAATGTAACAATATGGGGTTCACTATGTGGAGTGTTGTTCATATAAATGATTTGAGAGTAAGATGACTCAGCTGGTGACACAGCACGTTTACACTAGATAACGCATGTTCAAATGCATGCTGTACTGACAGAAAGCAAAATTTCCAAATTGACTGTGTTTCATTCTGTCAGGTCTGATAGTGGTTCCGGCAGGTACTCCCAAAGCTGAAAACAGAATGGAGAAAAATATCTGAGGAATGTTTCCAACAGTCTCCAGTTTTCAGAAAATAGAGATGGAGTCAGGGCTGGAGTACAGGTTCAAGGTCCATCAAGGTTCACCACAAGATGTCATTGAATGACATATGACAACTACAAGGTGGAGCACCTTCTCTGTTAGAACTGGTTTTTAATCAAAAAAACTGCTTCACTAGCATTAACTGAACTTTATTGTTGGTGGGTTTGTTTTCACCTTACATCCTTTTAAACCAGAACTAAAGCATTTGGAAATTCAACTTTACTAACTTTGCTCTGCAGCACCTGTTCTGGGGTAGTAAACTGGACTTCAGCTGTGAATATGGCACCTCTCTCCAGAGCTAAATTCACATAACAAAAGTAAATTAAAGTAAAATATGGAGTCAGTAATTTCAGTGAGGAAAGATAAAAAGATTTCTTAGCAGTAAAGTAGTAGTGGACATGAACCAGGGAGAGTTTTTTTGGGTGTGGTTGGTTTGGGTACTTAGATATCTTACTTTGTGTTTTGATTTACACTGAAGAATTTCCTTCCCTTCAGTGATGAAGCAGATATTTTATTAGTGACTTCAGTGAAGTTGTTCCTATTGCTGCACTGTTAATTCTCCTCCATGTAATGTTTATAGCATGCCTCTGGTTTTACTGGGGGTAGGAAAAAACCTTTATTGGTTGTGCTGTGCCACATGTGTAATGAGTAAAGATGACTAAAACAAAGGATGCACATCAACACATTGAATTTTATCCTTTTCTGGGCTATAGACTAGTTGTCCCAAGCTATAAAAGCACTGGCATGATGATTATGCCTATTGATGATGTAATGGAAGAATTTACTATCTTGTCATCCAAAAGAAACCCTCCTAAGCTAAAGACAGAAAATCACTGTTTTATAAAGCAAAAAATAATAAAAAAAAGAGCAAATTATATTGTATCCTGCCATCCTTGTTTTCCTGAATTAAAATGCTGACTGGGTGCTTCCCAGAATTAGAAGATATGTCATTTGAGTAGTGACCTCATTAGTTTTAAGTCTGAAAAAGGTAGGTAATTAAAGTGACCTCACCACAAAGGAATGCTAATGCAGTCCAAGAATGACAGAACTGGAACAGAGAGTCAGAAAAGTGGTGCATAACATCTTGATCATTTTTAAGGTCTTTTATATGGTCTCCTGTGTTTTTAGTGCTTCCAATTGATTTCAATGAGATTCATCATAGAGTAAGGTTCTATAAATTAGTTACCACTGTCACAGTCTAGGTACTACAGATTAAAGCTTGACTGTGACTGGACCTGTACAAATACTCATAGATGAGAAACTGAGTGCAGTAACACTCTGCCTCCTTGTCTCACTTTTTCTACATGGGCACCCTGTGTGCAAGTAACAGTCTTCATTTCCTGGTTTAGCAATTAGAAGGAGTTGATCATACAATAAGGATCAATCTCTTTCAGTCATCCAGTGAGGACAATCTATGGATTTGGGAAATAGAAAAGTACAACACTTGTCAAAATGGTGATTTTTAAAATATTTATGTTTGGAAAGTGCTATTTTCTTATGTAGAAAACTGGAAAACTGATTTTGAAATGTATAAACACATACATTAGTTCAAGTAAGGCCGGTCTTGATCTTGGTTTCCTGTACAATAATAATCATAGCCATTTCCATCTGATCCTCTCTCTTCAGTCAAGAAAAGGTGAATGCTGACTACAGGTTTAAGTGCTTTCTACGCAGAGAAAGAATCCATCAGTTCACCTTCCAAGACAGACCTCCAAAAAGATGAAGACTACATAAAATTGTTTCCTAAGAAAAAGTTCACCAAAAAGGCAAGAGATTTTGCTTCTCCTGAACATGGAAAGCCGGAAGGAAGCTACTAAACTGGAACTCTGCAACCGTACCCCACTAACTTCCTGATCCAATTTAAAGCCTGACATGCCTGGTTTGTTGCTTATTTATTTAGGGTTCTTGATGGGCACTATTTTACACTAAAGAAAAAGAAAATAATATGTGGAATACTTATAAAAACACGTAAATTAATAATTTGCCTCAGCCCACTAGGTTTACAAGTGTTCACTTACCTGAAAAAGAACAGAGGTGAGGAAATGTTAAAACTTGATTATTTTATGCAGCTTCTTCCATAATTAAGTCTACTTTTTATTCAATATAAAACCAAAAACAAACTAGATCCTTGAATAGAAACTATGAATTGATTTCCCAAGATTATGTGGGGCTTTGGCATATAGATTGTGATCTCCAATTTCAATAACAATTTGCTACATTAAATGAAATCACAGTACCTGTATTAGGCCATCCAGCATAAGGCTGATTTATAATACCTGTCTAGCCAGAAACCACTGCATTATTTTGCTGGAAATGCAGCCAGGATGAATATAATTCCACTGTTAAAAAACATGGCTAATAAGAGTCTTTGCTTCTTCATGTAGTCCATGTGCTTAGTGTTACTGGGCTCTCCTCTGCCATGGTGTAAATTGCGCTTTCCCTCAAAGCAGGAACTTCTGCACCCTTTCTGTTTTTTCCCGAGCAATTTGAGCATTTCTGCAGCAGTGACCTAGGCAACAGCAAGGATTTTTCCTCCCACTTTTCTAAATTGTCCACCTTATCATTAAGAATAAATCTCAGAGAAATTGTGTGCCTACTAGACGAAGGACTGCATTGTCATCTTTGGTATGATAACAGTTCAAGCATGAGTGAAGGTGCCATGCAAAGCCAAGATTAATCCATGCTGCATGTTCTACCAAAGGGAGTTTACTTTTTGCCTACAATCCCAGCCTATCATCTACTATAACCTTGAGCAGGTTAGAGAGATGTGCAAACATGTTCTTACCTTAAGCACAAATGATAATGCTTTGAACTACTTTAATCCACTGATTTTCAAGTGTTCTGTAAATACTAATTACAGCCTGACTCTCAGACAGGCAATCAGCACACTTCTATCTGACTGTTCCTCACTTATTTCAGAGGGATCTTTGCCTAAACACAAAGAGCATATTCAAGCCTGTTTCCATTATCTGTCTACAAAAATCAGGAAATCAAGAAAGTTCAATGTGGTCACTCTCCATTAAAGTCAGAACAACAAATTGTTGCCAAATTCATTAATGTAACCTAGGACACCTCTAGATCCACCTATGAGCAGAGTCTGCACCATGTAAGATCCAGACAATGCTTACACATACTATCAGACATTTTAACCTTTTTGTTAACTTGATTGTTGGATTTTTCTAAACTTGAATTTGGAAAGCCTTCTCCTAGACATACAGCCACATTCCACTTTACTGTGTTTTGGAATTTAACTGATTGAAGCAGGATTATACTGACAGCTAACAGGAGGTTGCAATCTAGCATCTATGCTTTGCAAATAGCTTGAAAGTGGACATGCAGTTCAGAAGATTTGAGGAAGCTGGCCAATAATTACTAAGCTTTTTACTTCAACAGGATGTCTTTTTAAAAGTGATGGAAAGGATACAAGCTTTCATGAGTTGCTCCCAGTGCATAAGGTAAAGGCATTTGTCTTTCTATATTTAGCAATAAAATGCAAGCCTTTCTTTCTCAATCAATGTTTGCAAATCAAAATCAAGCTGATAGCAGATTTATAGATGTCATGTCATATATTCTTATAAGATGGTACACCAAGGAATAGGCAAATGTCTATATTTTCAGTGGAATGATGTACTAGTGCTAAGCACATTAAGTTTGCACAACTATGGCTTGAAATTTGGCAGCACAATCAAAATTTATATTCTATAAATCACAGAAGGACAAAGAACATACTGTAGACAAATGAAGTTCCTTTGATGAGATTTTGTGTGTTAAGCCTAACTCCCAACAACAAATCACATGTACAATGAGCAAAATACTGAAATATATATGGATATAAGAGGTGAAATCTAACACAATGTAAAAAAGTAAAGTTAGTAAAGAACTATAAACTCAAGTTATGACCCATATTTTTAGATAAAATGGAATTTTGAAAACCATTTACTTACATGTTTTGCAAATACTCAGAATCACTCAGGCCAAGAGCTATTATGTATTCTTTTAGTGCATGCTTTCCATCAGAACTCCTTGCTCCATCCAGCACATTTGTCATGCAGCAGAGCATTTCATCTTTTACATAGTTCATCTGTAAGAATAATCCTTGTGATTTACTAATCATGCACTTTGAAGTTACAGATATGCTTCATCCCAAGGAACTGCTCAGATGTGGCAAGTTGTACAGATATTTAAATCTGCCTGTGGTTGTATCTGCATGCCATTGTTAAGCCTATACATATCATTAATCAAATCATACAACAATGGGAGCAGATTTTCTTAATAGCTCAACTTTTTTAAACAAAACCAGAGTTTTGAAGTGATCGCAATTATTTCCATTGTTAGATTTTAAGACAGATTACGAAAAATCTTACAATACAATAGGACTGTTGTAAAGCTTTAACCACTCACTTCAGAGCCTTGGTAGCTGCTAAGATCCTCCTTGAAAGCATGGGACACAAGTGAAAACTGATTACTTCTGAAATTCTGACCTGTAAGAACAAGCATTCTTTAATCCAGCAGAGTAAGATGCGTTGAGATACACTGTGACATGATGCTAGCTGCTTTTGCAAAATATTATCAGGGAAACAGCATCCTGGCAACATCATCTGATAGAAAAATCACTTTATATGTGCAATGTAAAAACTGCATAGATTCCCTGTGAATCTGGATCAAACACTCTTAGAGACATTCACAAACAATTTGGGATGTATTTTACAAAATTATGTAAATTTCCCAAATCATTAAGTATATTATTTATAGGGTTTTTTTTTTTTCCATTTGTCTCTTTACTGGGCTTTCTTCATTTGAGATAGCTTCCATCCCAGAATACAATTTGAGTCAGATTCTGAAATTTTATATCTAGTTTCATTTTTGGATTATCATTTCATATATATCTTGTTTTAGGGAGGACTTCAGAGATTTTTTTAAGCCAAGCATTTGACGCCTTCATTTATGCAATATTTGAAAGCTCCCTCAGCTGCAAGAAAGAAAAAAAAAAGGAATAAAACCCTTTTTTGTTTCTAAACTTTCTCATCCTTAAACAACAACTGCTTTGCCCTCTCAGATGCTGTTTTGAACTTTTCGGGATACGGTACCACTTAATGCAAATACTGTTTGAATTCCAACCTCAAATAAAACATAATATTTGAGAGTCATAAAAGTCACCCTTGTTGATTATGTCCACACTTGCATTTTCTAAAGGAGAGATGAAATATTTCACTATCTCAAAAGCAAGAGAAATATGTATCACAAAAAATCTCCCTTATACTCCCTATACTTATCTCCCTATACTCAAAAACCTCCACTGGATTTGGTTATTGCTCTTCTTATTTTTTTATTTATTAAACAAGTTAAAAATCTGATGTTAAGTTCAATGATGAACAACTCTAGTCATATGAAAGTACAGACTGGTCATAAAACCGTTACTTATTAAAGGGAAATATTATGCAAGGAATGCATTCTTTGATAAAAACCCTTAAGTAGAGTGCAGTATGTATTGCTACATTATACTAGCTAGAGTTTTAAATCATAACACTCTTTGTCTCATGACACACAGGAAAAAGCCATTTCTTTGATTAATAGATAGAAAGGGATCACTTTTTTAATACACAAAGAGATGTTTCTCTTTTTAATGCCATACAGGATCAACAAGATCCTGCCTACAAAGGCAGAAAGGAATAAAAATATTTTTAAAGTTCATTCATTCATGAAGCAAACTAGGATTACAGTTACTCTCTTTTCCTCCTTTTTCTTTTAAATACATTTATTGCTGATGGAGTGAACCAGACCAAGAGAACAAAAACTGGAACTCTGTAGTCATCCATGGTAGAGGCAATTCAAACTTGACTCCATTGTTCAAAAACATGCCTCAGCCTTATCCTTAGGGGAATGTCTCTGAAGTAAAAGAGTAAAAGAAAGCTTCTGTTTCAGTCAGTGGCCTTTCTGAGGTTGACAATAGCTGTGGCAATTTGCTCCCATAATCTGCATCATACAGGCTTATAGAATGATATTCAAGCAATTCAACTTAGTACTCTTCACCCTGTTTGACTGCATTATGACTGATGTCTCAAACTACATGTAAACACGGCTCTTAAATCCCTGTCTGACACCCATCTAAATCACTACTTCCTGCAAGATGATGACACTGGTTACTGTTCTGAATACATTTCAGCTCACTGGTTTCCATTTCAGAGGGTGAAACTTTGGGAATATTCTGAATACCCTTTAATTATATATATCCTGCTCTGGTGACAGTTGGCAATAAAGTGTACGGGTGTCCTGCATGATGAGCCAAAATACTCATGAAAAATGTTATATGCTTGTTTCCAGGCAGGCAGAAGAGAGATCTTAACACTTAGAGGTTTCCTAAACATCACATTTTTCTGACTTGGGTCTTTCCTCTGAGTTCTGTAAATTTGTACAGCACTATTGAAACACAGTCTATTGAAACATGGATCCTGATTGCCAGATTTCCTCTTCTTCATAGAATTATAGAATGGTTAGAGTTGGAAGGGACCTTAGAGGTCATCAAGTTCCAACCCCCCTGCCCTGGTCAGGGACACCTCCACTAGAGCAGGTTGCTCAAAGCCCCATCCAGCCTGGCCTTGAACACCTCCAGGGATGGGGCATCCACAGGTTCTCTGGGCAACCTGTTCCAGTGCTTCACCACCCTCACAGTAAAGAATTTCTTCCTAATAGCTAATCTAAATCTTCCCTCTTCCAATTTAAAACCATTGCCCCTTGTCCTGTCACTACACCTCCTGACAAAGAGTCCCTCTCTGGCTCTCCTGTAGGCTCCCTTCAGATATTGATAGGCTGCAGTGAGGTGTCCCCAGAGCCTCTTCTCCAGGCTGTTCTTGTTCCTCTCCACTCTTTGTGACAGGAAAATTGTGCTGAGACAGCTGTCAAATAGAACCTCTTTGTTGGTAACCTTCTTCCAGTTATACTTTGAGACTCATGACCTTTCCTCAGCAGATGTTTGTCCATCTGGCTAAAATTCCACCTGAAACTGACTTTCCTAGTTGTGAATTACTGGACTAGAACCTGCCCTTTGTCTTGAATTTCATAACTTTTGTTCCCCACAAGATGTCTTTACAAGTCTAAAGCCTCCATTTGCCGAGGAGTGAAAAGTGTCAGGTGGGCTATGGGAAAACTGCACTGCTCATGGAGCAGTGCTTGGGTATTCCCACAAACCCGAGTTTAGATGACTGATTTTCTGCAGTCCCTACCAGAAGTGTATGTGCAACACAAAATTATTGTGTCATGGGAGGATAATGGAAACAGTGGGAAAAAATAAAAATAGGAGCTTTCCAGATTAGAGATTGAAAGTTGCAGCCCTGAGACGTTAAAATACCAAAACAGGAACATTAACAAGACAGCACTTGCATCTAGTTGACTGTCACAGGAGCCAGGTGGCTGTGTGTGTGGTAAAAGTGATTTTTTTTCTTCTGATTTTTTTTCCTCCAAATGAAAAAATATTTAACATTCCTTGTTTAAAAGGGTTTGGGGAACCACTACATGTTGAAAAGGTCTTAAGTTTCACAAGACAAAAACCATGTAATCTGAACCTCCTCAACCCACTGGATTCCCCATCTCTAAAGTAATTTGAACATAAATGGCCCCAGAATTCCAGAAGTTTAGGAAAGGAAAAATAATCATTTCATTCTGAGTAGAAAGTCATGTTGCATATATGAAATAAATTAGACTAAAGGTGCCAGGACCTCGAATTTAAAGGTAAGAGAAAAAAACTATTCACTTTAAGGGAAACAGGAGGCTATTTTTTTAAGACAGAAAAGAAAGTCAGAGTAGATTACAGCAGACTTACCCACAACCAGAGTACACCAATCACTAAAAATGATGCAAAAAACGGATGTAAAGCTGAAAAAAATGTGAAAAATATATATACTGTATCTTCAATGTGATAATTAACCACATCAGTATTAATTTCAGTCTTTTTTATCATTTGCACATTAAAATGATCTAAGAAAATATATATTTCCTGAACAGTAGGTTAATTTTTTTTCTCTCTTTATAATATTACAAGGTAGGTCCAAAAGCAAACATTTAAACTTTTTAAAGCAGTGGCAACTGAAAAGTAAGAGGTTTATGGAATACATACTTTCACATCACCTTTGAGTATTGGATTGTTTCTGGTGATACAATTGCCAATGGCAGGAAGTAGGTCTACAGCTATTTCAATATGAGGTTCTGATTCTGCAGTAAAAGTTGTGTGAATATAGGTGGCAGTTATATATAATTTCCTAAAGGAGTGGTCCACCATGAACCTAAAAATTCAGGCTTTAGTTTGTTCTGCTTAGCACAAAGCCACGTTTGAACAGAAAATATAATGTGCATGTGTAAATACAATGTTGTAAGAAAGAAAAAAATATTTATGCCTGGTTTAGTAAATTGACTGGGAAATATGCTTCACTTAAAAGAATCAAAATTATTAGACCACGTGCTCTGTTGAAGAACAAAGATCCAGCTGCAGTCGTCTTGGCAGGACTGCAAGTGCCCAGCACAATCTGTTATATGGCTATTTGCCATTTAAGTTTAATAGGTCAACATCATATAAGGAATATAGGAGAAGATAATTTTATTAAGTAGCAACCTTTATCCTACAGAAGCACCTGTCTTTGCAGGTAAACTATCAATCCTTGCAAGATAGATTGTGATTTTCAGAAGTGAAACAGGAAAATAGCAGGGGATGAACCAGCCACAAGAGATCTTAGTTCTCAGTTTAGAAAAATATTCACAGCTCAAATACTTCTAACTTAAAAACAACAGAAGCACCTTTATTTCTTTCTAGCATCCAAAACAGTTGTTGGTTCCCTTCTTGTATGCTTTCTACAGTCCACTCTTTTTTTTTCTCATGGTGGGGAAATCCTAGAATAATCAGAAATTTCAAAAAGGCACAGTTTGTTTAACCCAGGAAGTCCCAACGGATCTAAAAATTCTCTGGGGAAAAAAAAAAAGGAATTTATAGCTTAAAATAAGGTAGAAAGAGATGTTAAAAGGAGTGCAAGAATTTAATGACACAGATACAAATCAGAAGAGAGGAAAAGCGAGAGCCTTAACGTTTGATCTGTTACTTTGTTCTGATCGTACCTCACATTCAGCTGACATGCCTGAGGTATACGATGTCATCCAGAGGGATCCGGACAAGCTCAAGATGTGGGCCCATGTGAACCTCATGAGGCTCAACAAGGCCAAGTTCAGGATCCTGCTCCTTGGTCAGGGCAACCCCCAGTATCAATACATGCTGGGGGATGAAGAGGTTGAGAGCAGCCCTGCTGAGAAGGACTTGGGGGTACTGGTGAATGAAAAGCTGGACATGTGCTGATAATGTGAGCTTGTAGCCCAGAAGGCCAATCGTATCCTGCGCTGCATCAAAAGAAGCATGGCCAGCAGGCCAAGGGAGGTGATTCTGCCCCTCTACTCTGCTCTCATGAGACCCCACCTGCAGTACTGCATCAAGCTCTGGGGCCTCCAACACAGGAAGGTCATGAACCTGTTGGCTTGGGTCCAAAAGAGGGCCACAAAAATGATCAGAGGGCTGGAACTCTTCTCCTATAAGGAAGGGCTGAGAGAGCTGGGGTAGTTCACCCTTGAGAAGAGAAGTTTCTGGGGAGACCTTATTGCGGCCTTTCAGTACTTATAGGGAGCTTATAAGAAAGATGGGGACAGGCTTTTTAGTAGGGCCTGTTTCGATAGGACAAAGGGTAATGATTTTAAACTGACAGAGGGTAGATTCAGACTAGATAAGGAAGAAATCTTTTTACAATGAGGGTGGTGAAACACTGGAACAGGTTGCTCAGAGAGGTGGTAGATGCCCCATCTTTGGAAACATTCAAGGTCAGGCTGAGCAACCTGATGTAGTTGAAGATGTCCCTGCTCATTGCAGGGATGTTGTACTACATGTACAGATACAAATCAGAAGAGAGGAAAAGCGAGAGCCTTAACGTTTGATCTGTTACTTTGTTCTGATCGTACCTCACATTCAGCTGACATGCCTGAGGTATACGATGTCATCCAGAGGGATCCGGACAAGCTCAAGATGTGGGCCCATGTGAACCTCATGAGGCTCAACAAGGCCAAGTTCAGGATCCTGCTCCTTGGTCAGGGCAACCCCCAGTATCAATACATGCTGGGGGATGAAGAGGTTGAGAGCAGCCCTGCTGAGAAGGACTTGGGGGTACTGGTGAATGAAAAGCTGGACATGTGCTGATAATGTGAGCTTGTAGCCCAGAAGGCCAATCGTATCCTGCGCTGCATCAAAAGAAGCATGGCCAGCAGGCCAAGGGAGGTGATTCTGCCCCTCTACTCTGCTCTCATGAGACCCCACCTGCAGTACTGCATCAAGCTCTGGGGCCTCCAACACAGGAAGGTCATGAACCTGTTGGCTTGGGTCCAAAAGAGGGCCACAAAAATGATCAGAGGGCTGGAACTCTTCTCCTATAAGGAAGGGCTGAGAGAGCTGGGGTAGTTCACCCTTGAGAAGAGAAGTTTCTGGGGAGACCTTATTGCGGCCTTTCAGTACTTATAGGGAGCTTATAAGAAAGATGGGGACAGGCTTTTTAGTAGGGCCTGTTTCGATAGGACAAAGGGTAATGATTTTAAACTGACAGAGGGTAGATTCAGACTAGATAAGGAAGAAATCTTTTTACAATGAGGGTGGTGAAACACTGGAACAGGTTGCTCAGAGAGGTGGTAGATGCCCCATCTTTGGAAACATTCAAGGTCAGGCTGAGCAACCTGATGTAGTTGAAGATGTCCCTGCTCATTGCAGGGATGTTGTACTACATGTCGTTTAAAGGTCCTTTCCAACCCAAACTATTTAATGATTCTATGATTCAGATCTCACCTTACATTCAAGCTTCATAATTCAGACTATCTCATTTTGGTCCCTGAAATGTGTTACCTATGTTCTCACGCACAAAAAGCAGGAAGAGACTGGAGTACAAATGAAACTAGGGAAAAAATTTGGGCCCACTGCCCTTTCTTGTCATTCTAGATCAGTTAGCCAATGTTTAGCGTTTCTTTCTTGAAATATATTGTATCTAGATGTACTGTAATTAATTTTTTCCAAATATGTGATTCTAAGTATATACTTCTCAGTTTACTTGAATTTCATACATGTTCCTGTTTCTAGTCATAGGAGAGAAAAATAAACCTAAAAAGTGATACAAAGTGTTTAAATAAGACAGTTAGGAAGAGACTTAGAGCCTAGCAAGAGAAAACATTAAACTGGTGATTTTAGGTGGAATTTTGACACTCTGTAAATTGTATAAGACCCTTCAGCATATGTCACTTTTTAAAATGTTGGGTAGTAGTAAACACAATTTAATAAGACATCACTGTGTCTACATATTTATTAATTTATTTGTTATCTAAAGGAAAGTATCTCCTCTCCTCTAAAATTAACGGTTTCTCTAAAGCTGCAAAAAGCTTCTGAGTCCCACAGCAAAAAAACCACATCCTGTATGTTTCAGAAGATGTGAGAGGTGACTGTTAATAAATTGGAAAGCACTGAAATGCAGATTAAACTGTAGCTAAAATACATGTTAACAACAACAGTTATAGCCATAATTAGAAGAAACAGGTAAGATACTTGGAAGTGTCAGCAAATGAGAAGTGGGAAAAATCTATAAATTATTTCTAATCTTGTACTAGATGGTGCATGTGTCTGATGCTGGTGTTGGAAGAACACAGTGAAATATTAATATTATAAAGCAAACACACGTATTGATCTTTTTACATAACTAGAACTTTAAGAAATCTATCATTTGGAAGAACTTGATGTCTGAGCCCAAACTGCATCCTGAATTTATGGTGCAGGAGAAATAAATCATTAGGCAGACTTGTGTCTCATTATCTGTGATACTGAGTAGATTCCACTTATGGTCCCTCTTACATCATGATGTTTTAAAGGCAAAACTCTCAAAGACCAAGAATTTCACTGGAGTACAATACCACAGTATGCAGGGAAAAAGCAAATTAAAACAAAAATACCTTCTTACATCTATTAAGGCAGAGGTATTAAATAAGCCTCTTAACCTATGTCTGCAGGAACATAGAGACATGCATGCTTTCCAACCTGTATGATATCTGGATGAGAGTTAATACAGCTTCATGGCTTTTGGTGTAGTGATAAACTACATCTCAGCAAGGCCTGAAGTGCTTTTCAAACTAGAGTTGGCAGGAGCAAGGCAGGCAGAGCTTGTTCATTTCCATCTGTGCCTGCCAGCATAGGCACTCTCTTCACAGGCACTTCTTTCTACCTTCTTTGAAAATTAGTAAGACTAAAGCATCCTTGAGTACCTACTAGATTTCAGCACCCAGTCAGAAGCCTCAGTATCCAAGAGCAAAGATCATATGAACATAAAATAGGCAAGTAGCCATAGGAACAAAATTTTAAATTGGTTTTTCCTTTCTATCCAAAGCAGCATTGTTCACTCAACAGATTTTGGCAACAAGTCTCTAGCCTTGGCAAGGAAGCTTTATACTGACAGCTTTAGCTTACATGAACCTCATGTACCTGCCAAAAGCTTTTAGGCAAAGACCTAGATTTGCATTGTTTTAAATATAATATGTAATTCTAGGATTTTACACATATTTCCTTAGTTTACATCAATCTGAGAAAGGGAAAAAGAACAGAAAATTATATCAAACCAAATTAAAAAAGGAGCAGTGTGAGACCAGTATTTTCTGAGGTCAAACTGAGACCCCAGAAGACTTATACTTGTCTTTTTTCTCACACAAGGCTTTGTGAGACACCCCTAAAAATCTTCCCGGTACAAACTTTTCCAACTCGGATCAGACAACTGGATATCATTTCCAGAAAGTTTTCCTATCTGATTCATTTTTTCTCCAGTGTAACACACTATAAGAAGTTTTTCTATCCCTCCAAGGGAGAAGAAAAAAGAGAAGAGAAGAGAAACAGAATCTACAGGATCATGACTACTCCCCAGGAAAAAAAAAACAATGGTAGTTTGAAATCTTATTTCACATTAACTCATTAGCTGTGAGGTATCCTGCAGAAAGACTGACTGTACATTTCCAAACTTAGGGTGAATTGACTGACAGTTGCTATATACACTGTGTAAGATAGGAAGATGTGAATGAGCTCTTGTCCTGTTCAAAAGGTGGAGGACTGGCTAAAGATGACCACAGCATCAGCCTGAATATGATTATGACAACAACTGTGTGTGCTCCTGAGCAGGCAGAGACAGAAGACTGGGGTCAAGTCTTTACTGCACAGCAAGCATGTTGCCAAAAATACAAGCTAACTGCAAAGGCTAAAGCAGCATGGATACAGCCTTAGTGTTCTCTGGAGCCGAGTAGCTGCCTTCGTATAGCCCTCCGTTATACTCTGGAAAAGTGCTTGTATGGAGGTGATGAAAGTATCTGAGCTAATTAGTTTGAATTACAGCTTAGATATACTGGTTTGCAACAAGTATTCTTAGACCCTTCCTCCAGTCGATGCATCCCTAGTGCTCTGTCCCTTAAATATTACATGTAGGATTTATGTTTTGAGACTGGGGTTTCTAGAGCAAACTTGAGTAAGAAGGAGTTAGGGAGTAAGAGTAAGAGAATAGGCTCTTTTTTTCTCAGAATAAATCTTGTCTCCGGTTTACACTAGAAAAAAGGTTTTTCTTGCTGAAAGCTGCAGCATGCTGTCATCATTCTTCCTTATAGCATCGGTTTAATTATTTTATATGTTTCAGGCAATTTTCCCTTTGCCCCAGACTGACAGAATGAAAATGTAAAAATGGAATCACCATTCAGTTCTTCGTCTCTAAAATGAAAGAGATTTCTAAAGTTCATAATTCATAGATTTCGAAGTTCATAATAATACCGGCTAATTCCTGTTGCTGCAGAAATAGAATGAACTTTTCACATTTTAAAAAAAGTCTCCAGTTCTATGAGGAACTGTCCAAAAGCTGCAAGTTCCTTAAAGACAGTAGGACTGAATGCCTAAAACTCTAACACAGAAGCAGAAGTAAAATCAGCTGATGCTTATCTGTCCCACAATCAGCTCTCATCACGTGTTTATTTCCACTTCTTTAAATGAAGAGCGATGCAAATTAGTTCTTTTAAGCCATGATTATCACTTCGTGTATTACAAGGTAAAATTTCCTTCCTTCTATACTGTAGCTCTTTTGTATTTGCTTAGTTAGCCAAGAGCCAGACTTGATTTTATTTTATTTTTTGTAACTGGGAGACAAATCATTTTAAATTATTTTGTTGTGTGGTATAGGTCAGTTTCTGGAACATGCAAATGTCAGACACAGGCATGTTTCTTGTCAGTCCCTCTCCTTTGGTAGCATAGATTTCTTCACAATTTACATCTATAACTATTGTTCACGCTAAGTAAAGGTTTGCACCAACCTCTACATCCAGCTGATGAACATTCCTTACCAAAACAAAATTCACTGACCCATAGCAGAGGGAGGTCTTTAATAGAAGAGTTCATTTGATGTGCTGTTAACTGCTTAAATATTAAAGGCTTCATTTAAGCTCCACATCAAAATTCTCGAGGTCTCTCTCATCACTGGAAGATGGAGGGCAATTCACACCATCTTAAAATAGATAGACTGAGTCTTCTTTCATGAAGTGCCTTTTTTTCTTAACTAGGGAGGGATCACAGTCAACCAGTTGAAACTGAGACACACATAGAATTTTTTATGTTAACAACTAGTTCCCAATGAAAACACGGCTTTTGGTCTGTTACCTTAGGACATTCTTTTGAATAACCCAGTCACTCTTGCTTGTACTTAGCACAGGATTATGTAAATATAATTTGCCTATTGTTTTACTGAACTATGTTGGTGTGTGACTGGGCAAACAGTTCAGGAAGAGAAAGCTGTGCCCACTTCAACACAACAAATGCAAATAACACACTTCAAACTGAAGTTGAACGCTTACCCGTTTAACTCCTTCCAGATAAAACCACAGAGACCATAGGGAGGAAAGAGCTTTAACATGCAGTGCAACACAAAGAACCACAGGAATCCTCTAAAGCTACTTAAAATTCTTTCAAAAGGAAAAAAAATCTGTTTGAAGAAAATACCTCCTGAAATATTTCTAAAGCTCTTCAAATCTGTGTTATGCTCCATACAGTCTTACCTAAGGTCAAGAAACCTCTGACAGAAGTCTACAACTATAAACAAAGGAATCTTAGATTAATCCAGGCAGGGAATACTGCCTTTTCATCAAAGTGCAATGAGCACAAGCTGCCTGGAAAAAAGAAAGATTTCACTTTGGCCCTGTTCAGGTAACAGCTGCAAGTTATATGAGGCAAACATACAGAGGGGGAAATACAAGGGTAATTGCTAGAGAAGTGTTTATGTCCATGCTAAAGAACGTCTAAACTAGTGCTGCTTCTTAGACTTCATTGAAAACTCTATTGTTGTTCTACTCTGACAAGGAACAGAGAAAGAATCATACTGCTTAGCTACAAGATTATTGTTTGGTTTTGAACTTTCCTCTGCTTTTCATTTTTCTACAACTCTAGAAAGTATGTTTTGCACACAAATGTAAATGGTGGTTGACAGCGTAAGGGAGCTGAAGGTTTCTGGTAGAAGAACACATATTAGGCACTCAGCCCCTTTTAAATGTCCTGGAGCACTGCAACTTTTAACACCAACACAACTAGCATGACATTAAGATAACGTTTTAAGCCAAGGTGATTTTGATTTTACTTGCTGAAGCCACCACTAATACTTCAAAATTCAAAATGATATATTATCCTTTGGAAGCCTGTACATAATTTGTACTGTGTCATATTGTTTATAAATTGGACTGAAGCTGCCATGGTCCACTGGTCTACCATTTTACATCCCAGGTGCTTTTCTGCACTAGTATAATTGCATTGATTACCTGGTTTCTGAAAGAAGCAAGTGATATTTCAAGAGAAAAAAATCTACATTTGTAAACTTTCATAATATTGCATGCTACTAGAAACTGTATTCTCATTTCAGCTATGATGGTATATGGTATAAAGCCAGAATAATTCCCCTGACTTCATTACAGTTGCACTAGACTTAATACAGTTTTTCAGACCAAGGAAATTAAAAAAAAAAGCTTTAAACAATTTTAAAAGCTTATAGTCAGAAAAGAACTTAGATAAGACATTTGGCTGATCACAGTTTAAAATTAAATAATACTTTAAAAGAGAGCTATTACACTTGTTACTCTGAGTATGGCAAGAATCTGTTGGAATTCTGAAATAATCTCAGGAATATTCTCTTGCAAGGGAACATTTTCCTTTTTTCTCTAGCAGTCTGACAAATGGTGTCTCTCAGCTACTGCCAGCATCATTACATATCCTCCTGAAACTACATGACCTCATTGTAAAGTGTTTAGATTTGGCACAAAAAGCATTCAGACCTCATGGTTCTGGTACCTATTCTGTCACTGCATTTATTTGATGACTCCTTCACATATACAAGCCATCCTTTCATGCAGAAGCATAAACCAGGATTGGATCAGTGGTTGCTCATTTAGTCAGTGAACTGGCCATTGTAAATCCTGTTTAGGTCATCTAAGTTTTATCAATCACCAGTAAGTGAACAGATGCTTTAAAAGGCAGGTGTGGCAATAACAAGAATCACTTCAGCTAAGTTATAGTTTATACTTGAATTGCTGGTATAAACTAGCTATAAATTAAATTATAATTTCATAATCTTGGTCAGAATGAAAAAAGTGAATTCATCGAGGTCACAGTGCAAATATTAATTAGAACAGAAATAAGCTAGTGCTCTGATGATTCAATTATCTTTTCTCCCAGCAATGGTGTTCATTTTGTCACAAGCAAGAGCAAGAGACAAAACTCCAAGTACCTGGAAAAGAAAAATTAGTCTGGGCTCATTATCTGCTTGATATCTCTTGCATGATCCACTAGTGACCATTTCTGTGTAAAGATCAAACAAGACCACTGGCTTGTAGAGTCTGTACTTTAACCAGCTATTTCCTCTCCAGAATAGACAAACTTGTTCAGAACATATCAAAGAAATGAACATCCTTGTTAAAAGCTCCGTTTCTTTTTTTTTTTTTTTTTTTTTGTTCTTTTTTCCAAACAAACCAGCTATTTCCTCTCCAGAATAGACAAACTTGTTCAGAACATTTCAAAGAAATGAACATCCTTTTTAAAAGCCCCGTTTTTTTTTTTTTTTTTTTTTTTTGGATCCTGTATCCAAACAGAACCTATCTTGCTTTTATATTGTCCTAATAGGCTCACCTCACTGCAAACTTGTAAAATAGCCACAGGTACAACTGCAAGCAGACCAAGCTGTCAGGATGTTCTGGATTTACCATGAATGCCCAGGTTGTTTGCTTATTTGCAGTAAGGCAGCTGATTATATCTAAGGCCAGGCATTAAGGAGAATCTAGAGCTAGAATTTGAGTGTGCCCATACAAATCTGCCATTCTAGTCCAATAAAGTTGGCAGAAAAATAAAAGGCAATAACATCTGCTAGGCAATAGATGATTTATAGACCACAGAATCTGTCACAGAACCAGAAGTTTTAACAAAAACATTGAAAGTGTCACTGACACACTTCCCCTGTGTCAGCAAAAACATTAAACAATATGGCCTAGTCTGATTACTTTCAAGTATTCCTACTCCTCGTAGTCTTCAGAGTTTGTTATTTGTTAAAGAAGCAAACTAGTCATAGATTTTTATTGAAACAATATTGTTTAATCCTTATAGAAAAGAGCAGATGGTTTGGATGGTACCTATCTGTGGCAAAGATAATTATTTATTTTAATGGTTCCTCTCATTTCTGGTTGTGAGACTTCGAGAATGGATTGAAAGCATATTTTTGGCCAACAATTTATAGCATTTTACCTCTTGAATGTGTAAGTAGAAAAAAATATTAAATGATAGCTGCCCTTTTACAACCATGATTGTAAGAGAAAAAGAGATACATGATCGATTTCCATTCATTGGAATGCCTCTGTATCATTGGAGTGCCTCTATCATTTTCAGTGTCACACCAAAACAACAGATCCAGCCATAGCTTTCTTCCAGAAGTCTGTCAGCCTTTCAGGATTGGACTAATGACATTATAAATCATTTTGATGAATAATAATCCTCTGTGATCATCTGGTCATGTAATGGGCAGGTACTTTAGAGGCCTTACTCAGATAAGGAATTGGCTGTGGGAAGCACCTTCTGCAGGTCAAGAATGTCTCACACACTTATCACATGACATTGGAAAAGCTATGATTAAACTCATTTCAATACTCTTTGAGGTTTCTATGCACTTACATGACCTTGGGATAGTAGGTGGTCTTCTTGCCTAAAACACAGCACAGTGCGAGACTACAGAGAAGAGAAAGGGAACTTATTTGTTCAAATGAAGTCAGTGGTCATATTGCTGTTGGTCTCTCCAAGACATTCTTTCATGTTTTGATGTCACAAATCCACAAAGAATAAACTCTGATAGTCTTCTCAAATGGAATAACCTACTACACCGTCTTTCAGAGAAGTCCTTGTACAGGCATATGTGTCACAAATAAGCATCGTTTTATATGCTTCACTTTGCCTTAGTTGTCAAAAAGAAAATTCCTCAAAACTAAGATATTAGTTTGGTTTTGGAATAAATACAGGTGAAAAAAAAACCTTTTATTTTTCCAAGACATACAAGAGGTTAATAGAGTTAACCCAGAGGTACAATAGAGAAAAAAATGTACTGGTCAAGTTGAAAATCATAGCAATGTGCTTAGAGCTCTTAACTTACTAGTTATGCAAACTGGTATTTGAAAATACCTCACATTCACAAAAAAACCAAAATGATTGTTCAAAATAGTAGTCTAAAAATCTTCTATGTTGAAATCTGCCAAATACACTTTTGTGTTAATTTAAGATTCAGTGTTTGTTCACATACTTCCTATCAAGAAAGTAAAAATCCTGTGGACTAATGTAGTCCCATATTGATTTTTTTTCACTTGTTTTCTTAACGCTTCCGTGTTCTTAAAGATGACTGCAATGTAGGGTGATAAGTTCAATGGTCAAATATAGCTGCAAAACTTTACAGAGGCTATTCCCCCCACGAAAGGATGACGTCTGCATCTATCAGTCCTTTCTATGGGTGTTCTGCTAAAACCACATTAATTAAAGATTTGACAACTTGTCTTCTATGATACATGTTTTGTAAACTGTGTAACTATTTTAATGAAAATCATGTAAAACAGTAACTCTAGTTCAAAAAGTGAACAAACATCTATCAGCTCTCTAAGACAAGAAATAAGGTTTTGTAATTCTGCCTATTGAATTGCTTAAATGAATGGCAAAATTGCCATTGAAAAGACCGGCCATTGGCTATTTCTGAGTAACAGAACATTTCTACAGAAAAGATGATACTGATTATCCAGACTGACATTCCTAATCAATATCAATAAGACAAAATTGGGAGTGAAGTTATTCAGGGAAATGCCCATTAACAACTGATTTTTTTCGAAGTTAAGAACCTCAAAATTTAACCTATTAATGGTGGAGGTCATGCTTGGAGAGGATTATATGAGACGATATGGAATTTTGATCATGTAGTACATCTTAAGGCAGATCTAGTCTAAAACATAAGTAATTCTGCTAAAACAATGACATTATACCTACATTAAACTGTGTTAAAATAGGGCAATAGTCAGGTCTTTGACCTAGTGATAGAAGATCACCAGAGATTACTGGAATTTCTGTTAAATTCATGTTGCTTCTAGAGTAATGTTATCTCTGGTGAAACTGTGGGAGTGATTGTTATAGCAACAGGTGTTAATGTCATAAATCATAAACTACTGATGTCTAAGAACTCAAGATAAAATTTTCAACAAAAGCAGAGATCAAATGTATGAAATAGCTTTAAGTTATATTTAATGGGAAGAAAAAAAAGCTTTCTATGTGGCTCTTTTTCTGCATCATGTAAGCTTTGGTCAAGGGGCACCTATCTGAATTTTTCAAAGAAGTTGTCCTTGTGAACATCTCTTCTCAAGGAAATTGAGTGTATCTTCCACATTTTTTTGGCAAACAGCCCACCCAGAGGCAATGCTCAGAGACTAAACATTACTGAGCTCCTTAACAACAAGAAGCCAGGGATCTTCAAGACAGCAATGCCTGTGATTTTTCTACAGAACGGACAATGACAATATTCAAATAAGTCCTAGAGGGGGAGAAATTTAGTGATTTATGCAAGCCAGCATTCATTTGAAGAAAGAAAGGGAAGAAAAGTGACTGAGCCGTAGGGCTCTGATAAACTCAAAAGACCTAAACAGCAAAATAAGTACAAAAAAGAGAAGAAAGGAGATGAAAAGAAAGGAAGGGACGGGAAGATACAGATTAACATAACTACAAAAAAAGTGTTAAATGTTGCACATAAGAGGTGATAATACAAGAGAAATTTATGTGCAGTATTATAGATCTTGATGATAAATACTAGCTAATTTGATTTTTATTCCCATTGTTTATGGAGGAAGTTTTATAATCATTTCATCTTCACTATTGACTCAAGACTCCTAGTTCAGACACTTAATCTCTTATGACATGTTGCCATCATGTGCTTTGATGAGTGACATTATAAAGAATATAAGAATGTGTGAGATTCATTGTGCAGCCTGTAGACATTTTAAATAAAAAATAAAATAAAATCTTATTTTGGCACATGCAGAGTGATGTAAAAACAAATCCAAACCCCTTAGCCAGGCTCTTTTAATCCCTATCCTATGTCCTCTTCACCATAACTTCACTGTAACTTCAGTATAACCTTATATTTTATTTATTTGCAGACATTATATTATTCTCCCTGTGAAACACAAAGTGCATGAACCATAAAAAAGTGCTGACTAAGCCAGGGGGAAAGCTACATTTGTTTTATGTTCTTGGATTATCTCCTCTAAATACCCAAGTATTATAGTGGTATATCTGGGAGAGGGAAAGGGAGTTCTTACTGTGATTTTTGTTTCCTGACACTTGGAACTTGCCTAGAAATGAACAATGACATTATTGAAATATCTCAGAAAAAATCCAGAATAATTGCTTTTACAGTGTCATTGGTTTTGCCTGGAAATAAGTTAAAGTTTTGAAAAATTGTCAATTAAAAAACATGACATCTCCCAGTCCCAACAAAAAAACCTATAGAAAACCCACCCTTCCTCCACCCCTGAAAATACTTATCTAAAGAAGGAAAGATCAGAATAGCTTTATTAGATACCTGGAAATATCAACAAAAGAGCCTTGATAATACCACACAAAATCAGAAAAATACCCTCTTTCAGAATCCAGATTCTAACCAAAGTAGCTTCCACATTTACACCAAGGTATTTATATTTTATGGAAAAGAATGTCAAACAAATTTTGGCAATTTCAATGGAATTTTAAGGATCACATCCTTAACAAATACATATAACTTATACGCAGCTCAGCTGACTTCAAATGGGCCATGCCAGTACTGGTATTGCAATGATGTGAACTCCTGCCAGGTTAAGATACAAGAATCCACACTGCCACACTCATTCCCTTCAGGGTCATCTCTTTGCTGCTCCTGAATGCACACTACCTCCCATCCACAATGGAAAAGCAGAATGTATATTATTTGACTTGAGTCAATTCCTACCCTCAATGAAAATAAAGTTGTGAGACCAAGATTTCAAACTGAGCATTGCTTAGTTTTCTACTTAGGTAGACTGCCCGCAGGCTGTCGCTGTGATGGATCCAAGAATCAACCAGAGCCATCTGATAAAATGACAAAGCCTATTACACTTCTATTTGCACTGCATCTTAGACTGCTCATTTGCCTTGTTCTCTATTTTTATTACATCTTCCACTTTACACATGGAACCTCCCAGGCAAGAAATATAGACTGTTCTGTGAATAGTATCCATCATTTTGCCTATCCTACATGAAAGATACAACTGCATGCATGATTTTCCCATACAATTTACAATGTATGCAACCGAATAAGAAGTAAGACTGAATAAACATTGACAGCCAAAGATCACGTGAAAGCTATGAATGATCCTTCAGCCTTTGCAGAAATCGGGCAACACGCTGACTTGACCAGGAAGTTCTTGGAAACTGCTCGAGTAACAGGCATTTCTGCTACTTTCTGAGTAGGTACAAACATCTCTCTCCTAACCCTTTCTACATTTAGCCAGCTCTGCTGCACCCTGGTTTAAATTCTCAATTATGGCCTAAACCCAAATCCTGTTCAAGATCATTTTATCTGAGCAACTGAGGTTTCTAAGGCCACACACAGACTGTCCATAAAAAAATACATGGATAAAATCTGATTTGATGGCTGATGCCTTCCTGACAATTCGTATAATGCTAGCCCTGATGTGTTACTGAGTAGTTCTTATATTTAGGAAAATTTCCATTTGACAGCAAGTTTTCAAATCTAGTGAACCGCTGATTATAACACTTTATTTTCCTAATATTGGAAAAGAATTCTAAATAAAAGTTAATAATTAAAAGCACGTTTTATTGCACAGATTTTACAATGAAGCGGATACAAACCTGTAATGCTAACAGTGTAGGAGTTAATGAAATTCAGTCACAGGAAAAGATGAAAGAGCACATAAAAAGAGCCCATTCTTCTATCTATTCCCTTATAGGAAGCATAAGGGAATGAGAAGCTTTCTCTATTGAGTGAGAGAAGGTTGTTAGAGGGCAAACAGCTTCCTGTAATTTCACCAGAGACAAGGAATCAGAAAAGGAGCTCCTAGGGAACTCTCTGTAGCAATAGTGAGCATAAAGGAAAAAGATCTGTAAAGAAAAAGATAAGCTTCAACCAAATATTTCACTCCCAACTTTCTCACCGAAAGCTTTAGGCCACCAGCAATACGGCTGTTGAAGAAAATATGCCTCCATGGAAAAAAGAAAAAAAAAAAGTTTTCATTCTTTAATGCTTTCCACATGAGAACTTGAAGAATTATTCTCAAAGAGGATTTGCACCCATACAAGCGGAACTTCTCGTTCTTCAGTCAACCAGCAATCGCAATGCATAAAGTATCAATTGGTAATTATATTTCTATTATCTTTAATCATTTTAGTAGGCTAGGAAGGGTCCAAATAAGCATTTTTCAAATGTTTTTGAGTGATAGATTACAAGTAGAATTCCTTGACTTATGAGTTCCTTTTCATTATATATTTCAGTGCTGTGCTAAATCTCCTGGTACCTGCTTTTATGTTAACTGAATGATCCGTTTAATCACTGCAGCTGAATTTTCTTTAAAGACATCCTTCTCTGACATTGCTCCAAGATAAAATGTGTCATAGAGGCTGACACATACTATTGCAAATCTCTCAAAAATTATTCAAACATCAGCTGCCCAGAACTTCTCAAGGACTTAAAATGCACTCACCAATTCCTCCAATGGCCTATGGCAATTCACTCTGTCCTTACCTTTCTCTGTAAGCAATATGGCCCACTTCCAGATATACTAGCCAAGCATTTCTTAATGGCCCAAGATATATTGCAATCTGTTGTTTAGAACAGTGACCAGAACATTAACATACCAGACTTCATTCTGTCACCTGCTCCATGAAATGACACAAGGGGCTCATTCTGGGAAGACTCACACACCTGTTTACCTTTGCACACTGTAAGTTGCCCCATTGACTTTTTTAGTGCTCTCATGCAAATGCATCAAATCAAGTATATGTTTAAAATCTTACAGGGTGGGGTTTTAAAAGATGAGCTTAGGCAGATTCATAATACAGTGATCTCCAGCTGTAATAGGGCTGGCGGGACAGATGCGTCCAATCTTCAGCTGTCCCAGTTCTTGATTCAGTGTCATAAAACACACAAGTTTGTAAACTATAAGTATAAACTTCATTGAATGCAATATTATAGGCTTGACATAAAAGTTGCTTTGATAAAAAGAACACAGATTTTTATGACTGTGTGGAACAGCCAACCATAAATTTATATATATAAATATATAAATAGCTATATTAAGATATTGTTACCTTTCTGTGTGCAGAAAGGTAACATAGATAAATGCTTGAACACAATTAAAA
This sequence comes from Calidris pugnax, assembly GCF_001431845.1. Taxonomy (NCBI): domain Eukaryota; kingdom Metazoa; phylum Chordata; class Aves; order Charadriiformes; family Scolopacidae; genus Calidris; species Calidris pugnax. The sequence goes on along the minus strand of NW_015090830.1, from coordinate 5,958,818 downwards.
ACATCTGTATGTTTCTAGCTTCTAAGAAATGCCCATTTCCCTGTGTAATTTCAATACTGTTGTGAATCAGTTGCTGCTCTCTCTCAATTAGGTCATTTTAATTCCAAACTCTTTTAACATCCCTCTCATTGTGGGAATTCAGCACCCCTAGAAAAAGTAGAATAGGATAGTGCCTGGAGGTTTTGCTTTAATCTTCTGAGTGTTTTGCTACATGCATGCTCACACACATACAAATGAAGCTGTTTGGCTGGTTGCATATGTGTATTACAACATACAAAAGTTTTCACTTAACTGACACATAAATCCAATATTTGACACTTAAGTGCCATGATAAATCACAATGTCATTTCAGAGTTATTCACACACTTTGTGATGAAAGATCCAGAAGAAATTGATTCTGTATGAGATCTGTTATTTCCATAGTTCAGAGAGATCATGACTGCAGGAAGAAGAAAAAGAGTTAAATAAAAAATTAAATCAGGATCTGAAACTGAAGGATAGCAGAATGAGATGAACATGAATCAAATTCTTCAGCTGAGTTTATGACAATATAAACTCCTTGCAATACAGTTATCCCTGTGCCTTTTTCTGAGGGCCCCAGTGGAAGAATACACACATTTCAATATTTTGCTTTGCAAATAAAAGTATGTCCTAACCATCAAATAAGAAATAGATCTAGAAGGTCCTTTAAAAAGCTGCAATAGAGGAAGACATATTATAATTAAGAATAGATATAGACCATTCAGTTTTCTCCAATCTGTTTTTGCAGATGCTTTCTAATTAAAAATAAAAAACAACATGGGCTTCAAAAGCTTTAATAGGAATTCCTTATCTATCAGGGTTTGGGTCCCAGATTCGAAAAAACCCTGGGCCAGATGCCCAGATGCTACAAATCCATGGAATTACCCTGATTTAAACCAGCCGATGAGATGGCCAGCTCCTTTGAATGTACAGCTCAATTCCTTTTACCCAGAGCTTTATTTTCTTTCTTTCTTTCTTAAGAAAGGATTTTTGAAAAACAACCTGTGTGTAAATATTAGAGTGAAATATGCTTTAAAAGCACCAAGTAGTGTTATAAACCTCCAGCCAGATGCAAAATCTGCTATGCAGTTCATAAGTTTATACTCAGGATAAGGTGTTAGGTTACTCTCATATTTGGAGATATTTATGTTTCCACAAGTCAGAGATGGAAAATATTATTTGGTCATCTAGCCCCGTCAGCCAAAATGCTTTCTAGATCTCCATCATCGTATCTTTCAACATCTGAAGAAACAGGTTTCTGTTTGTGTCTTTTGCTTTAGATTCCCACCTTAGCTTTGTGAATGGCCTATCATATTTCTACTTCAATCATCAGAATCACTTTAGGAGTTCATTTTGAAGTTGAAGCTTGACACTTTGACACTGTCTAGGAGACTACAGCAGAGCAACCAACACAGCCTACAAAGCAGTTCCATCTGAGTGGAGGTAGTACCCCTCATACTGGTAATACTATTAATTTTTAAAGTCTGCCAAAGCACTAAAGAAGAGAAAAAGATTGCCCGACCCTGAAACTTCCTATCTAGAGGTGCATGAATGTGTAACAGAAACCACTGTGTAACCAAAAGCTTTGGATTTAGACTAAAACAAAAAAAAGACAGACCCACCTTGCTTCCAGTCTAAAACAGAGTTGAGATTTTCTAGACAGAAGATAGCAAACAAGACAAAGAGTTTGTTCAGGAGGGCTGTGGTACTAGTTCTCAGCATAATAACCTTATAAGGTTTGCTGCAACAAATGTGTCAGAAAGTGGTTTTCCATTTAAAGGAGGAGCTGCCAAAGCTAAGTCACACATAAGAAAATTGTCTAGTCACATCTTTGAATCAAAAGGAATCGACATATCTGAGATTCAGCAACTGGATGTGCAGCACAACATGGAGACAGGTTCAACATCTGGAAAGTCTGGCCCATGGAAATATGTGTACACTAAGGGACATAGGAACTCTTCAAGCTCTCAATCTGTATACTTCCCAGCTTCACACCATTAAAACAGACAGGCTTCCCCTATTCCTTGCAGGAGCATAGCCCTGCCAGTTGGACTGAAAGAAGAATCTGTCAATTTTCTCAGCATTGCCAACCTACATTGGACCCTAGGGCACATTACAGAATGCCCAAATATTGCAAGCAGTCACAGAATTCAGTTCAATTTTTCAAAAGTTTGCCATTGCAATATTTTAGAGCTATTTTAAAGCTCTCATTTCCCTAAAACAACTAACCTTTAGAACTGAAACTGTGGGCAGCAATTTCACGGCAACTGAAAGGGAAACTTAAATTTTCCCCACATGCACAAGTGTGATGAGAAATACCAGTTTTAGAATGCACTGAGGCAAAGCTTGGTGGCTTATCTTAAGTGGTAACAAGAACCAGCAGCATCAGATCAGCCATGTGATTCCACAGGGGATTACCTCTTACTACAACTTTTTGTGTGTGTCACTATGGTTGATAAAATAAAAATATAGGCTCAGAAATACATTGGCATATATGTACCTCTTAAAGACATAATCTGAAATGCTGTGAATGGCAGCATTAAGTTTAATGTCCCACCTATAAAACAGAGAAGACTCTAGCACAACAACAATGAAGGCGATGCGAAACAGCTGTTAATACTCCCTCAGCCTCTCACAGATTCACACAAAGTACTACTACATAGATTCTGTCTACCGCTCTACTCCCCCATGAAATTAAAGGCAAAGATAAAATTCATGCTGATATTAGGAAAAAACGCCTCCACAACAGTGGAGACCTATAAACTTGGAATTAACGTGCACAAAATATGTTTGAGCAAAATCTGCAGGAATTTAAAGTCAAGGGCATTTTTAATCGGTGTCAGGGAGCCATTTCTTCCAGACAGTGTTCAGAAATGCACTTTTATGTAACAAAGACCACAGAAATCTTTTTCAGAGCAATAGAGAAACAAAGCAAGAATGTGCCTCCTTGACCACTGTTTCATTACCGAATTCAGATTCACAGGTGCCTTATGTCATTTGACCAAGACTGAATGAGAGATATCTGAAAATTTCTTTGGTTTGCTGATAAACCATTTGGAAAAATTGAAAATACAAGCCAGCTATTCAGAATGTTTTTCAGAACTGTAACCATCTATGAGGTTTTATAAAGCTGATTTCCCACCCAAAAAAATCATGAATGATTTTGTATCATCTCCAGAATGCTTGAAGTTATGTCATCCAATATAAGACTCAAAAGCTGTGTTTATAATTGCTATGGATATTTTTTATTTGACACAACTGTGAAGATGTGTTCACTCCAATACCCCCTCCTAACAGCAGCTGCAAACAACAAACTGAAACAGAAGACTTAACTGAGCTCTCATGAAGTCAACATCAGCATTTAGTGCATTGTAGCCATTTGACCTGAACAGTGAGGAGTATAGGACTGCTGCTTGTGGAACAAAGGATTAAAGATATTTTGAGGGATATTTTGAAAATTTTCTTTAACATTGTATTTATATCTTTTTGCATCTGATGTTTCATATTAAAACAGAAAAAGACAATAACAAAGGATATATGAATTTCTAGTACTATAGGAAAAGCCTCAGCTTTGCCTAATCCTTAGCCTGTTTGTAGAATTAAATCTTGCTGGAGATCATAAAGTTTTTGTTATGACTAGAATTTTTTTCTCTTTTTTTTTCTTTTTTATATTTCCAGTTTTGGAATCAAAAGCAAATGCTGAAATTCTCATGAAATACCCAACTGTGAATTTACAGCACAGTTTTGCAGACTAAAAGGATCAAATTAAGATCAGATGTGGAAAGCAGCAACTCCAAGGAAGTGAATGATGATACAGCCTCCTACACCTGGTTTGAATTTTGTTGCTCTCTGCTAATTCAGATACACTACCAAAAGCATTTCCCCTGAAGCTCTCAAAAAAAAGACTAAAATTTGCCTAAGAGAGACTGTACCTTTTTAAAGCTTTGTATTATTATAAAGCTTGCAGGGAACAGGACCTTAGGTAGCATATTAAAATTCATTTTATGACAAAAACAAAGGGAGAGGGCTGAGCCGCCATTAACAGTGATTTTAAAGAATTAAGATACTCAAATAAATGTTGTTTAGTATTAGTATTAATATTAGTACTTATTAGTATTAGTATTTGTTTCAGTAGCGCATGCAAGCTCTAGTCCTGAACTATCTCTGGCAGATGAAATACAAGCAGAATGGAAAAAAAAACACAACCGACCAAAAAAGAAAACAAAAACAAAACAAAAAACCCCAAACAAACAAACAAAAAAGACATGACTGGGCTCCTATTAAGAAAAATCTTTAAAAATCCCTCTAAATTTCTTTGAAAAGAAAACAGAGAAAAACAGAATGATAGTAACCTGTGTGACTTAGTTCAATAACCTACTAAGCTATTCCATGTCTGTTTTCTTGCTTTCGCAACTTTGTAATGGTTTGTATGAATTTTCCAAATTGCACCTTATTATACCTGCTGTTAATAGCCATTTCCTATAGTTCTGTTTCATTTGCCAAGCTTTTTTAATACTACAAAATGTTGCACCTACAAAAACAGACTTGAACAAAGCTGAATAAAAATGCTTAAAAGTGCTGATGAATTAGAATACCTGCTGATCAGCAGAAAACATGTTTATTTGTTATGTCATTGTTGATCCTGACTCTCCACAACTAAATCGGATTAGTTTTAACCATTTTAAATTAAAGGTTGCTATTTAGCTTGGGAGAAAAGATTTCCTTGTATAAAGAAACAATGTTGCATTTTGCCAGGATATACTATTCAAAGTTGGAATGTAAGGTGACATGACACAGTGGCATTTGTTTCAAATTAGTAAATGACAAATCCAATTCTATTCTCTTTTTAAAAAAACAAACTGCCCACTTCACAGTAGAGATCATTCCAGTATAAGTGCTTTGAGTGTTTTTATTCTGCTTCACATTTGTGAAGCGGGCAACCAGAAACACTGACACACCTACAGTTGGATAAAACTGCTGTATGGGTATTGCAAAGTGGTGGTGAAATATGGTGTTTGGTTGGCAGGGTTGTAATTATTGTCTACCAAGGTCTTCCCTGGGAATGGGAATTACTTCTTTTTAAAAACAGCTTTTAATCCAAGCTTCAAAGTTATCATGAAGTCAGGTAGAAGATAAACATAGCTCAGTTTAAGAGAATAGTTAGGAAGTAACATGTCACTTATTACTAGAAGCATGTGTGGTATCTCTTGAGAGCTCAGGGTTTTTTTCTGGGTGCTAGGCGTCAGTATGCTGACATGTCTAGTTTATAGCGATGAAAGTGCTTCTTCATCTCAGTTAACCAACTTTCAGGCTGTTATGGAACCCTGCCAAAGTTTAGTGCACACTGACAGATTCAATCTATCTCAGAACTAACCTCATTTTAGCCTTATTGCTGTCTGCACCACTAGATTGATGAAATGAAAAAGAGGAAGTCTTCTATAGACTTGTAAACAGAGGAAGATGTCATTTATCACCTCTACTGCTGATTTTTCTGCCCTATTCTTACATAACTGTGTAAAAAATTTTCAAGTGTTCTGCCAAAAGTTTCCACCATTTACCTAAACTTAGACTGGACAAAGTCATTAAAAAAATTCATGATTACTTTCCCAGCATTTATAGGAAAGGGAAAATACTGCAAATTAACTAAGGAAAACTTGGGAGAGAAATGTAACTTGAGAGACATTCCCCACTTCTGTGAATGAAAGGTCACAAACTGCTGATGGTAGCAATCCCTGTAGCAAACTGTGTCCTTAACCAAATTGTCTGCAACATGATGTTTAGGATGAAGTTCAGAGGACAAAATATTTTCTGCTACAACCACTCTTCAGATATTCCTGCCCACCTGTCTTGCGCTACAGCATATATTCTCCCTTTTGATTGTAACATCAAGATGCAAAAAAGGGCATTTCATACATCTGAATTGTGTAACCACCATTTAAATCTCATCTTGTTCTGAGATTTTCAAATAGTTGGAGGGAAAAAGGAAAGTTGGGAAAAAAAGCACAGAACTCAACCAACTAATCCACTCGTCTCCCACAACAAGTCTTAAATAGTGTCAGAGAAACCATTTCTATTTATATAAAAAATATGTCCATCCACTGAAGAAAAAATGAAACACCAAGTTTGACTCTTACTTACTGACAGATATCTATTCAGCCTAATACTACTGTAACTCACCTCAGCAGTTGGTGTGCTTAGGTGACACAGTAAAAAACGTTGTAAGTACTAAGAGAAAAAAAACAACAGAAGTGCCCAGGTTTGAAGGGTGTGATTTTTTTATGAGCAAGAGCCAATTAACAGTAGATTGTAGACATGAAATAAACAGGTCATGTGAAGATATAATAATGATAGTTTCAAATCTACTTGATTTTTTCTTTAAGCTTTATGCTTTTTTCTTTAATATCTGAACTGCCAAAAGGACAAAACATTAAATGACAAATGCTAAACATAGTTGATCATTGTGTATCTGTCTGTATCTTGAGTAAAGTGTTCCTTACAGCAAACAAATTGGGTGAAAAAAAACACCACAAAACCAACATCCTTCACCCTTTAATAAATTAATCCACATTGTATTGCTTTTTTTTTCCTTCTGCTCTTATGAGAAATGTGTCAGAAGAATGGATGTCCATAGTTAAAGACAAGTAAATAAAAGACAATCATCAATGACAAAAATAATATTGTTAGATGGTCCTTTCACAGCCCTGAAGAGAGGTAGCAAGTAGGCGCAGGGGAGAGAAGCTAATACCCAGTTTGCTGAAGAACATAGCCAGACTGGACATTTGAATCCTCTGGATACTGCCTTGTTCACAAAGAAGTCATGGCTGATTTTGATGGTAAAGGCGTGTGTAAAACATCATTAAGTACAGATGCATGGAGAGCTGCCTGATCCATAGGAGCTAGACAGGCCTAGGACAGGCCATTCTCCTTCTTGACTGAGCTCTACTACAGAAAGCAGTAGGATAACAAGCAAAGATCACTTGATTGCCTGTTTGACAACCACCCCAGTGTCCCTATCTTATAAAGTTGTGCGTAAACTAGGCTACAGAGAAAAAGAGTAATGAAGCCAGCCTTCATTGTCTTTCATTAACATATTTTGGAGGAGCACTTAAACTCTACAGTAGTCACTGCCAGGCTTTATACACCAATTACATCATTTTTCAAGAGCAGAATTACATATTCTACTCTTAGAATAATATAATATATATTTTTCTACAGTGTATTCTACACTTAATTTTTCCAGTCTAATTCATGGCAGAGTAAAGGTTGAGCACTTGGGCCAAGGAAACACTGGGACATGTTTGGAAGTTCTGTTTTGAAAACTAGTTTTATTCTCAGCTAGAGTTGATCAGAGGTGTTCATGATGTTCTTCTATCCACTCTCCACAGCTCAGTTGTACATGACCATGTCGTTAAGGTGCATGAAAATCTTAAACTGCTGACTCTTGCAAATAAAGAAATCTGTATCAAAAGATAATGTCCCTTACACCTAGCTCTTGCAAATCTGCTCTAGCAATGGAAATTTTTGCCCTGTACATCTTAATTTATAAATTCTCTCATATTTCTCCCTCATTCTGAACTGCCTTTTGACACTCTTTTGTATTAAAGCCTGTACGAGACAGACAAGGGCATATTTCTATTCTCATGGGTTCCTCTGAGTTCCATTCCTTCATTTTTCACTCTTCACCTCTGCTTTGATTTATTTCCACTTATATTTCTCTGTCTTTCATCTTCCTCATCAGCCACACTGTTTTGAATATGCTGAACTCTCCAACCTACCCTGCATGGTGAGAACAGGCAACAGAGGGTTCACCATCCATTCAAATTCTACCTACAGCTTTCATTTTCTTGCTACGGGGTGACATCATCATACGGAAAATGAAGAGGTGGAAGCTATCCTGTCTCCAAAATGGATTCTTTCTATAGTCTCTGAGGCCATTTATTAATTCATAAAGCCAACAAGAACCAGATTGGGAGTTCTTCTAGAAAGTTATACAAGGTAAGATGTAATATTATTCCTGAAAATAACATACAATTTACTATTTCTATGACTGTTTCTGCAAATAATACAAGACAGACTTTCTTCAAGACTATGTAGGTCATCATCGGCTCTAGGGTGAGGCTAGAGAGGAGAGCAGGAGAAAGTAAGCAGATAATTCCCAAGTCTGAAAGGTTCCTGGTGTGCATAGCCACCTGCAGAGTTGTTATGTGCACCCTGACCTATGCCCAGTCTTTTGGGGCCCAGATCATGTTGCCTACTGGCAGAAAAATAGCATCAGGAACACCTACATGAAGAAGTTAATGCTGGGGTCAGACACAGCAGCAGCACAGACGGGACAGTGCTCAGTGATGTGATCCCTTTTCTGGGGATATACATGTGGCCCCAGACGGTGCTAACGAATGTGCAAGAAAGGAGAGAGAACAGAAAGACTGCACACAGAGCACGCCTTCATACCTCTTCCAGTTAACACAGGACACTGTCACGTCAGTGTCCTCAGTGATCTGAAGCAGAGTGATGACATGGTCCCAACATGCTTTGCCTCTCTTCTCTGAGTTACCTCACGGAAGACCTGTGGATGATTTGGGGAGAAAAGGAATGTACCCTGTTCCATTTTGAGAAGAAAAAATATGTGGGTACCAGAGTAACAGTCTCTGAAGAATCTGAAACATTTCTATGGTGTGGAGAAAAAAGGCTGAAATGGACCTGAAGCAAGGACTGGATGACAGCTCAACTAAAATCTCCTCCAGCTTTCTGGTCCAGTACCCAAGCCTCTCTAGTCAATGGGCAGCACTCTCAAAGCATTGCCTGTAAAATGTGTAGCTATAGCCATATAAGTGGTCTCAAACACCCAGAAACATAGAGATTGTCATACAAGATCAGAGAGTGGAATTAGTCCAGAGACTGGCCAGAGGACAGAAAAGAGATCCCATGAATTTTGTTCTATAATATGCCAACGTGCAAAAAAAAAGAGACTCTCATACCGGATATCTGTCTTCTATGCTGGGGAGATCCTAATCTTTGCTAGATACTTAGGGATAGAATTATGAGTTTAAATATCCTTCCAAAATGTTATCACTGCAAATCTGGATATTCTGCTCTCCTATGTATATATTCAGTTTCCCTATATCACTGAAGATCAGACATTACATTTATTATAGTCTTTCAGTGTAGTTCTGTAATTCTTCTGCACACAATTTGTGTTTGGTTGGAGTTTAATATCATCTGTAAATTTAATATATCTTCTCCTATCCTGTCCTCTGGGAAGCTGTTAAAATAAAAATGTAAGATTTATTATTGTCTCCTGCATTTTTGGCTGTTGAAAGCAATAGTTCTACAATATCATAATGTTTTTTGAACCAGCAGTATGAACCAGCATTTACAAGCACTTTTCTCCTAGGAGTATGACTTTCAGTGATGGTATTTTCTGCAAGGATAGCATTCAAGATTTTGTAGATTATTTGCAGAGCTTCAAAATAAAAAAATTACATGACACACTCCAAACCGCTTATTAGATATAATAAGAGACAGAAACGTTAGCCAAAGAAAAGAAAATGGGTCAGAAAACTTTGTCTGGCCAATATATTAAGAATTATATTGAAAAATAATACGACCCATGATAATACAAAGACTAATAGAAGAGCAGGTTGTTCTTAATGCAGTTTTCTCTCTCTGCTCCCCTTGGGAAGGTTAAAACCAAGGTTTCTACCTCTCGTTCAGTTTCTAATTTGTGAAAGTAGCACCTCCTAGCCTAGGAGCATCTGAAGACCCTAAACCCAGTGTTGATATATCAATGTCTTTTGAGCATAGCTCTCTTCCCCAGACCTCCAGTTTTACACACACTCCAGATTTACAGGGATACTTGATAGCAAATTAATTAATGTATTTTGTCTTGCATCAGAAAAAGTGCGTCTCAATATTTTCCTGCATACAATTTGACTATTCTATGGTATTGTCTGGGTTAAGCCAGAGTGCTGTGGAGCATCCAGAATCTTTCCTTTCCTCTCCTCTGGCTTCTCACTAGAAAAGAGACCATTCTCCTAGTGTCACTACCAATGATTTAAATTTTGCTTCTATTCCTGCTTTCTTCAGTTTTTCAGAGTCATGCTAAGATAATTTCTTAAAACAGGTTTCTTTCTCAGGGTTCCTCTCCTTGCAGTCAAAGTACCGCTTTGTCATTCAATTATCTCTCTGAAGAACTCAGACTTAAAAAAATGCAGCAGTAGAAACAAAAAGTCAATTCATCCAGCTAGGCTTCCATGCAAAGAAATGATCATCAAGAATTAAAGACACTTTGCTGCCAGTGCTATGTTACTTTCTATGAGAATTGTGTTGTAAGGTAAGGCAAGAGAGCAGACAGATAAGCTCTTGCATGTATCGATAAGAAGGAAATTGCAACACCAAGTGTATTTCATGCTATGTATGTACATATATGTATTTTTCTCAGTTGTCACAATATTCAAAATGAATTGCTGCTGTGTAAAACAGTGGGTAGCACTAAATAGTATTATCTAGGAAAATGTTCACTGGTGTTCCATTTGAAAAGCAGTGTTATCCACTAGAAGAGGATATCAGTATGAAAATACAAAGATTACAGTGAGACCCCTTAAGCCATGTGTGCTTAAGCTTTAGTGCACATATTTTTTCCCAACAAATTTCTCAAAACTGCATGAGAATATCATATGCTAGAGTATAAATGAAATTTGGACACTATTTTATTCATTAGAGGCAAGGATCCCATGAAAAGATAATTGCTAGAAACAATAAATCTTCTATCTAAAAGAGGAGACAGATTCTGCTCAGCTCAGATCAATCATCTTCCATTGATTTCAATAGGAACAGACCAAAAACATTTTGTGCAGCAGATTATCTTCATGATCAGCCCTAACACAGTTTCTACCTGGTCTTGGCTTTCATTGAATTAATGGCAAAAACTCAGCAGGGAGGAACTGCAAAGCCTCGGGTTGATGTTCAATTCAGCAGGAACTTACAAAAACAAAATGGTCTCTATCTGAAAGCAGTAGGCTGTTGGTTTGTAAATCTCTCTCTCACCAGGTGACATTCTACGGTCTTGGATGTTGTTTGTTGTGTATTGTGCCCTTTGCATTAAAGTTCATAGACACAAATCTGCATAGCTCTCTTATTGGTATATTTTAAAAGGCTAATTAACAGCACTTTTCCATAGAGTCTTATTTAATAAAACTATCAGAATCTCCACCCCCTCCAAAAAATATTAATATTAATGTTTTATACTTAATCATGTTTGCATTATTGGCATAGGTCAACCTGTTGCCTTGGTGATGGAGAATCTGGGTCTTGCCATAGACATCACTCTGTTCTCCAGGGAAAGAAGGTAAATGCATGATGTCAATAGCCTCCTAATTCCATCTTTCATCTAAACTTGCATCTTTAAAGTAGAAGTAATTAGAAACGAAGCTCAAAGTATTCTACAGATATCTTCTTTTCCTAATCTCTCCACTTATAGAACATGCTATTAGGGTGTGAAGAAAACCAATATTAATTCAAATTAATTCTGTCAGTGACTATCTACTTCTTTATATGAGATTTCACAGCTTCAGTTAGAGAGACCCACTACTGAGCAATCAGGTTTAACTCCAAGCCTCTGCTCATCTTCTTCCTCTTACCTCAAATCTAACAAATCTACAAAGCCAGAAGTCACAGGCAGAGTTATTTTTAGCACAGTCACATGACTGGAATTTGGAGGAAAAAAAAGCACAGATATTGAACATCCTTACTGTGAATGCATCCTGGGAAAGAACTGTATAACAGCTCTCTTTCTGTGGCACAGTTGAGAAAACGCAGGAACCAAATTTAATACATAACATGACCAAGCTTGAGAGAGAGTTGCTGTAAAACTCCTGAAATTCCATTAAATCTCTTTAAAAAAAAAAAATAATGACAGCAATATATCAGAAAATATGCTGTAGGGAAAAAATAAATCTGCTTTTAAATACAACCATCAAATTTTCAATTGTCAATCAATAATTTTAACACAATCTTTTAGATCACAGAGTGAAAAATAAGAAACACTAGACTGTCAGTATCTCAGGAAACATAAAAATTACAGTAGACTGATCACTGTAAAATAAGTGATAAGAGGAGACAACCCCACACTCCTTTGCTTTGTAGACAGAGTGAGGTCAACACATATCAGACTCCATAAATCAAAACTACAGAGGCTTGCCCCATGCTATTTTATGCTATACTTTTCCTTCATCAGGCAAAACATTAAAAGGATAACTGTTAGTTTTATAAATCTAAGTATAGGTTTGAATTCTTAAATAAGGATGTGAAAAGTTTTTTCCAAATCACGAACTCTTCAACCCTACAAAAATCAATGATGCATAAGAGTCAAATAAAATCACTGCTGGAAACTAACTTGCATTTTTGTCCTAGATAGTCTACAGTTTTATACTGCAATGGTTATAAGCCAATTGGTTACATGAGGAAAAGGGAGGAACCAACACAGACAAATGTAAGAAAGAATCAATTGTTCTATCCATTCTGGCTCTGTGCCTATCAAGCTTTCAGATACACAAATTCTTACTGCTTCTTAAAGAATCAAAATCTCAAAAAATCCTTTTTCTCTTTTCTCTACTCTCTTGGTTGTTCTAAGCAGAGAAAAGATGGAAGTAATTCAAACTGGCAGCTGCAGGCAAATTTGGTGGTAAAAATAGGAGCTAAGAGCTTGGAGCTGTTTCACAAGATCATTTTTCTAGCAGTGAGGTTTCTGTTTAGACAGAGAAAACTAGAGCTTCTAATTGTCTAGATGAGTTCTGGAAATAATAATTCTAACAAGTGAGGTTGTTCATAAAGGCTATACGATGTCCAGCACCATTAAAAAATCTCTTTCTCTTGCAACACCCAATACTTGGAAAATGTACAAATTAATCCACTGGCTCCTAGTCCAAAGGCTGGCCTTTTGGTTTTCTCCTGCCCAGGAGGAGAAATTACAACAGATGAGAACTCGTTAGTAGAGCCAGTTGAAGCGTTCCAAAATTTCAACACATTAGTGAAAAAAGGTTATGTTTTGTGAACATTTTTTGATCACCTCTGCTGACCAGAAGGGGCAGAACACTGGGGATAATTCCATGGCACTCATCTAACTCTGCAAAAACCGCCAAGACCCAGAAGACATTCACTGAAATGGGTCTTTTGTACATGCCACACTAAGCAACAGACTCGGGCAGCAGAAATATGAATGCATTCCTGGGCAGGCACCAAAGAGCCCCAAGGACAGGGTAACTGCAAAGCCTAAGCAGAAGGCCACATTGAGGCACAGACGTATATTCTCCGGCATTACACATACAGTGGTTTGTAAACAGCTGGATGCTTTTGTTCTGCGTGATACAGACGCAGCTGTGTGTGGTGGGCAGAGGAAATAGGGACCCTCTATCCCCCACTGTCCCCTCCTTACTTAGGGACAAGGCTGAGCAACCAGGGCTGTCTGCCAGCTCCCTGCTTACTGCCCTTGGGGGAGAGTCATCAGCAGAAGAAAAGGAGATCTATTTAGAGAGCAAGAGTTGACCCTTGCTTTTCCCTGCCTTGCGACAGCCCCACAGCCCCGGGGTGGCTGCGCTCCTTGCGGGAGGTGCAAGCTGATCACTTGCCCTGGCACTTCGCAGAGCTCAACGCTCCCTCAGCCCTCCCTGAGCTCCAGATTCAGCACAGTTAAGCTGATGGTCATGCTTCAGGTAGAGAGGGAGTTTTTCGGTACCTCCCCAGGAGTGAAATCTTCAGCCAACACAGTGAGAAGACAAATACTGTGATGCCTAATACTGCAAGGGAACGTATTTATGCTGCTGTGTGACTGTTCCTCCTTTTAGGAAAACACCCAAGGGAAATAATCTCACCTTGAAACAATTGCATGCCTATTGCATTTGATTATAATAAAGGTATTGTTAAGCTCGTAGAACTGTTGTTAGGGAATAATATGTAGTACAAAACTTTTTTTCATTTCTGAGGAATAAAACGCTAAAGCCAATTATGTGTCTGCCCCAAAACAGATAAAGAAAATAAATCTCAGTAGACAGAGCAGGTGAAGGCAGATGGGCACTCTACCCAGAGATCTGGGGAACTCAGTACTGTCTGTTGATAAAAAATAAGGCTGAAGCTGGAAAAAAAGGTGTGTATATCTAATGACATTCATTCAGCTACAGTGTTTGGGCATTCAGCATAGAAAAGGCATGTAATTAATTATGCTTTAATCCTTGACCTATTTTATGTCAGTAAACCACAAATGCTTATATTCATCTTAAGCCTAGAAGTAAAAGTAGTGCTGTGTCAGCTTTCATGGTGAAAAACACTACATTTTTTGTTGCTGCCACAAAACTGTGTCTAATTACCTCCTGAGGCTGAAGCCAATAGGAAGGTTAAACTGTGATCTGTTCTTGTTATTCATTATTCAGACTTCTCTGAGTTAGAAATGCGAAAGGTTTACACCAAAAAAAACCCTAACCATCTCCAGGCCTATTTATGAAGTAATTCAGGGTTTCCTCCAGTACTGCCTTGAGATTTCCCTGGTGCAGAAGCCTGAAAGATGGAACTGCTGCTGAACAATCTGACTAAGACCAAAGAAATGTCACTTTAGATATTAATCCTAAAGTCATACAGCAAAGCACAACAAAATGGTTTAATAGGTCTTTAAGCAAGTCTGCTAGCTAAACCCCTAAAAGGCCAAGCAACATGCCAGTTCAGGCCAGCTGTGTCTCAGAACAAGGCACAGTGCACCTGCTTTTACTCTCCCCTGTGTTATCCTGAACTAAGTATTGCAAAGGCTGTGTCCCCCACCCAAATAAAATCATGAACTTTATCAATTGTTCATGGCTTATTTTGATTATCAACAACCCGCACCAGAGAAATCACACTACCAACCCAGCCACGTGTCAGAAACTGTAAAGTATTTTGTGCCTCCTGAACAGAGAACAGAGCACAGTCAGCTCAGCACAAGCCTGCCTGTAACAGAAAACCAGGAGAGCAATATTTCACATCAATTCTCTGATAAAACTGGAAGCGGGAATAGCAGACATTCTTATCTTGTCACCGATTTGCCACTGTCTAGCAGTGCTATATCTATTATCTTCTGTAATTTGTGAACTATTTCATATTTGCTGCAATATAATTATCACTCACTTTTCAAGCAAAATTTGGACCCGCTGTTACTTCTCTTTTACCATCTTCCTGAAAACAAGAGAAGATAGATAATAATAAATATCTAACAATATGCTGATGGAACTTTGGGATAGAGGAGTGTATCATGAGAGAAAGGACAACAAATAAAATTGAAACTGTTTTAAAATTTGGTTGTCCTTATCTACCCTAGGAAGTAACAGCAGGTTAAATAAAACATGTCTTTAGCTGTTTCTACATACTACTAGTATTAAGTCTTCTGAAGATATCATGTAATGTATTGCCAGAAAAATGAATTGTTACATTTTGCAGGACTTTTTTTCCTTATCATTTCCACAGTTCTGTATCTCTACATACACATATCCAGCATAAAGCTGTAAACTTAAGAAAGATAATATTTCTAAGGATAGAAAAAAACATTTTACAGAGAATCAGTGAATATCAAGGGTCATGTCTTGGTGTGTTTTAAATTTAAAAACTCTTTTATGAACAGCTTTTCACTAAAAAAAAAGAAAATTTCACCTTCTTTTAATAAAGATTTTTCCATGCAATGCAGTTCATAAAGATTTGTTCATTATGCTGGTTGCAGAACTCACACTGAATTTAGCAGGAATCTTGCAATCTAAGTAGGACATTACTTTCTGAAAATAAGGAAAAAGCAAAAAATTTGGAATAAAAAATGCAAATATTTGTAAATAAAATCTGATTACAAAGTACATTTTAAATAAAAAAAAAATCTTCTATACTCCTCTGACTGATATCAAGTTTATAATTCATAAGAAATTAGAATTTTAAATGGATAGACATAACAATAAACCAGTCTTTTTTCAATGATTCAAAGCCACATTTTCATTTTAACACATATGTTTCCTAGTTATATCTTGTACATATTTCATATACACACATTTGGTTGAGGTGTGTAGTAAACAAACTGCAAATGACACCTAACTCTTACAAATTTAACCAAAATTTTATTTTAGTTCCTGCTCTGACAGTTTTCATATCAATCTTAAAAGCAAAAGGATTGAGAGAGAGATAGAGAGCAGGAAAGAAAGACAGAGAATCAGCAAACATTTTGCAGGTTTTTTGAGGAAAGTGCACTACAGGAAATAAGACAGCCACAGAGTCCCCCTGTGGTGCATGTGGAGGGGCTACCAACTCTCAAAGTCAAGCCCAGAAACCATGAGTCCTGGCAGCAGCATTTCTTGTGGCTGCTGCTAACATCTCTGACCTCCAGCATCTTCCTTCCAAGCTAATATTTTAGCCCCCTTGTCACATGCATTTGCTTACTTTCTAGATAAAATTAACCAAGGTTGTAGTATGTGCCATTTTAAAAACAGGTTTGGAAATAGGAGTCGGTTGCTCTTCAATGTAACAGCCAATTCACAAGTTTGTCTTGTGGCTTTTCAGGCAAGAACAAATGAAACTACAAATAAGGTAAATTTGTAGCCCACAAGTCTACTATGCCTCCCTGTCACTTAGACAACACACAGAAGTTTATGGGCTAGACACCACATCCTTTTGAAGGGATCCAGGCCCTCAGTTGATACAATAAAAATTGCTGATGTTTGAGAATCATTCTCCTCAGAAAACTCAAATAGGCAAAAGCTCTCTACAAACTTTACCTTTTAATTGTTCTTCAAAATAGGATGTACAACCCCGATTTTGAAAGCCAGGTGCTGGAATTAAAAAAAGGGAATGCATGGCCTCTGATTTATCTCAGAAAGGAGGAGCTTCTAAGACAAAACTGGAGCAGTGAGGGCATGCCGTACCCTGGATCAAGGACAGACCATGCATTTAACAGTGGCAGTTAAGCATTGCTGTTCCCAGCTGTCTATGCTGTTGCCCAAGGCAAAAAACAGCAGCAGAAAGTGATTGTGTCTATGTTTCAGTCACTCCTGGGTCTTTGCTGAAACCACCTGTGAAGGTGAGTTGCTCTGAAATGACAATTACAAACTGGAACATGGAAAGTGTAAATACTGATTGTTTTCTGCTGAGTATGTGTTAGGTACAGCAATTCCCAGCACAGTGGCAGAGGGCTAGTTCCAAGTAGTAATGCTTGAAATGGACACTATGGATTCTGCCTGTGGGTATATGTAAGAACCCTGTGTTTTTCTAAAAATATTGGGGATTAGCTCAATTCTTTGCATTTAACTTAGGATGAAAACTTATTTAATTTAGGCTTTAGTAAAATCTAAGATTAAACAAGTATGACCAAAATTGTTATTGTTTCAATAATAATTTCTCCATGTTTTCTTCTAACTACTCAAAAAAATCCACCACTCAGGGACAAGGATTTAACAAGAATCCTTGGAGAGATTATTTTCCTTGGGATGTTCTTAATGATCTGTTGACTCCTTTACCAATATACCAGCAGATGGAACCTAATCCAGTTTGACAGGGTTTAACTGTCATTTCAGCCACCCAACAGGGACTTCAGTATGAATTGAGTCCTAGTTTTTATGTTCATATTGGAATCTCTTCATTGCAGCTGCTTCAGGAAAGGGTCTTCTGGGTTTCAGTTTGTGTTAGGTTTGGGTGATATTTTTTGGGGGGAGGAGTGGGTCGAGGGAGCAGGCAGGGTTGATCACAGCATGTTTTCTTCAGTTTCTGGGGACTGAAATTACCAACCAGGGAGAGAAACTAGGAGAGGCAGTCAGCAGAGGAACTTGGAGGAGGCGGTGGCAGTCATAATAAGGACAGAAGAAGGAAGGAAGGCAAGGTCAGGAAGAAAGTACTACCATACAAAGACTGTGAGGAGTAAGCTAAAACCAGCATAAATTGTCTACATTGAATGATTTGACTGCTCTAGACAGATACTAAGTCATGATTTTCAGATAATGACAGTGATAAATATCTTGTTGCAGAGATGCATAAAATCTGTACCTGTGTTGGGAATAATTCTATCAGCCACTTTTCAGTGGTTAAAACAATACTTACAGTTACATATGACCCCCACAATGCAGAAGACACAATAAAATTTGATTTCACAGAAACACTTCATCTAAGAACCACAAACATCTGACTGCTGCTGAAAATGTGCAATGCATTTGTAACCAACCTTCTAGCTAAAAACAAATTACACACCACTGGAAGGCTCTAAAATCTATTTACACAAAAGGAGCAACACTAACAATAGTGAGTAATTGGCTAATCAAAATGAAGATGATGTCATCGGGAATAAAGAAAAGGTTTAGGCATGTATTATTTATTATCCCATTTACAAATAGTTTATGAATAGCTAAGAGATTCTTAATAGCAGTCCTAAGCATGTCACAGACATTGATAGTATGTGCTATAGTTGGTAATAAGCAGTGCATTGTTATAAATTATGCATGGATTTCTAGGACTCTCTAATGGCACTTTATTAAAATTCTGCTGGGTCTATTATTGACCTATTCCACATAATTTATAAAACCTTAATGTAAAGTTTGATAAATGTTTATTTTGACTTTTCAGTTACAGTCTTTATTCTCCATTTGATGGTTAAATCAATGGGTGAAGAAAATTAATGGAAATTATTATTGTAGAAAAGCACATTTTTACCAAGCATCATTTTTCAAGAAAAGTACCTGCGTTATTTACAAGTGTTGACTTTTTGTAAAGACAGGAAATCAAGATTAAAATTCAGATTGCAGAGTGCCTTATGTTACCAATTTACTTTATCAGTTTACTGTATAAGCCAAATTGTCTGGTTGGCCACCTTTCCCGTTGGTGCACTACAGTCAGAGATAGCTATAAAATATACCATCCCTTTGAAACAGGAAAAATACTAAAACTGAAATGGTGCCATAGGAAAGGAAGTTCTTGTTCCTTTAATTATCATTTTCCCTTACAGGCTTTCAGACTGATCATTTGTAATACACTTGTTTCTCACCATCATAGTTTCACCAGATCTCCAACAATTGTACATAACTTAAAATCTGATCCTTTGCCTGTACATATGTTGCAAAGGGATAATTTAAAATATCCTGAAATTTCATCTCTGTTTCTCACAAACCCTGTCTCCTGCACTGAATATTTAAAGTTATTGAGGCCCTTAAACAATGAATTGGTGACCTACTGTGAAGAAAATAAGAATCATTGCTTAGGCATTTACTCAAAACCTGACTTGAAAAAGAGGCTTTCAATTTGCTTTTTGATATTCTGAAAACTTCAATAAAGAAAATATTGAGAATTCTTACAGTCACTGTTGAGGAATGATCCTTTATTCCTCCTCCCTGTCACCTTCCTTCCCACGGTGTCCCTTGCTGGATATCTGGATGGCCCTTTTGCTCTTCCATTTTGCTCAAATACTAGGGTATTTGAGGGGACACAATGGTTGACTTCATTCTTGTAGTGGTTGTGCTCTGCTGTACTCCACTATGGTGAAAATCAACAGTTAAACACCGTTACCAAATTCTGACAGTGTTGTTTCCTCTCCCATGATCAAAGGAACTAGCCTCATTCAAGGTAAAATGAAAAACAGGGGAAAATTCTGAATTTCTTAGCAATTTCTTTCCTTTCTATAGGCTAGAGGACTGCAGTCTTTCCGTATACCAGCACCAAACATCTGTCTTTCAGGCTATTGATTTATTTCCCTTCTGTGGAAAAGACCTCAGAATAGGCAGGACTAGTATCGCACTTCCAAGTGAAAGGTTTTTGATGTTTCCCTTTTCCAACTATTTCAGATGAAAAAGTATGGAGAAAAGCCAAATCCATCCCAGATGCCCTTAAAATGACCAGCCAAGTCATTGTGTAGCTATGCAATAACCTTTTCAATATAAACAAGCCACCTCCAAAGTGCTAGATCAGGAATTCCTTTACAAAGGTACAGTCTAATGAATGTGCTGGGAAAGTCTGGTGCAGTCAGTTATCTGCTATCAACTATTTGGCAACTCAGTGTTTACCCAGCGTAGTCTGGTTTCTGCTTGGAGACAATACCTACTGTAGTCAAACTACATACCCTGTAAATAGAAACAAAATTCCCTAGGAGGACCGGGGCAGCTCCAACACTTTCCTTTTAATTATTTGACTAAATTTAACAGTTCCTACCGTCTGGAGTTTGATCTGTTTTGTACTAATCTCCTTAATAGTTCAATCTTCCTCACACAGACAGCTCACCATCACCATGCACAAACTACTTGTGTAAAGTGAAATAACACCTTTAGACCAATAATTGATAAGGTATCAATGCAGAGTATTATCAGCTGGCAGTCTGGCAGTTTCCTTAGTCTACATAGTACACAGATTTTTATTGCCTTTGCTTCTTGGAGTTTCCATCCAAAAACTTATTAGGCTCATGAGCATGGCATAGCTGAGATTCTAACCCATTTACAGCTGATGAGATAGTATTCCCTGTTTTCCAGGTTTCTTTACTTTGTGGGTAAACAACTGATTTAAGCCTATCCCGGTGAATAACTCCATAAACATCTTCCTCCTCTGGTACTAAGGCCCACATTTCTGAAGATAATCCAGCCTCTACTCTGCTGAACGTAGCCTATAAGTTTTATATAAAAGCATCTTATCTTTCAAAGTGGCTCAACTATACCTCAACATATTTTGCTATGCATCTGAGAAAAACCGGGCCAAGTGGTAGGACTGTTAACTGCCTGAGTAACTCTGAAAAAGAACTAAACCATCTAGGTCATTCAAGCCAAGCCAATGACAACTATGGGAGTTTTCAAATATCCCTGGCAGTCTATTTCAGTTTATTTCAATGAGGGATTAAAGAGTCTACTTGCATCTTTCTGCCTCTAAGTATTTTTCAAATCTGGCCACTAAGCCATGCAACCAAAAATCCTTAGTATTTTTGTCCCAGAGTCATAATTCTTCTCTAAGCCTTGGAATTATGGATCTCTATTGCCATGAGTTTCTCACCAAATGATGTCATATAGAACATTGTTTAAAAATAAATCAGTTCACTTAAATAATATGATGTTCTCATTGCTGTACTCAACTGTCACTTGCATAATAACACTGGACAATCCTTCTTTCTTTTATCTTGAAAAATATGATGAATGAAAACACACAGGCCTTAATTTTATTTGCAAGAGATAAGTAAAACTGCAAAAACAAAGCTGAGAACACACTCCCCCCCATGTTTTCATTTATATGTTTACAAAGAATACAGTGAGCTTTCTAATCTTATGAGGTAACTAAGGGACACGCTGTGGGAGACTGAAGTGATTACTTGAAGAAAAGAGAAAAATTATTTTATTTTTTATATATGTTAATATGTTTTGTTTGTGATACACACTTAGTCATTTGCATACTGAAGAAGTAAAAACACAGCATAGAGTCAGAAAAGCCAGAATGTATTTCTAGAGTTTATTTCTAGCATATGGTGAAAGCTTACAGTCTAGCTCAGAGAAGACATTTAGCTATTTCCGATTGTTTAACGTTGGCTTGCCCCTGCCTATTCAACAATAAGGTAGGTTACACACTGCAGGGGCTGAAAAAAGTCCCTCTCCTTACTTCCATTGTGTCATTGCAGGGGATAATGGGAATCCCCCCCTTTTTTCTTTTTAATCTTCCTGTAACAAAAAATATCTTAAACCAAAATTATAGTTGCAGACAGCTTTTTAAAGCTATCTCAAAAATGAGGCTTTTCTTTGTCGGTTACTGATATTGTTTTGCTTAGCAGAGAATTTTCACCTTTTCCTCCACTTGTTTGAAGTAAATTATGTTTAAAAGTCTTTATTACAACAAAACCATCAGAAACACTTACTTACCCCTAAACTTACTCTGAAGCTTTTTAGAGTTAACATATACATTCCAATTAAAGTCAGAGTTTGGCATAGGCTGCACCAGTTCCCGTTTCATAAGCATACACTTTTAAAAATTGGTACATAAAACTATCTAGCCAGAGAAATCCTTCGAGCCTCAGATTATATCTTACAGAGTTGTTCTTCCCACCTACCAGCTTCTCCTCACCAGGTTTATTATTACAGATAAGCCCTCAGGCAAAGATCTGGTATTCAGCTTTGAATAAAATCTCAGTTCTTCAGCAAGGTCCTAGATCTCTTGTCCATGATATGTTTTAGTAAATTACTCTCAAAACCAGCAATCCAGTGACCATTCCTTATGATCCCTGCCACTGATGGCAAACCACACAGGTGTATATCCATAAATTACACAGAAGTATGTGGAATGGCATCTCTAGAAAGCAGCAGATCATTGGACTTTATTTTACTCTCCCTATTTAGTTTGAAAGTATGAAATTGTCTGCAGTGTAAAAGAAAAACTGTTTTAACCAGGTCCACCTTTAGAAGACATTGGAGATGGCAGGGAGACATTTAAGTCGTTCAGGAAAGTAACAGGGCAATTTAGAGTTAAGGGATCAGAAAGGATTAAAGCAGTTTTAGCTCAAATGGCCTTCAGTGAAATAGTTTACATTTCCACTGGCAAATTTTAAGGCTATTCAATCTCTGGATGGGCACTGAGTACTTAATACATCTCTTAGTCATTATTTCAGTTGTATGCTACAAACCCAAGCATTAGTAAAACATCAGTCCTCGGGTGATTCATGGCTGGTACTTTTATGGCCACATGAGGAGAAAAAAATACGCAAAACTGTGGATATTTATATCCTGGATCACAGTACTATGGAAAGGGTAAAGGATGTAAGACAGTCCACAGGCATGGCATCAAAGGATGTAAATGCCTCTGATCTTACTGTGACTAGCATCATCACATGCAACAACACTCTGTTTCTCTCTAACACACCATAACGCTCAATTCCAGGAGCATAAACTCAATAGGACCAGCTCACATCACTGCATTACACCAGCAGGGATTTTCTTTATTCGCTCCCTGCTGCTTTCCTCTATCAGCCTTGTTGCTCTGCTCTGTTAGGTCTGCAGTCCTGTTGAGTTCCTATCTTTGCTAACTCTCTTAGCAAGGACAAGACTGGGAGATTTTTGTGATTCCCTTTGCTGCCTCTGAAATGCCTTTCAAATGCAGCATGTAGGAGGAGTGAGGAGAAGAAACAGTAGAGAACTAATTTAGCACAGAATGAGGAAAATTGTGACAAAAAAAAAAAAGGCTAGGAAGCAAACAAACAAAAAAACTATGTGTGATCATTATTCCCTTTCATTTAGAAGTTCCGTGTATTTACCCAGATGATGGATTGCTCCCATTTAGATGAAAAATCTCAACCCAGTGACCTTTAGAAATATTCAGGGTCCTTCAAGCAGTACTGAAATCCCAATCTTCCCTTCATTTTCCATTTGATGGACACCTAGACCACATGTTAGCAGAACAGATAGACAAAGAAAAAAATATGATATACAATTTTGAGATGAAAAACTACCAAACCACATGAATAGGCCTGATCCCAAACCTGTCCTACAGATATTTAAACATCCAGAGGAGCTGGACCCGGAATTTTGTGTCTGCCTTGCTACAACAAAGGCCTCAACTTTGAAAAATACATTTGAAGAATTCAAAATCAACTTAATTCATGGTTATGTAATTAAATTGTTTTACTTTTAATCATGAATGAAGTGTCATGAATAATTATAATTCTTGTTAGGAAGCTTTGCATTTTGTCAGGTTGTGTCACCTGATTAAAACAGAAGAAGGGGAATTGTGGGCAAACAGGTTAACTAGCCTTTTTTTGCTAGAAAGCTAAGCAGGTAAAAAGTTAATAGCTTTGGTTTTTATGTTATGTTCATTCACTGTTATTGTCAATTTATTCATGTAACTAATGTCCCTAACAGGCATAATTCAGTTACCTGGACATGATTAATTTGCAAACCCAGGCAAAAAATCAAAATGTTCATTTCTTAAATCAGAATTAAATATTAAATGTGAAGTTAAAAAATATTTATCAGATGAAAGCCAAGACTTTAAAGATCAATAATCAAGGAAGAAATGGGCAAGTCGATTATTATGCCAAAGTCTGAGCAGAAGTTAAGGCCTATACTACACAGAAGGCCACTAAGCCTGTTTTCAAGTCCGTCCCCCACCATGAGACAACAGGTTGAAAGAGGCCTTAAAGTCATACAAAAAATGACAAGACACTACTTGGGAATCAGAAGAGCAAGTCATGATATGAGCCAAAGCCATTATGACAGTCAGTATTTAAGAGAGCTTGCTTTCCCTCATAAAGCATAGGCTGAAAAGCTGTGAGAAAAATCTCTCTGTAAAGAATGAAACACTGATTATTGTCAATAAATTAAAATGCTGCCCAAGCACTGCCTACATTGCCTATATAACCTGTGTATAACACATTGCCATTTCTTTTCTGCCCGTGTGCACTTTGGCCTACAGACTTCTTTTTTTCACTGTGTTTGGCAGTGATCTTCAAAAGATTCCAGTTTCTCAGCAACATGTATGAAGGGATTTTATATCCTGGGACAAGCCACAGCAAAATAAACAAAAAGACCCAGAAGCTGAACTTTGAAATTTTCAACATTCAAGCACAAATATGAGGCAGAACATTCTCAGCTCTCAGTAATGTCCATAAAGGCCTACAGACAGTTACACCCAGAAAGGAATGAAATTCAAGTAATGGTTTTCTAGCCCTGATAAAAGAGCAACCTATCAATTAAGAAAAGTCCAGGACAGGTTGCTCAAAACTGGTAAGCTTAGTTTCAGAGGCCACAAACAGAGTTTCCGTAGACACAGAGTGATACAGGACTTTAGAGGCATTGAAATGTTTTGGGTTGATTTTGTATTCATTTGCTTTTTTGAAATCTCATTAACAATGCTGTATGACTATGAAACAAATGTGCAAACCTCTTATGAACATCCTCTTGCTGTTCCATTAAAGCAGTTTTGTATAGGTTTCTTAACTTCCATGGTAATTTATAAGTGTTTTTTATGGTCAAGCTTTTTGTAAGAGGGCTGAGTTTTAAATTTTGACCAATAAGTTTTCAGACTCGCAATCTCATCTAATACAGACAAGCAGCATGATGTGATGTATTTAATCAGTCCACCTTTGGCAGTACACTTTAATTTGAAGTTGACTTCCAAAGCCTGCTTTTGGACAGCCCACAAGCAGAAAAAGCAACCGTGTTCCTCAGGAACTGAATATTTCTCAAGTTACGGCTCAGCATCTAATCAAGGGATAATTAATAAACCAAAAATCACATAAAGAAAAAGAAACTATTTTCAAAAAACTTTAAGGGGCCACACTCATCCTAAAAGGATCCATCCCCACCTACCCCCAGCAACAGGATCCCATATGAACATCAGATAGATACAGCTGAACACATTTTAAGGAAAATATAAGAAGTTATGTTAGATCTAATTTAAAGTAGTGCAGAATGTCAAAGAGACAAAAGTTCAGTTTCCATGCTATAGGCAAGACTTAAAGAAGATAAGGACGCTCTTAAATTCCCTGTGCTCAACACAGGCTTGATTTCCTCCCAGAATTTGTTGTCATAATGAAATCTAACGGAACTCTCAAGGACATTTCAGCCTAACACAGACAAGGTCAGAGTAAGTCAAACCAAACTTCTGTTGTCAAAGCTTGAGTTCAAAGCATATTGATCCTAAAAATATAGGACATATACAAACTGTTCATGTGAATTCAGGCAATAAAGGCTGCACACCTTATCGGAAACCTTTATTTGAAGACTCCAGTTGGTGCCTTGCTTCTCCTCATTAGGTGGGGGCAGGGGGAAGCATGTTCTGAATGACAAGTGTGTTACACAAAGATCAGGCTATGAGAATGGAGAAAGACTAATGCTGCTACATCCACTAAAGAAAAACAAAGTGTGCTAATTGGTTTTGTTGAAGACAGAAGCAGGTGCTCTCCTCGGGGCTTTAACAAAGACCTGAAGGCTGTTTGGTTGATTTGTGGTATGATCTCTGTTGGCAACAAATTATCAGGCTACACAAGGGTCTGTGAAAGGAATACTCAGTCCTCATTGATATAATACATGCAGAAAATAGATGAACATGCTCTAAATAGAAAATTATTACCTGTATTGTAGATTTTTTATGGTATTGTTCACTACAATAAAATTTATCTTTGCATTTCTACTGCCAGGAAAAGGCAGGAGAAATGAAGTTTGAATGGCAGCAGGGCTTAACCCAATTTAGAGATTGGCAAGCAAGTCAATTACAGGAGAGCTACCCAGAGATGAGTAGTATCTGTTTTTTCAGAGTACTTATAATTTTTATAGCTATTTCTGTGCCCAAGTCTCAGTTTCCAGTGGATTTGGTAGCAGAAGTGTATGTTTAGCACTTTCTTTGAAACTCTGGCTTATAGTTAACAGGAGTAAGTTAAACTTGTCACGACAGAGAGAATTCTCCTATGCAGGAGCTAGCTTCTTTAATCTAGCAATACTCTTTTTATCCCTGTGAGCCTTTCTCTGGATGTCCTCCACATTCCATGTAAGCAACTGTGAATTTCTGCAGCAATAAATGAAGCCTAGTGCATATACAAAGATGATAAATTGTAAATCATAATTATAAATATCAATCAAAATCTTCTTCCTGTATGTGTTTCATAATGGTGTACAAAAATGAAAGAGTAAAGCCTCTTTACTTTGCAGCAACTATCCTTCTATGGAGCCACCCATACAACATACTGAATGAGGTAGAGCCTAACAGAAAAAAGCATGTCATTGCATGATTAAATGTGAGATATGAACAAATTCAAGCTAAGCTGGTGATTTTTCATGGAATTTAAAGTACAAACTGTATTTAATTATGTGGTAACACAGTGACATTCAATCATCAGTAGGGCTTTTATCTTTTTAATGGCATGTCTCTGTCTTTGAGCAAACAGACAGCCAGAGTTGGCAAATACCTCTGAATTGAGACCAACTTTATAGTTTTAATTGTAAGGGAAAAAAAGGAAAACATGTTTTATCAAAGACCTACTCATACACTTGCTGATAGCATGTCAGAGCCTTGAGTCCGATCCCCCCACTTCTAGGAGTGTAGCTGGCTATGGAAGGACAGCTTACTGATAAGAGCCATTGTGCAGAAAAACCTTTGTGTGGAGGCCTCAGCAAGGGCTCCCCCCTTCCTTCAGGAGCTACATTTAACCATGAATCTCACCCCTGGACTCCACCTGGGCTACCCTGCAGCTGTGTGGTGGTCATGCCTGTGCCTGGCCATGTAGCCTATAGACTGGTACCCCTGATCCTGATCCATGGTCCAGGCACCCTGGGACCTCATCACTCTGGACTTGCCCATCGATCTGGTCGATGTCTGACTCTGTTTTCACCAAACCTGCTCTGCTCTTTGAGAACTGCAGGTGAGCACCTGCCACCACAATGCCTGCCCTTGCGGAGCAGCCCACAGGGCCCCTGACACAAAGTGTCTCAGTCGCTTTGTGCTTTGTTGCAGTCACGGGAAGGGAACAAATTTCTCTTTAGAGTCCAGCCAGTCTTTTTACCAAACTTCTCTTCCTAAATGTTTACACCTTCTGGCTTTTGTTCCCTTTGTTTCAGCATCAAACATTGCCTAGATGGACGGAAAAAAGCAGGAAGGGGAGAGCGGCTCACTGGCAGCATAGAAGAGACAAGCTCCCAGTCTTGCAGGTATTTCTCGGGTATTGGCATACCCTCCAGCTCAAACTCCTGCCAAGAGCCATCACAGGGAAACTGTAGCTTTCCCTCTGTGGTCCCTTGCTGGTGTGTTCTTGGTTTCTCTCTTAAAGTTGGACGTATGCAGTTCCTGCTATGTTAGGAGCTATTAGGGAATTCAAGATTGCTGTAAAAGGCTATTAAACTGGATAAAACTTCTTCTGAGTATGTGAAGGCACAGCTTAGCCAAATTAGGGAAATAAAGGAAAAAAATACAAGAAACATCCAAGAAATCCATCAACATTTTACAGTAAAAATATTTAGAAAATATAGGGGTACGAGGCCCATTAACTGCCACCTTCAGTTGTGCTGCCATCTCTATTATGGACTTAGGGAAAGCCCACATTTTATGAATAATAAGGACATATCCAAATTCTTACAAATAGGAAACAGCATGACAGTAAATCAGCCTCCTTTCTTTATGAATATATTTTAATATATTCTGTGACTAGTGGACTAGAACTATTTCTAATACAAGCTCATTTCTCACAGGTTTCTTTCGTTGTCTACTGATATATCCTCCATTCTTATCTTTTCAGGCATTTAAAGTAGGCTGTCTGCATAGGACATGTGTTAAGAGACAGGTATTTGTTAGGAAACATATAAAGTCACCATCATTCTTTGCCAAGCAGTCAACTGAGGCATTACTGTTTTGACACCCATTTTGACTGTAGAACTCTATGACAGGATAGACAATACTTTCACCGTGTTTCTTGGGATCAGGGATTTTTACAAACGTTTTGTGCTAACAAATAAAATTGGATGCTTTCCTTATTGAGTTACATTTTAGTTCTCATTCAAACATCAGAAGAATCCTTGCTTCCCAGTGATTTTGATGGCAGCCACAGAAAATTAAGACAAGTAACTTCAATGTATATTTTCTCACAATCCAGAAACTGGAGGGCATCCAATAAAATTTCCAGGTACCAAATTTAAAACCACATTACATAATAAACTGTCCAACTCATTGACACAGTAAGCTGCTGAGGCCAAAAGTCTGAACAAATTCAAAACAGAACTGGACAAAAATCACAGAAGACAGGTCCACTAGAAGCTTTTAAACACAATGGACAAATAACAGCCTCTGGCTCAGAAAGTTCGCCCTGTTAAATGCGTTAAACTATGAGGTTTCAAAGGAGAATTGTTCTGTGCCTGCCCTGATTCTTGTTCTCCCTCTAAGCACCATCTATGAGCTACTATCAAAAGAGAAGACAGCAAGCTAAACAGACCTTTGGTCTCAGCCTATACGACATGCTGCGAAGAAAAAAAACCCTTTGAAAATTAGTGCATTTTGTCCCATTTAGTGGCATATTTTAAAGTCTTTAGAGTTACGATTGGGGGTAATAACTAAAGAAGGAAAACATGAAAATAAATAGTAAATTTAATCAGTAAATATGCATCAATTAAGTAACATTGAAAATATTGTATTGCTTGAAGAAAATAACAAAATTAAATGGCAAACACAGGACTGCAAAGAGAGATCATGTCACTGTTAGATATGCATAAAACTGTCAATTATTACACCTGTAACAGATGGTGAGACAGTTAATCATTTTGTAGCAATAGTGTATTTATTGCCCACAGCAAAATGCAATGTTTCAAATAGCCTGGTACCCTTGTAATAATAATAATAATAATCTCAATGTACTTTTTTTTCAAGGATCCCAAAGCTCTTTGGAAATGTTTTCTTCTCAGGATATCCCTCACAGATATTTGAATAGCTTTTTATTAGTTTTAGAACAAGAGAGAAATGCTAAGGGATGTGACCACATTTTAAAAAGTTTATTCTTCCTAAAATGAAGACCTCATTCACATTCATGAGGCAAAGCTTCACTTCCAGGCTTTATTTCGCTAAAAACACTGGAACTGTTTATGCAAGAAGATCACCTGATCATATACATCAAAAATTCAATCTCATACCTTCTGAAACCATTACAATTCATAAAGCACAGGCCAGATCATCAGATGTTACAAATTGGCAAATCCATTGAAGTTTCTTGGAACTGTGAAAAATGCAAAAGTAGAGGATCTCCAAATTTGTATATGTTGAAGTGCAGGAGCAAGTGCATGGTCATACTCATTTAAAAGCAGCAGCGGTGCCAGGAGTGCCATGGGCTACCCACGGCCAGTCACAGCAGGGCCTGGCCACCAGGGCTTGTCCCACATTCCCAGCCAGAAGGGCAGCTGGGATCACCAGGGCAGCCCCAGCCCTGAGCATTGGGCATCTCCCTGGGGATGGGACAGGGCCGGGCTGGGATGTGGGCCCATGGGTGGGCCTGGCTTAATGAGGTCCATGATGAGATAGGGCTGGGGGCAACTTGAGACCAGCCGTGCTGCAACGTCGCTGGGGCAGGGGCTGACAGGCCTGAGGGGCTGACATGGGGTCCTGGACCATAGGCATGTGGAGGGGAAGATCCCCAGTGGGGCTGGGAAGGGACAGTCAGGACTAACAGTGCCCTGGGGCCATGACACAAGAGGAAAAATTCATATATCAGGTGTCATGGATCCCCAGTCTAATTCAAATCCTTGTTTAGAAGTACTTGGGGCAAGCATCCCATCCCCTTTCCAATACAGTACACGTGCTGGCTGCAGACACTACTTTTTCAGCAGAGCAGCCTGGCTTTAAAACTGACCATGTTAGTAGCAAGAGCATCGACCTCATCAGGGAGTGAGTACATTAGTGCAGTAAGACTCTTTCACACTAAACCATCGGTCATTTCTCTTGCTGCCTATTCTTGAGAGTAATACTGCATATAATATTCATGTAGCTTCAGTTGCAGAGATTTCTAAAAATAAAGCATTTTTCAATAAATCATTCTCAGTCCTCCTCTGCGATTTCACTAAAGTCCCACCAGTGAGGTGACATGTTTCAGATCCCAACTGAGCATTATATTGTAAGTTTCATCTAAAATGCTAGTATAGCTCCAGACAGACATTTTATTTCATGATAGGTCCTAGATCATTGTAGTAGCCTTCAGAGCTTATTTTCCCATCTGTTTGTCTTGAGACTTTGAGTTCCCTGGCCTTGTTCAGGGCTTTTTTTTTTTGAGACTGACAGCCAATGGCTGTGCATTATGGCCCCCACTTCTCTTTATGACCCATGTTGTTGTCTTTAGCACCTTGTAATCCCCACTGCCACAAATGCTAGGTTTTGTCCCACTGCAGCTGGAGTGCCTCTGATCCCTGCCTCCTCGCCTACAATTCCCACACAGGACAGATTTTTCCAGCTTATGCTCATACTACCTGTACAAAACTGCCATCCAGCACGCTGTCTTATTCCACTTTTTCTAAGAGTGGCCAAATGTGGGTGCCTGAAAAAGAGTGAAGAGACAGGGAAGGCATGTAGCAATGCCTTAAATATTTACCAGGTCACTATCAATTTTCAGACTAGAAACTTCTTGAGTCAGTGTTTTTACCTACATGTGTAAGAACCCACAATGGACTTCTTTTCCACAAAATATGGGTTTCCAAATTTTGATCCTATGTGCAGTTTTAGCATGCACATCATCCCACAGCACTGGTTTCCACAGCCTTATTGTATGTTTTCTAAAGCATTGTGTCTTTTTTGTAGGGTTTGATCTTTCCTCCTGGTAGCTTAATCTAATGCCGCGTGGTTTGTGTACTGGAAAACAAAGGGAATAGTTGTTCCATGCTTACCCTCTGCTCTGGGTTACCATGCATGATCAGATACTAGTCCTTGAGACATCTAGGATGAAGTTGGCTGGGACACTCTCACACTTCTCTGCAGTGGCATCCACACTGGTGACATAGTTGTACCAAAGTGGCCTGCAACTTCTAGAGTACCTCTACTGACTGACGGTAGAGATCTGGAATGTATTACATTTCTTTTGAAGTTCTCTTTGTAAGGTTTGCAGTTTTCCTGAGTTGATGCCTGTAACAGAAGACAGAGACAGTTTAGTCTGCTTTGTTCTACATGGTGTTTAATGTTATCTTCCTTTTCCTTTTCTCTTCCTTGGGAAGTAGGCAGGAGGAGATCATCACAAGCCAGTGTCAATAGGATGTTAAAGGTTAGTGAGATAGACATGGATCCATAAACCCTAGAATGCAATGAATAACTAATATGAGACAACAGAGTGGTTCCCCTCCCCTTACCAACAATATCAAGAGAGGGATGGTGAAGGACATCTGCATGACTGTTACATTATACCCCTTGACCATTATACACTAACCCAGTTAGATGCTCTTGCATGGGGTCTATTCTTTTCTTACTAAACAATGAGTCTGACAATTAGGTAAGGGTGCATCCTGCAACAGAAGAGGACAGCATAATGAAGACAGAGAGGGGGGGAAATGAATGTATTGAAAAGGCAAGGCTGAAATAACTGCTTCAAGCAGCCCACTTAAAGGGATAGGTTGCTCACCTGCAGAGACCCAACAGTAGACAAAATTTGTGGGTGAGGCTTCTATTTCCTCTTTCCTGCAGAACAGGCCACATCCTCTAATTTCATTCCTGTCTTTAATAACACATGATATAACCCTTGCCAGATTTATCTCTCACTCACAATTTTGCTTTTTTCCCCCCTTATTCTTCAATTTTGCTTTTTTTTTACAGCATATAACAGAATAGCATCAAAGTTTTTTAGGACCATTCACCTGTCAATCTGTCAACCCCTGTTCAACAGATCTGACTGATTGCAGGCAATGATTTCAAAGCAGTGCAGTGCTAAATTAGACCTTTCCAATAGAAATTGAAGTTCCCAATGAAGCACTACACTTGCATTCCGCCCTCAGAGAACCGTGGTACCTAACTAGCATAAGACGTGAGATCTGCAAGCTTCTCATAAATAACATCCAGCTACTTTATTTACAATTAAACTATCTGGAATCTAGTACAAATCTTCTATGCAAACACACATTCTTACTATTGTATATGAAACTGATATTGGATACATAGACAAAACTAGCAAGTATCAAACAAGTTGCATATGATCATCAGGTATTCGTCTGATGGGAATCTTTCGAAGAGCTACAGCTATCCAACTCACAAAAGGGATCATAGACTTCCTTGGATTTAGGGGACAAAAAATCTACCATAAAGAACAGTAAAAAAGTGTCTTATACATATGAGCTTGTTACCAACCATCATGAAACATTTCAGAGAGGCCAATTAGCAAACTAGTGGATGGGTGTAAGGCAACCTGAAGTAACAAAACATGTGCTGATGCTTCAGAAATCACCATCTCATAGGACAGAAAAGAGTTACTTAAGAGTTCCTATAGGAATTATTGTTATCAATGAGCTGGAGTTCAAGTTAATGCTAATGTCACTGTTGTCTCTAGGAAGCCAAAGAAACCTCTTTCCTTTTGGATGTGTTGGAGACAATGGACAACAGCCTTTGAATGCCCTGTTTCTCATGGTTACTAAATGGGTGAGTTTTCGGTTCCCCGGGTCCTTCATATGAAGCCATGACACCTGAAATGCAATTTCTTGCTGCTGTTGTTGACTTGACCCGACTATAACTAGGTCTTCCAGCCTTTATGAATCAACATACATAAGACATCTAAAGAGATCAAACAAGACAACATCATGCTGCCTGTCAGCAGTGCTCCAGTAAGTTCACAGTTCATTTCCTAGCTGACTAAACCTAATTAAAGTGTATCCCTAGATATAACATGAATAGGGATGTGTCAGAAACTAAGCATAAGCAAATAGATTCATAATGAAATCAGTGATAATTGGAATTTTAGATGGCAAGACTAGCTTGCAAATTCAGGGGAGTAACCATTCCTACTGAGATTAAGAATTTACTGAAAATTCATGTAGAACCTTTCATAGGGTAAGTAATGAAATATTTGAGCAGATGGGCACCCCTTTGCCTCTGGGGCAAAATTAATATTATCTAAATGCATGTACTTCCCAGACTGCTGCATGCCCTAAGAGGTTTCCCAGTTATTATTCTGCTATTGTATTTTAGAAAATTTAATGTGTTCTTAAATATTCTTAGGTAGCAAAGGAGAGGACAACAATGAGATAGGACACTGCATAAAGAGCAAATTCTAGTGATACTCAAAAGTTTCCACTTCTGGAAATTTTATTTTGCTCCAACACCTGTCCAAAAGGTCTGTGACTCCAGCATGACAAAGCAAGCTGATCTCAGGGAATTCATTTTTGGTCCTGCACTGTCATATGACTGGCACTGACAGTGATACAATTCTTCACACTGAAAATATGAATAATATCACCAGTAATATCACAATTCCACAGTCTCAGCCCTTTCGCACAGAGGTTATCCAGGGTGGCACTTCAATCTTGCCTGATTTTATGAGGGAATTTAATCTCCATGGTTCTCTCCAATTTTCTTCATTGAAAAGAGAGTTCATAAATATCTAAGATAAATGAATGCATGAATTAGGTAGTGGGGTTATTAAGTCAAAAACACACACATATAGATAGATATCGATATCGATATAGATATAGATATATATTAGATTTAGATATAGATATAGATATAGATGATATAGATAGATATAGATATAGATATAGATATAGATATAGATATAGATATAGATATAGATATAGATGTAGATGTAGATGTAGATGTAGATATAGATATAGATAGATTAGATATAGATAGACACCACAGGTTAAGTGGCCCATTCCCACTGCAGGAGCATAGAGTGTTGTTGCATGATGTTTCCCAACACCCCACGCCCCGTGCCCAATACAGAATGGAGCCATTCCATGCCTTATATTATACTAACCCAGGACAAAAAAAAATAAAAATAAAAAAATTAAAATTATAATTTTAACAGTTACAGACAATCCTTTATATGTAGGTATTCAGGTCACTATAGAATATGCAGGTAGCATGAGGATCTCGCACCACAGCTGTGTTTCTCTTTGAATTATTAATTCTCCATGGCTGTTTTAAAGGTTGGATATTTAGATAGATAGATAAATAGATAGATATTTTAATCATGCAACAGAAAGGTGCGTAAGAATGGAATTAATATTAATTCTTGCCCTGTCATTAATTTAAAGTAACACTACATCTGGAGCATATTACTGGATGGGGGGAGGGTGCAGGGGGGAGGCAGGGGGGAGAAATACCTGCCAATAAAACTACATGTTGCTGACTAACAGCAATATTAGGATGTCACAAAATAATCCTCTGGTCGTTTAAAATTATTTCACCATAGACATAAACTTCTAAGATCCCTTAATCTTGTTCCATCATCAAAATACATATTTTATAGCTACAGGGCTGAGAGAAACTGCTGAAATCCTTTGACCTCAACATGGCAGTACCACTTTAAATCAGAAAGGAATTGACCCACTTAAAGTTAGTGGGTTTAGGTTCTGCAATCATTTTGTTTCTTTTATAAACAAGAGTGACTGGATATTTTGTAACTGTTTTAGATATTGAGTAACAAGTAGCTATTGGGTTACATAAAAACCACCTAGAAAAGAATGGCAGATTGGGTTTTTTGAGGCTTTTAGTGTACTTTATGCATGAGGGAAAGCATAAGTTTAGAAGAAACCTGCATGAGCAAGAAATAGACTTCTTTAGGTGCATGGTGTTGAGCAACCAACATTTAGAAAAGTTTACTACTTTGAAATGACATAGAAGTACTTGATCTTAGGTACCATAACCGGCATCTGAGGGTTTAACAATAGCTGGCATTCAAGGCAGTACAGAGTTTAAAGTTTATAATCATTAAAATTACAGAAGTCCTTGCCTACAAGCTTCATGTGCTACTTTACCAAAGCTCTCAAACCTGAATGTTATAACAGAAAGGGAGACACCACCCTACAGCACCGGCTGAGACCCTCCAAACAAGACCACACTCCAGGGAACAAAAAAAGTCTCTCTTGTATCTTCTGCAGCTCAGGAGTAAACCTAAAATTCCAGGATGTGTAACTTTCTGGGATGAACAGGAGTAACTATAAAAGTGTAATTAATTGAGATTCTTTTCGCAAGCTATACCAGATCAATAAGGCATATAACTGTGAATTAACTCTCAATAAATCAGACATGCAAAGGGCTTGCTGACTCTGTCTACATTGGCATGTATTGCAGGCTAATGTGATTCTTCCTACCATGTTCAAAGAAGCAGGACTTAAAACACTTTTCAGTAGACAAAAAATTACATTAAGAAACTACGTGGTCATTAATTAAATTTACTTTAAAAAAACAAACAAACAAACAAAAAAAAAAAAAAACAAAAAAAAACCACCAAACCAAAAAACCTAAACAACACATAACATTATTTGTTTAATATAAAACCTTATATGCAATTCTGCTATGCAACTCAAATAACAGACCAAAGCACATACTGAAGTTCATTTTTGCTGTGGCAGAAGGTTTCTGTTCTGTGCACCAGATAAAACATTTCATCCTGGCCCTGTGAGAGTTGGAGGGAGATCTCTTACCAAAATGGAAGGTCAGAATGTGAACTACGGGTGTATTTTCCATGAATTATTGACCGAGATTTTTTTCCAGTAATAGGATAAATGCTTTCAGAAAAAGAACTAGCATAGCAAGACACTCAATGTGGTATTTTCTCTCTGTGTGCTAGAAGCAGCAGGGGAGGAGCAGCACCATTTCATTGTTTATTTTAAGAAATTAGCCTTTTATACAAAAATTGAGATCCATTATCACTCTAGTCACTGACTATACCAAAGTGAGAGCAGATAAGAAACATATCCCTGTGTATTTCAGATTAAAAATCAATAATTCCAATACTGTATTTAATCTGTGTACACTAACGTACATGCTCAGAGCTCAACAACTGTTTTTTCTTCTGTATCTGTTATGGAGCACAGCTCCTGTTCCAGGGTTATTGTATCCTAGCCATCCTCTTTGCACTGAAGAAAAGTGTGACGCAGTATGCATTACCAGGTATACCTCAGGACTCACTGTGATGAGTCAACCCACAGCATTCACCATAAACCCAGGGCACCTACTCCTTACAATCACTTATAGTATCAGACAACATGCGTTGCCTTATAGCCCACCACCTTTCTCATGTTTATATTTCCTTTATGCACAGCCAGTGACTGAAAAGAGCAAAATAGGATAATCTATGGCTTTGGTTTTTTGTTGGTGGTGTTTTGAGGAGGGGATTTTTGTCAATGTATGTTCTGCTCTTTGTTTAAACAAAAAACATGGGGGGAAAAGCTTATTGTTCTCATCACTTGATAAATGTAATCCCCATGAGCAGATTTTTTTCCCATCTGGATTAGAAAGATGAGAGCAGTCAAGGCTTGCCTGTTTACCCATCTGCAACCAAGCCATAGGGTGCAATAGGTTTTACTTGGATAGTATATAAAGATAATTCACAACATTACTAACAATTGATAATTGTTGATGAACTTCTGTGACTGGATGCTAAAAGTGTTTTCCTTTAGGTCCTAAATTTTTGGGGGTTTTATGTTTCTTGCATCCTTTGCTCTGTTACAAAATAGAGTAAATGAATCAATTATTTATTTTTTTAAGGGAAAAAATGGATTTGCCTTTTTTCTGACTTCTGTATTAAAATGGCATAAAGTTGGATACACCTTAGCCCATAGTAGAGTATTCATACTAGGTATGAAGTAATGTGCTCTATGCAATCCTGCTTTAGCAGGGGAGTTGGGCTAGATGATCTCTAGAGGTCCCTTCCAACTCTGACAATTCCATGAAGTGAATTAACAGTTCAGCACAAAATCAGAATATATGATTTATTGGCAAATGCTTTTGTTCTGCGAGTGAAACTAATTTAGTTAAACAACATTTAAAAGTATAAATGTTCCTTC
Organism: Calidris pugnax; assembly: GCF_001431845.1. Taxonomy (NCBI): domain Eukaryota; kingdom Metazoa; phylum Chordata; class Aves; order Charadriiformes; family Scolopacidae; genus Calidris; species Calidris pugnax. The sequence goes on along the minus strand of NW_015090830.1, from coordinate 5,921,364 downwards.
ATAAAAGCATTTAAGTATATAAAAACATTTAAGTATAAATGTTCCCTCAAATATTGACTAGCTCTAAATATTGACAGACAAATCAAGCTGGATAGATTGTTTGCTAGATTGAATGCTGGATCCATTGACCTTCAAATCCATCATGTTTTGCAACCTGTATTTAATTGCCTTACAGCAACACACTTTTCTTTATTCTCTGTCAAGCAAATACCTGACATACTGTGTGCACTATTGTCAAACAAAAGAATGGTTCTTTCCCTGGAGTATGACATGCAAGTGGGAGGGAAAGAGAGAAGTAAAGGTTATTTTAATTTAGTTCTCAGTTCTCTCTCAGACAAGTTGCTTAGCTCACCATAAATTCATCACCACACGGCTCAGCTATTCCTAGTATGCTACCTTCAAAAATTTATTATTTATGGATGCAGTCATGGAGTAACTCAAATGTCTGCAACAATTCCATGACAGAGATTCAAAAGGAATATTACACGTCTACATTTTATAGTAGTCCTTTGTTAAGCTGATAAAATGATTAAAGTTAAATGCACCATGATCCCTGTTGCTGCACACCTATGTTCCAAAGATATTATTTAAATTAATTGTCCATGTAAACCAGATGACTCTGAGGTCCATCACAACATGATTGTTGCTGTCACTGCAGCAAGAGCATATAAGGGACCAAGGGTAGGTATTGAAGAAGGAAAAGGCAATCAGCATGATGAACAGGAAAAAAGTTAATAGCTAAAGCAGAGCTGGTCTGCTACATCCCATTCAACAGCTCCCTAAAATGAAGTACTATTGGATTACATTTTGTCAGTCAGGTTATTCATCTGAAATACTAGAGCCATCTAGACAGGATTAAAAAGGCTAAGAGTGTTCCCCATGATAATAAACATTAAACCCGATGACTGAATGAGAGACAGAGGGTGATCCTGTTTGTGTGTGTGTGCATGCACAGGCGTGTGTTACCCTGCATGAAATGGCCTCTATAGGCTTGAGTGATTCAACTGCATTTCTGCCCGAGCCTTTTATCCTGCATGCACACAGTCAAATGCATCAAATATTTACCATTGTGGAGCAAAGCGATGCTGTGAGTTTGGAGTGCTGGTAACGACCCCGTCCAAGCAACTCCCTAATAAAGTACAGATGTGGTTTCAAAATGGAACAGAAGTACAGAACACACACATGCACACACACACACATGCATACACACAAAATACGCTGTGGGTTATTTACATTATGCCTGGTATTGATTATGACCAGATGGGAGGGGAAAGCAATAGCTGACAGATTGACCATATGGATCTGCTTTAATTTACCCTGAGTTATAGGTTTGCAATTCTTCCTCATCCCTTTTTGGCTCAGAAACCTGTGATTTGCTAAGGGGAGAAAAATGTAAACTTACTGTAAGGAGCATATTTCCATCATAAGCCTCCCAGTGCTACACTCAGGGTTTGAGCTATCTTTCTTTACAGGAATTGCAGTTCCGGCACCACTTCATAAAGCCACAGCCAGTACCATGAGCAGGAGTTTTTGTCACAGCCCAATGAACAAAAAGTGGTTTAATACTGATGAGCCTTGCAGACAATAGATCCTAACTGAAGAAGCTTTGTTTAAGACTCTGCTTTTCAAAAGCTGTTTCAGCCAGCCTCATACAACATACCAATAAAAAACCCAGAGATGGCAGTTGTGAAGGCATCATTCTATTCTGAAAACTGGGAGCCCTCAGCACTGCTTTGAGCTTCAAAGCCTTGGCTCTGGAGGCTTTCTAAATAGCTGCTCTTCCTACAAGAGTCAGATATAGCAGGAGCTACAAACTCACTTAAAGTAACAAAAGAAAACACAGTCTCCCCACCCAGCTGTGACCTTCTGAGACTTGTGCATTATGCATTAGAAGGCTGGAGTGTAAATGGATACTTCAGAAGAGCTTGAAGAAAAAAAAAAGTCTAATCGACAAAAAAAAAAAGCTTTTTGGTCTTTCTGCTAAAAGTGGATTTGAAACAACGTATTTTCTGTACAGTTTAACCTTTAATTTCTATTGTTTTGATTTGCAGCCACTTCCATCCCACTTCCAAGGGCAGAGGACAAACAACCCTCTATTGCTCATAGGTTTTATTTATATATATGCACCATTATAGTTATCTAACCTTTCCACTTTTCAAATCCATCACTTATGCCTGCTGCCAAACAAGTTGCTGAAGATTTTCAGTGCTCTCAAAATCCATATTGCTGCTCTAAAACAAGTAGCATCAGCATCAAAGAAACAACATATAGAGCTGAGACAGAATGAAAAGAGATGATGCAAACTAGGTAATCAGCACTATAAAGAAATGTGCACCATGTTCCAATGTGTTATTCATATCTTCTGAGGGTTACAGGCGGCTTCCAGCCTCTCTGGCACTAAAAGGCATGAATCCCACCTTTCAGTTTTTGAGTCAAGAAGATCTGTGATAGCCAGAATTTGTGACTGGTCAGAGTTTTGTCCCTCAATTTTGTGACTTTCTCTGCAATCTTGGACAACTGGGGAGTTTTATTCCATTTTCTTACCCCTAAAATGGGAATAAGCACTAATTCATGCACAGCAACTGCTAGTGGAATTAGCAAAGCACTTTCAAACGCATAGCTAAAAGCCATGCTCCATCGACTCTAGCTCTGCCTGGCCATAATTCTAAAACCACAAAGAAGCTGAAAAGGTTGCACCCAATCTGGTAAACTATTCTCAGTTCTAAATTTAATAGTCTACTGGAACAAATGGCAAAAGCCCTGCTGATTAAACACAGTTAGGATTTCACCCCACTAAACAAAATTCCTAATGGAACTCGTGCACTTCAAACATTTGTACACTGTAGCCTTGTATTTTCAGTTTCAGAAAGGTATTTCGTAATTCACGCATGACTGCTGCTCTACAAAAGAATATTAAATACAATTTCAATATTGGGTGAAACCTTTACAAAAAAGAGTGTTTGTCCTTAAAGTCATGCTTTTTGTAAACAAATTATATTTAAATTTGATGTCTACTTGAGCAAGAAATTTATTTTCTATTATCATTTTTGACAAAGGTTAACAGCTTTACACTCTCCAACACATATAGTCAACATCCAAAGACAAGTTTTAGAAAATGTAAGACTATTTGTAGTATTTCCCCTTCCTCAGACAACATGCACAAAGAGTTCAATTTACTATTATGCTGTCATTTCACCTATCAAGCCTGTGACAAAACCAGCCTGGGAATCTATAGCTCTCAAATCCCAGCCATATACATTAGCAGATAAACCACACTGTTTCCTTTTGTGCCTATGCTACTCTGACGATAGGTAAGATTGGAAGTCAACTTAGGGAAAACTACTATTTCAGTGTAAAAAGAAGAGAGGTTACAGATGCACCCCCAAAGGTGAATAACAAAGAGTAATATGTGAGTTCTTCTCTTCGTGGTGGAAATTCTGCCTGAGATAACTTGCACAACCGGGACTAACGTTTACACAACCGTGTAGAAACAGAATGGCATCCTAGTGATACAGCTTTAGAGGTTTACTCAGAGTGACAATACAGTTCATTATTGGAGGGTGTTGGCCCTTATTTCTAAGTGGTCCCCCTGGAGCCACACTGGCAGAAGCTTGGAAAGAGGCCGAGCTGTACTGGGGTCCTTTAGTTTCAGCCTAAGGATAATGCATTACCTCCGGACTTGCAGAGTAGAACAGTTAGTAGGATGCAAGGAGAAGTTATTTAGATTTTCAATTAGTGTTGTGACACAGAGGAGGAAAAACAGACTCAGGTTAGTACATAAAATACATGCAAAAAGGTACACTGGGAACAGGGTTAAAATCTTTAAACTTCAGCCGTAAAATATAGTCACATGTCAAAGGACTTTCCCTAAGAGAAGACAGAAAATCTGCTGTCTTTGGAAAGCAGCTTGGAGGGCAAACTCAGTACAGAGCATGTCAAGGTAGATTTCTTTCAGCTGTATGGATGTTCAAATCCAAATATTCACCCTGAAAAGTCAAATTCAGAAATGCTAGGTTTCACACTGTTTTCACCAAACCGTGAAATGCAAGCAATCCTTGATAGACAGCTTTGCTCCTAAGTTTCCCCTCTGCATATTAATTCAAGGTTTCAGGCATACCTAGCCAATGTTAGGTAAAAAATCAGAATATCTGAGTGGGATGTAAGTGGCAATGTAGATGCAAGTCCTTCACTATACAATACAGGCAGAGGCCATGTAACATGCCTACTTGAGATGCTATATGCAATGTACTACACAAATGTTCAAATTGCAACTGTGTTGATAGAGCACTGAATACTGCTTGAATGTATTCAGTAGCTCTGCTGGGTTTCTTGACTTAGCTCATTCTTCATCAGGAAAAAGTAGTACTACTTCTGACATCAAGCAGGTATGCCACTTACATGACCATATGCCGGTATATTATACAAGCTTGTGGACACCTCCTTACATACATAAAACTGTGTAAGTAATTTTAGATGGATTATACTTGTTAAATCCAAAGGTGTGCATCTGATTTGTAAAAATAATTCTTATGCTACCTAAAGTCCTGGCTTGGTGTTCTGACATACCTGTGACAACAGATTAAAATTAGATGACCCAGGTGTCCCTCTGCATCTTCCTAACAGATGCTGTTAGCCAGCCAAATTACCCTTAATTGAAGTTGTGGGCAATAACCCCTTCAAGCGTCTAGTTTTAATCCATTGACACAAATCTGCTGGATACCATAGAAGCTGTTATATTGTCCAAAAGTGCTTTTGTCGGTGTAGCTTGTTTCACACATTGAACCACTATAAATTGTGCTAGCCCTAGCACCTTTTTGCTAGTATAACTGTGATTCCATTAGTAGGGTTTTATTGGGAAAGTTATCCAGTAAAGCTATCTGTAAAGCCAGGTCTTTTATTAGGAGTGAAACTGCTAACAAGTCTGACATTCAAATTACCATTACTAGCCAGCTGAGTTATCTTGCTGAAATGAATGGATTATTCACACCTCTCTGAACTACTGCTGCAAACTCTTTGCTCTGCCTCCTGTGATTCAAGTTTCTGAGGTTTTCTTTGCAAGCAGAACCCATAAAAACACCATTATTTTTCAAAATTCAGAGGACCAAGCTATTGACACAAAATAGTGGCCTAGTATGATCTGCTACTGCTTCCAGACCTACTCCAGGCACTTACTAGAAATAGCCTGGAAAATTCCCTAGGTTACCTGGAAAGTTCCCAAACTCCTTCTCAGCAAGAAAATGCAGAGATCATACTAAGAGAAAGAGTAATCTCACGGTTAATATTCAGGTTCTCCTGAACGCAACTTTGGGAAAATATTTTTATTTTCTTTGCTGCAGCTTTCCCACTGAAAGGTGATAGTCCTCTTCCTCTTACAGGCCTGCTGTGATGGACCTTGCAGCTCACTGCATGAGTAGGGAGAGTCTAAAGCTTTCAAGTGGTTTGAGAAAAAAAATAACAAAATAATGTTGATCAAGGGACTGCTAACAAAAAGACTACAAAATACATCAGTTGTGCTCTTTCTGGATGCTGCTGTACTGGTTTCAATCTTTTTGGTTAAAAGCTGCAGAAGTCCTGCCAGGGCAGTCACAGGGCCTCTCAAGTGGGTCTCTGGCTACGTGATCAAAGAGGCCATGATGCAGGTATGCACTTGGACCAGAACAAAGGTACCATAGCAGCTCCTGAGAAAGGAGCAGGCTGTGTATTTGAAAGCCTGAGAAAGAAGCAAGCTGCATGCTGAAAGACAAGACGCTTGATCATGCAAAAAACATAGCCCTGACTCATCCTAGGGTGCTTTGGGACAGCTCCAAGCTGTACTCAAGTCACATGATGGCTTTGCTGCTTTCAAAATTCAGGACAGTTCTATTTGCCTTGGGTTAACTGGTTCACATGTCCCTTGCTTACATGTAAAAGAATCATCTACTAGGAAAAAAAAAAAAAGGGCAAAAAAATTACGTAAATAAAAAAGGCACAAGTTTGGGGATTTGAGGGTTGATTTTTGTTAAACAATGGGCTTCGTGGGTAATCAAAACCCTGGCTTCTTTGGACTTATATATTAGTGTGATAGACTGTGGATTACAGTGGAGAGGTCTCTGACAATTCTGAAAAGACCTTAAAAAAACAGAGATTAGTAAATAAACGTAGACAGCAGGAGTGGGCCCTTGATTTTCCACAAAAAGGGGAAAAAGAAGGCACAGGAAGAGGCCTGACCTTCCTCTTCCGTGGACACCAACCCAGCACAGAATTATAGTCCCGTCTCACTTGCTTCATGCAAACAAAGAGCAATGCCCATGAATGGAGGTACACTGTCCCGAATTCTTCTCTCCTTGCTTTCATCAGCCACAGCATGCTCATCCGGGGTCAGAGTAATGCTGCATAACTGATGGATATTCACATTCTGGAGTATCACAGCCTGGTAAGTAACAGCATTCACACAGCTGGGAAGAAAGAGATTCTTGTTAAATAAATGAGACCAGAATTAGAAGGCAAGGATTTTAACTAAAGATACATATTTCTAATGCATATTTCTGACAGCTTGTTCGCCTTGCACCGAGTGCTTCAAGATGTACAAAAATGTACATGTATTTAAGACAGCTGGATCTCTGTGCCATCAAGTGCTTCTGAGGCTGCAGTTTTACAGTTTGAAAGCTACCATGCTCACTTTGTGCCATGTATTTGAAAAATGTTTCCTAAAATAAACAAAACATTAAAGAAAAATCATTATTATCATTGCTGCATTCTGTTTTACATGACAATGCAAACATTATTGAACGTTACAGAAAAAGGTCACAGGAGCATTTTTTCAGGGAGTTTCAGATAAACCCAATTTTTGAGAGTAATGAGAGCTTGAGACAGTGGAAACAGCCACAAGACCAGGCATAAGGCAGAGTAAGGTAGAAATGCAGAAAACAGGTCAGGCTTGCTACAAGGTCTGAAGAAAAAATGAAGAATACTGTTAAGCTTTATATTTCGGGTTCAGTGTAGCTGCTACAGATTAGCTATTTGTCGGGTTTCACCCACACATGGCCAGACAACATTTGGCAGTTTCACTTTGAGATGGCTTGTAGTCAAATTTAGAGTCAAATATAGTGACATTCTCAAGCCTGATTCAAGAGCTTATTACTCAGGCCCTGCTCAGAAGAATTGGGCTAAAACAATGCAAGCGCACAAGCATCAAATCAAAGGAAACATACCGTGCCTTTTTTTTCTCTTCCTCTTTTTCTTTTTTTTTTTTTTTCTTTCAAACCTACTCTACTGGGTTTGTACAGTGCACAGATCAGACTGATTTAAAAATTCTACAGAGATGAATCTTAACGTAAAACTAAGATATTTGTGCTTATCTTTCTGGGGACAATTCTGCACTCCCTCCTGCCTACTGCACCCCAACTCTCTACTTTCAGAGCTTTCCATACAGCATCTCTGGTTCTTGCAGACTTGGTCAGCAATAAGTATTTTGGACATGGAGATTTTCAAAGACATGGGAGAAAAATGCCGTGACACCTTTAAGTATTTATATCACAGGGCTAACCCAAAAGATACACCCACTTGGGTAACTCTGATAAGTAGACCAGCTTTGACCTCTTTATCTTCTTTCTCTGTTCATGCTTTCTTCTTGCTGAGCAGAGACATTAACTATGCCCCTAGGTGAGTGGGTGGGTGGAGGTATGGAAAAAATGTTAGCTCAGCTTCCTAATAACTTGAGCTGCTCTACTGTATGTCAGATTTTGGTAGGTTCTGAAAGTCATGATGGTAGTCATTTGCCCATGTTACATCAACATTGTTTCCATCTAAGCTTCATAACATATATTAAACTAACCTGGTTTCTAAAATAACAATTTTTCAAGTAACACTTGGAACAAAAGGGAAAAAAAGCAAATCTGTTCTTTCTACCAAGCCAATGATACAAACAGTTTACTAAATTATGCTGTGAGTATAAATCGCATTTTGGTTTGGTCTACTTCTTTTTCACAGATCTGTGGAAAGCTGGGGTTTAATGTTTGTAAAGATTTCTTTGCTTATCAAATCACAAAGTCTTCCATAAATAATCTCCAGTGAATGCCTTTTGATGGTAAAAATGACAGTAATAGCAGGGCAAATAAATGAGAAACAGATTGCTTCAATTCTTATTGAAAATAAGGGACTGGATTAATGCAATGATGACATTGAAAACAATTGTGAGTGGATAAAAATCTCTGTTTACTGACATGGTCAGTATTTAAGCCTAGAAGAAATTCATCGTGCACTGTTTCTAAGGTGTATTTTGCTCTTCGAAGTGCTTTATAAATGTTATAATTCATATCCTAAAACATTCTGAGGTCCTTCATTTCCTATTCCAAATGATTCACATTAGGTAACCTCTTTAGAAGCAAACTATACAGACTTCTAAAAAAGTGACTTGTTCATGGATAAAGAGGAAGTGAACATAAAAGCTAGCACTGGATGTCCAAAGCTCCAGCCTCCCACCTGCTCAGGTTTAGATCAGACCAAACCACCTCCTCTGCTTGGTTGGCCATGTTTTCAGTCATAATGGTTCTTACGATTGTGAGTTTCAAACCATCACTCATTCCAGTTGTTAAGAAACCCTGTATTCAGCATGCAGAAGCAACAGCCTTTACCGTGACCATTATAATTTATTACAAAGTGCTCCAAAAGTACCTAGATACCCACAGCCCACACTGGTGCCTCATGTGCTAGGAATCAGCCAAAGACAATTGTTCAGTAGCGCAATTTGTTCCTAATTAATAGACCTGCTGGGGACAGGCAAAGTCACAAAGAATGAGTTAGTCCTCCAGATTCAGCCATTTCATTTAGAACTTGTAGCTTGCCCACATCTTAAAGGAACCCAGGAATAAACCAGCATGGGTGGCTGAACCATGTACTGTTGAGCCTAGAGGCAGTTTTGAGCAACTGAGACTGTGAGTTCTTATGCAGAAAATGTTTACACCCCAGTCCCTGCTGTCCAGAAAAACATTTCAGAGACATCTTCAAAGTACTTGGGTCAGAGGCTGCAAGCAGGGAAGTAGCCACACCATAAGTCTCAAAGGGTACTAAATAGCTCAAACATTTACTTACATTCTCAGGTGCGATTCGTAACCTGTGTTGAGAATTATGAATACACTAAGGACAGTACTTGAGTTAGCTAGCTTTAAATTTATCTTTAAGGACTTTATTAACCACAGTGACTACAATATTGGCACATCCTTAGGTAGCAAGGCTTTGCAGGAAAGAAAATACCCATGGCAACACATGGAGTAACTGCACTGGCAAGGGCAACGGCACTCCAACCTCTTGCTGGGATTTTACTCACAAATATGAAGTAGGAAGTAAGAATTACTAAAAATAGGATGTCAAATACTGTGTCAAACAGCTTTTTTTGACAGTTACTTGGTTTCGAAAGTTTTACTTTCAGCCATTTCAGCACCGAAGCAAGCAGTTCTCAATAAATGTAAAAGTATACAATTCAAACAAACCCCTCACAAATTAAACTGCAAGATGTCACAGAAATCTCTCTATATGCTCTACTTAGTTTGATATTTTTGTTCTTATAACTTTTTTCCTTTAATTTCTTTTTTTTAAAAAAAAGTTACTTTTGCTCTTGAAGTAACTTTCCGTTTCCACACATTCTTTGCCCATCATTCACAACCTACCTTCCTATAATAATAAAGAGTGGATTTATGTCTAATTTGCTGAAATAACTGTATTCATTTATTTCCAGTACAGAGTATAAAAAATAAAAAAAAAAAAAGAAAAAGAAAAAGAAAGGTGATTTTTGCTTTTTTATTAAAAGAATATATTTTTATTTTGTTTTTTTCTTCCCCGATTGTTGTCACAGACTCTGGGATTGTGGCAGCACATTTAAAAAATGTCTTCTAAATAAGTTAAAATCATGCCACACAGCAAACTGAAATGAGGCATTGAATCCCATCTCCCATAGGAATAAATTTGCAAAATTCTTTCAAGTCAATTTTCTTACACTGATCTACTGAGAAAATGGTGGTGGAAAGGGGTTAATCCCCTTTTGAATCATTCTTCCCCTCTCCCATTACACTCCTGTCCTCTTATCACCTCTTTTTGAGTTGTAAGACTTAAAGTCAGAAATATTTTCAGGAAGTTTTCATAATGCTGATGACACTTCAAATGGGTTAGAGGGGACAGAGAGAGAGAGATTAACTAAGTAACTATATTTGTATGTGTTAGCTCAGAAAGCAATTAACTGCTGTAACAGGAGACCCAACAGATTGGTGCCTACTGAGAGTTTATATGACTAATGCTGTGTGACTGTATCAAGAAGAGCAGTTTGCCCACTAGAGAAGCTAACACATTACTATGTAAGAAGTAATTCACTTTGAACTCAGATTTTTAAGCTTGCAGCTGCTCTCAACATTTTTTTTGAGCTTTATGCTTCCTTTTTTCCGTAATTATTTTTGACAACTCCGCCCCTCCTACTCAGCCCAGTGAAAAGCAATGCGGTGGAAAAAGCATTGTACTTGCACAACAAAAATGGGTAGTTGTGTATTTTCTTGTCTGCCTAACCCTTCTTCCTTTCCTACTCTCCAGAAAGCCCCAGACTCAAAATATAATAAAGGACAAAAGCTGAATGTCCACTCTTCTAGAAATGAACAACAAAACTCCTATTAATTCCAGTGACAGCATTGTCTGAATTGATATTAAAGCAATTCTCACCTCCTACTCCCCGGACCCCCAGTTTCTCCCCAGTGTAAAGTAACCATCCCAGACAGATCCAGTTGATAGTTCCTCTAGCAGTTACCTTGGACTGCAGGACTGGCTAAAAGCAGTGTTACCTTCCATGTGGTCCAAGACAGGCCACATCTATGCCTAGTTCACAACAGTATTCATTCCAAAGTGATTCCTTCCAGCTGCAGTGGTATCTGATATTGTGGTAACACTGAGAAATCACTGAGAGTTTGTCGTTGCAGGTTTTCTGAAGGCTGGGCCTTTGAACCTTGGGGAGGAGGGAGATGGATGGTAAGTGAATCCCCTCAAGGCTACACAACTTAGAGGCAACACAAATAAGTTAAACATCTTTCATTGTCCTCCTCAGAGGATCCTCTTACCTGTGTCTGAAGTCACACATTTTATATCTGCTTTACATTATTTTCCTGGGAGGCATCCTTGGAAGACAGATCCGTGACTTCCTACCTAGCCAAGGCTGGAGGAAATCACACAACCCCTCTTCCTCTGCTTCTCTTTCAGTAATACTAACAAGTGTTTTGAAGTCTCCAGTTCCAGCAGATGAAAGACACTTGAGGCAAAGCTTTACATACTGATTATTAGGTTTCCCTCTCACACAGATCATAGGTTTCTCACCCACTTAATTGTCTTTTTTAAAAAAATGGTACAGGAAAACTGCTGCAGAAATCTGACACATATTAAGGGAGTGCAGGAATTGATAAACAATGCAAAGAATAAAGATCGATTGCTTTGAGAATAACTGATGAGATCATTCACTTATGAAATAGCAGGCTTGATAGCAAGGATCAGGTGTCCCTGAACTAGCTCCTGAAGTGTAACCATACCATGTAATTAATATCGGCCCTCAGAGAGGCTAACATTTCTGTTCAAGTCGCGTTTCCTTCTGCTATCAGTGAGTTTTTCTGCAGGCTCAAGGCACAGCAAAGCAGAAAAACAGGGAGTGCAGTGCTGTTATATAGAGGCTGCATTGTCTGCAGAAGCACACTGCTAGCTGGTAGTGAAAGAAGCAACAAAGAGACTGCTGGAGGGTCACTTGGAAATAAAAGAAAAAATAAAAAAATAAATAAAAATGCCAGAGCTGTAGCACTGGATATGCTAGCTATTACAACTTGGCTCAGGAAACAGAGGACTTTCCAGGGCCATTTCCAGCCTTTGCAGGAGACTGTGCTCTCTCTTGAACACAGAACAGACTTGGCTGAGTGGGCTTGCTGTACCCTGTCACACTATTCATGGCAATCGTGCTTGTTTTATCCTCTGCTTTTCCGAAGGGAAGGGTAAAAAGAAGTGTCCCCAACAGTTCTTCAAAAATATAGAAAAAGCTAACCAAACCCAGCAAAAATAATTAAAACCTAAGGCCAGCTTAAAAAACATGTTGGAAGTCATACAGCTGCAGTCTTCAAAGGCTTGCTTTTTTCTGGAGAGGGGTGGAGAAGAGAGCTTTGATTTAAACACCACCACCACCACAATGGATCATTTGATCTTTTGGTTCCTCCTGTTTTATTTTAATTAATGTTTCTAAGTACTGATTTAAAGTCAATCCAGCTATATTAAAGGTTCATTGCAGGATTAAGACAGATTTGAAACCAAGCCCAATACAGTCAGCAGAGACAAGTTCAAAATGGCTACTCAGTAAATAAAAAACATATCACGCTGGTAGTGTTTTGAACGACCAGCCAATAAAATCAAGCAGCATTTCTAAACACTGTGGTGGTTTTTTTTTTTCCCCTGGCAATGAAAATCTTTTAAACTCCTAGGCCTTTGTGCCACTTGTGAAACATTCCTTTTCTTTTTTTTTTTTTTTTTTAAGAACGTCAAGTATGCAGTCATTACCCGTGCTAAATGCAACATATATTAGCAACCTCATACAATTTTTTTTTTTTTTTTTTTTTTTTTTAAGAACGTCAAGTATGCAGTCATTACCCGTGCTAAATGCAACATATATTAGCAACCTCATACAATTTGATTCCACTTTTTTGCCAGGTTTTCAGGCTCAGAAATGGCAAGATTTCCTAGCTGGAGGTCGTGCCAAGGCTCTAACATTCTTTAGAGTATGTTCCTCTTACAAGTAGCACACACAGGACACAGAAGGAGCAAGGTTTGTGAAGACAATGAGCTTATTTTAGATTTTGCAGAGGCAATAGCCTTTCTAGCTCTTCCAGATAGGTTACATCCAGTTGACAGCCTGTCTGGGTGGTATTAGGACTGTGTCTAGGAACGTATTAGTATTTCATAAGGATTAGGCAGATCCTTTATGAAAAAGCCCCTATGTTTCACTTGCCTTATTGCCACCTCAGATGAGATAGCATGTCACAGGTATCAAAAAATGTCCCCTCCTCCCTTCCAGAGAGAATTTTATCCAAGTCATACAAGCTGAACCCCTCAGACCGTATCTATACTACTGTCTCTGTTCAGGGCTTCTGGCTTCTGCAGGTTTTGGAGAAGACGACAAAGAGGCATAGTAAATGCTTCACATGACACCTTGGAAAGCACCGTTCCTCATTCCCTCTTACAGAAACCTTTCCACAGCTAATGCAGCGGGTAGGTGGGAAAAGAGGAGACGTCCTGTGAAAAATGTGGATCTAGCTGTGATGGAGCTAGGGTATCAGCAGGAAAGAGTGTGTAGCAGAACAGTGTGGGCACTGGTGTTGCTATCAGCAGGTCCAGGATCAGCCGGTACGGTCCATTGTTCCTCCATTCAGTGCAGCTAGTCCCTCTAGCTCAAATGGAGAACAATTCACAGCTGTGGATATACTACCCTAATTCACTCTCTCCCCTGTGAGTGTGTCTACAGAGGGTATCAGGGGGCCTCCATTGCATTAGCGTTGCTACTAAAGCAAGGCAGTACTTACAGAAATGCATTGCAATTCTGACTCCTGCAGACATGCTTTGGTTACTTTCGTCCACTTAATGAGAAAATAATGTAAGGCCCAGCTGGTGTAAGTCAGCACGGAAGCAATGAGCCTAAGGAAACAGTGCCAATTTACCTCAGTGAGGATCTGGCCCAAGGGATTCATAATGGATGGAGATGTCTAGTCAAGTAGAGGTTAGAACAGCTCAAAACGTCTGCATTTATCCTCCAGTTTCACAGTTCAGACAGCTTCTGCCAAATGGTATGAGCAGCTGGACATCTCTTTCAAATCCATATTTAATTACCTAAAGCTGCACTGAAATGAAGAATCCTGCCCACAAAACAGATCAATATCTTACACTGCTTTAACTTCAGATCGTATTGAACAAGGAAAATGCTGCTGTAGCTTAAGAAGTAATCAAATAATCAAAGTTACAGAGCATCTAGGCTGAGGAAACCAAGAAAATAAACATTTTAAAACATTTTATTAGTTTATTGCCTTTGATGTAAGCAAATTTATACCCAATTTTTTTTTATTCAATGCAGGGGTGAGTAGTAGAAAAAATAATAATTACAGTCTGAGAACTGAAAGAATTGAGCAAGTTAAATTAAAAAATTGTGAGTTGTCATTCATGATATTGCTATCGATAGACAGAGATATTATGACTAAGTCAAACTATTTGGATCTGGATCATATTATTATTAACATCAATCTCTCTACTCTAATTTTCTCTTTCACCACAAAAACATACAAATTTCAAATCGGTGAATAACCATAGCTATGGATGGAAGCTGGAGGTCATTTAAATTCTCATTGAACTTTACTTCTTCACTTTCTCAATCTAAGCAGGAAAAAGTTCTCTTCAACATTGTTTGGTATTAAAAATTTAATCAAATATAGCTGGGATACACATGAGCATGAGGAATGGAATATAGGAAGGAATAAAAATGTTAGGCGGTTTTATTGATTTTGTTGGGACAATTTAAACTGTATGAGAGTACCTTGCATTATTGAATGGGATAGAATCCACATAAATGTAGGAACTTGGATTATACTTATAGCATCTAGTGTTAAGAACCTATTTTGAGGCTCTGAAGTTGAATTTTCAATCTTGTTAAAAAAGGCATTTTAAAGGCACGCCTCACTCGGTTTTGTCTACATCCTTGATCAAAAGCAATCTGAAACCCTCAGGTTTCTCAAGACTAGATAAAAGAAGCCTGGTTTAGAATATAGATATTAATATAAATTTGCTAGCACTGAATACAACATTCCATGAAACAGAAATAATATCTTTATTAATGTGTCACATTTTAAAATTAACATCTCCACATCTTTTTAGTTAACCTGAAAGTCTAAATCAGAGTAAGAAATTTGCCCCCTTAGCCACAGTGGTGAAAGCCTGAGTCTGTAAAACTAATTCTGTTTTATTTTATGGATGGATCAAACCCTAAAGCCCGAAATAACGCGACAACCTGAAGATAAGATATTATAGGAATCTCACTTTCTCTCTTTGGCCCTTTTAAAACTTAAAAGTGGCATCTTTCCTCTTAAAACAAAAAGGAAGTCGTTTATCTCTAGAAATAAACATTGGAAAATACTTTTTTCAGAGAAAGAGGCTCAGTTTCTTAATCTGACACAAACACTCAGATAGTTTCTGCAATGAAACAATTATCAATTTGAAACCCTAGCAGTAAATAAACTGCAGGTGTTTTCTGCTAAGAAATAACTCTTAATAAAAAATATGTTATATTGAGTACACCTACCTTATATAGAGCACACATTCGATCAAATAAGTGCCTGGTTGTGTCTTTCAGAACTTGTATTTGTCTGCTACGCAAAGGATTCCCAGGACTGCCAGTGTTGGTGAGGTTTTAAAAGGTAAAACTGCCTAACCATCAGGGAATGAGAAACCAGATTATACCTTCTTGACAAAGCTTCAAGGGCAATGTGCAAGCTCTGTTCCAAATTAAAGTTCAAAAGAATCCCATAATCAAACAAACTGAACATAAGTGGTATCCAAGGAGAGCGCAACAGTAGGCTACTTTGCAGGGACAGAGACAAAGATGGAATGGGAAATAATATAGTCAACCTTCACGGGCAAAAGAATGCAAAGAAAGGAAGTGAACGGTATGGAATCCAAGTGTGTTAGAACAAGGTAAAGAGGAGTGGTGTAGTTTTTTAATTAATGGTACAAGCAAAAAAGTCATAGACTTCCTGCCCCAGACTGACCAACCAGCTGTCTAAAGGCTTCCTTCACAATTTAGAAAATCCTTGCATGAGAAATGGCAGGTCCTTATCAAACGTCAAAACAATATATATATATATATATATATATATTTATAGTCATACACCTCAACCTCCCAAAGGTCGTGGGACAGTAACTCAAACGATATTTGTGAAGTATCCAGAAATGTTATTATCAACACCAGACCCCACACAGAAATTATTAATTATTTACTCAGAACAGGCTTGGCTCTGATTATACAGCAAAAAAGAGCATTGAGCACTGAAGGCTAGTGATAAAGGAGAAAAAAAAATGGTCATTTCCTCACCATTTATTGTATTGAGGCAGAAATCAGAGGGGGGAAATATTAAGTGATTATTAATTCAAATTTATGGTATATTGTATATGTGCAGGGATCAAGTCTGGACTGAACAGAGACTTTGTTCTTCAATTTTCTTACTTCCAGATTAGTAGTATTTTGCAAATGTGGCTTTATATGCAATACAAATAATACTTACAAGATAAGATAATACATTGCAAATTACAAGATAATACAATTGCAAATACACCTCCCACCTGCTCTAGTGGGAGGTGTCCCTGCCCATTGCAGGGGAGTTGGAACTCAATGATCTTTAAGGTCCTTTCCAACAGAAACCATTCTATAATTCTATGAAATTCAATGAATTACTAATGGGATATGATGTATTTCACAACCCAAGTTGTCAGCTAGTAGTACAAAACTCACAGACACCCTTTTGCAGGCAAGTCCTACAAATTTTCAGGTACCATTCCTCTTTGCTAGTTGCACGCTAGCCCTAATGAGAACCGCAGCTAAGTAGCCCTGCCAGCCCTCCAGGTTGGAGATGGGTATGATGACAAGGAATGTGAGGAGCCAAGCACGACTGCTAGTGCTGCTACATCTGTTTTAAAAAGTGACATCAGCCTCCCCTCAGAGCTAACTAACCAGGCAAATTTTGCAACTGTTAACAAGACACATTTGTTACTAATGAACCCAAGGTGGCCTGAAGAATCACACCAAAATCTATCCAGTCTAACAGCGTGGTTGCTATTATTTTTGTCCCTTAAGCTTTTGTTCTCCATGCCTCTCAACGGAGTTTTATTTTCTCTAAGTTAAGTCCAAGCCATTAAAAAGGGTAGAAAACACCAACTTTGAGCACAGACTTATTATATTCCGAAAATATTAAAAGATTAAATACCTTTGGCTTTTATAAAAGATATCAAACCATAAAAATGAGGACAAAAAGTGGGAAATGAATGCCTGCAATTGGGAGTCCCCAGCTCAGTATGCCTGTCACTAGTACTGTGTTATGCCATAACAAAGAAATCAGCAAACTGAAAATTCCCCCTGCTGTGCACAAATGGAGCCAGAAATGACTGTCACTGCTGCTTGTACAGACATCAACATCCATGTGATGCTTCACAAACTGGGTATCTTTGGTAGCCCTGGACTACAGAGCCCGAGCAGCATATTCTGATGATTCAGCAGCACTTAGGCACAAGCTAGCTTCACTTCCATTCTGAGGTGGATACTGTTAAAAGATTTTTTTTAACCACTGGAGAATCTGAGGTAGCCAGGGGGAAAAATAATAATTTCTTTGAAGTTCCAGATTGAATGCCACTCACTGATTTAGTGCAAACGACAGTAAGAAAATGACCATTTTTATTATCCTTTTCCCCCCACCAGTCATTCCTGTTTTACCCACTGCATTTTAGAGGCAGAATGCTGCCTTTCTGAACAACAATTCTACAACATCCTCATCTGTACATTTGTGTGAATAACCATTATTGATATAGCTGCAAAATATCACTGTCTCTTCTTATGATGCAATTAGGGATCAGGCATGATAAGCTTATTATTAAACAAAATTTATTGCCTTCCAGCATGGCTGCTGCAAGTAAAATCATTCAGCTCTCATTTTATCTGACTGTATAAAGTGCAACCGCAAGCTTTATGTTTTGTATAGAATGCATACAGGTTAAACACAAAATTGAGACTACTGAGCAGAAATTTGCAGCATTAGCCACTGTGTAATTTAGTGTCAGGCCATAATCTGGATGAGAAATTTCAAAGACATTTTCCTTGACCTAATTAGAAAGTAGATAGTTTTCACCAGCTGAAAAGATTTGTGCCCAACTGTATCTCAAACAGAAGGAAAGGAATGGCTGATTGTGGAAACAAATGGAGAGACCAACACTTTTTGTAAGCTCCTCAGAAAATATGTCTTAAGTAAGGGACAGCAGAAGAACACAGAAGAACAATGGAACAAACCAACAAAATAACTAGGAAGAAATGGCCAGGATTTAGCTGATATTTGCTCCAAATCTCTATTTTATTAGCCTTTGCATAGGGAACTACAGACTTCTAGCTCTGTCCATATCTGTGCTGGGAAAATTAATAGAAACTATAATAAAAACTGCATTAGGGGACATGTGGATAAAGATTATATCTTTGGGAAAAAAATACCAGGAACCAGGAGTTTTTACATGTTGCTGGCTGGTAATGTGTGGGAGTTCTTCACAGGGTCAACCAGTATATTCAGCTGACATAAATTGCCTGGTTTTCCAAAGGTGTTTTTTTTTTTTTAAATACCCTCCAGTACCTTTTCATGAAACTAATTTTTAATGGTATTGTATAGTGGATACTTGATTAAAAGTTAGGAAACAGAAAGCAGGGTGAAAACAGAACAGAACAAGATCAAGAAAAATCTGGTTTTGGGAGCACGTTCTGCTCAATACAATGATGGTGAACCTGAACATGAGCAGCGAGTTGAGAATGTCTGCCAACAATACAAACAGATACTGAGTAGGAACATAGAGAATGGTGGTGAAAAATTGCAGAGGTGCTTTGCACACAGTACAATGAAAAGGCAGATGAAGTTCAGTAGAGATTAATGTAAAGAATCACATGAGGGGAAAACCAATCCTAAATTCATATATAAAGTCATGGACACTGAGCTGACCACTAGCACTTGGGAGAAAGACCATGGGGCTGCAATAGATGAAGTGTTAATGATTAATAGCGATGAAATTGAGAACAAAACAGAAAATATCCTCACACTACCATAAGGAATCAGACTTTTCTACTATCAAGCTATGTAGTTCTGTCTCCCCATTTTAAAAAAGACACAGCAGAGCTGGAATAAAGGCATGAAAAAGACAATTAGAAGTGTGAAACAGTTTCAATAGAGCTGATGACCAAGTGGAGTAAGACTCTCATCTGGCTTAAGGGGGATCCTGGGGAATTAAGATAAGGGTGTCTTAAAACCAAAGGCAAGAGGGAGAAGGCACATAGAGATCAACCATTCATCTTCTCTTTCAATTTAAATGAACTAAATGTCATTGCAAAACCTTGAAGGAGCAGGCTTCAAAAGGGAGGTGAACTTAGGTGTTGTTAACTAGTGGAACTCCTTGACAGATAAACTTGTGATCTGAAAGTTTACCTTGTTTGAAGAGAATATTAGTCCAGTTCATGCAAGGGAAATCCCTCAAAAACTACCATCTGTCCAGAAATTGCCTCTAACTCATGTCTTTTCCAGCATATTCAAGGAGTAACAATCTCTTTTCCCCACCTCTCAGCCAACCTGGATATTGTTAATACACAGATTTGTCTGAGAGGTCTCTCCAGAGACCAGCACCAGTCAAAAAATGTCTTTGTTGAGCAGCAGGAGAGTAGAGAGATTTTTATATATAATATACTAGGACTGAAGTAAGGCAATTAGAAATCAGGATTTATGATAAAATAAATTGAAAAAATGAATGAACTCTGAGGATACTATAATTTTGTATGAGATCGGGGGGAGACCAGACAAGTCCCTGGAGAAGTATCACGATATGCTTGTCCTGTCCTTTTATTCTTTGTACTGGCTATAGCAAACTGAGAAAGAGGCGACTTTTGTCTGACCTGCTACCGGTATTTTGTTTGATCTTGCCTCTGCTTTTATGGCATCATGCAAACAGGCAGTGTCAGGGCTTAAAGCGCATCCCCTTGCTCCTGGGAATTGGGCTGCCTGGGCTCAGGGCCAGCTTAGAGGGAGCACAGCTGCTGACTTTGAAAACTGCTGTGAAGAAAACTATAAGAAGCCTCAGCAGACACTGCCCCTCCTTCCACTGGGAGCTCCTTTTAGCTGTGACTGTCCCCCTTGGCCTCTGCTTGAGCTTTGTTGTAGTTGTGTTACAGCCATGGCTGCACCTGGTGCCACCGACCCCATTGATCAGGACCCCCGACCCATAGAGTGCACCACAGGATCTGTCTGGTCACTGTGACTTCACCTGGTGATCACTTGCCCCCACCTGTTCCTTGTCCTCAGCCCCAACCGTGCTCTGCTTTGCTTGTTGGGGTGTGGTGGGGTTGCACTCAACCAGGAACGGCACAGCTCCACCAGCCAGTGGGCACCTACCCTGGCTGGGTGCCATCAGGCACCTGCCATCCCTGCCCACACTCCATGGCCCATACTGTGCCCTGACACAGAGCAGCAGTGCAGAAGCTTGATCGGTTTCTCCTGCTAATATCCACCCTGGATTGGAAGATCACATCAATCAAACATGAGGAATCTGAACAGCCAGGATGCCTACAACGGCATCTTTTGTCTTTAGAAGAAAAAGTATCTCCTTGCACACTGTCATAATTCAGAAGAGGTTCATTTATATAGAGATTTCTGCTGTGAAATTCTATTGATTGCATAATACAGCATTCCTTTCGGAATTGGCAGCTAAAATATATAAAACCCTCTATCACAGGAGCCTTCTGCCCAAAGTAAGTATAGAGGAAAAGTGGAAAAGAAGGCTAAATACGGGCTGTTCTCTTCTTCACTGTGCTTTTAGAACAATGTTCCCCATTACTGTCTCTGTAAGAGGCACTGTGAAAAATAACTCAAACTGCTATAGTAGGATAGCAAAATTTCAAAGGCCTGGCTTTGAACACAAGTGTAAAAGTACATTGAAAGCCAATAAGAAAGAGGGAAAGGATAAAAAAGAAAAAGCCCTCCATTGACATTTCCGTTACTGTTTGGTTCATTGCAGTAGATATTCTCCTAAATAATACATTGCATTAAATTTTAAAGTACTACAAGTTTCAAAATGTTTGATCATTCATTCTGGTTTGTATACCTGTGGACTTCATGTTTTTGATTCTTTCCATAGTCATGAAGATTAGAATTTTTCGATTTAGTTTTAACATGGAAATCATAACTCATTTAGTCACTGATTCCAGGAACTGAGGCTTTAAAAGTAGAACATTAAACACTGAAAAATTAGCAATAAACCTCTAAGAATTGGCAACAATTACCACTGGAAGGACTTTTCTTTTTAGCTCTTAAAGTTTTACGGTTCTGAATCAATACAGTTCAATGATGAAACAGCAGAAGTCTTCTATTACTGCCTCCCAAAACCCCTCCTCTTAAAACTAGAATTCTCACTCTTCAAAAAGAGCTACAGCTTTTATGCAGGATACCGGTTACATGAACATGTACATATACTTCATTTCTGATCAGACACTTCAGCTTTCTTAATTTCCCCATACATTTTGCTTATTTACTTAATTGTCTGTTACCTTGTATAATGAATATTGCTTTATCTAGAATGTAATGATACTCCCAATGTTATAAAATAAGAGGGTCACTACTGTTCTGCTGAAGTTAATGTAAGTTTTGCTGATGATCTATTGATTTCAGTGCCTGAAACAGTTAAGCTCCTTTTCTGCCTCGGTAAAATATGTTGATAACATTGAGTCAATGAGTCTAGAGTTCAAGCAGATTTTTCCTTTACAGCCAAATTAAAATATTAATTCTGTGAAGTCAGGTCTACATATATTATGAAAATTAAAAGTCAAAATTAAAAACAGGATATGAACAGTTTCAACTTCACTTTTGTATTTAAGAAAAAAAAGAGTGACTATTTGGAAGAGAATTGGAAAAAAAAAAGTTCAGGATAGGCTTACTTTTAATATCTGGTAGGTTACATTAGAATAAATTTCACTTGAATTCCATCAAAATCTTAATAACATTTCAAGTAAAGCTTTCTGAAATGAATGTATGTATGTAATTATGATAGATTCCACAAAAAGAAAATCTAAGCTTTGTATCAGTGGACCTTGTTCTCCTTCAGGCATTATTGCAAACCAGAACTGAGACATGTCTGGGCTCAGGAAAAGCTGCTGCTGATAACCCAGATGAGGAACACGGCTTTCTTTCCAGCTACATTTAGATGTGAGCTAACCTGCATCAGCAAATTTCTGTCATGTTACTAGGTGATATTTTGGCTCCCTCCTTCATCCTGCCTCCTGAGTTGAAAGGAAAAAAATAGGCTCAACCTCTCATATGCATAACTGTGAAAGGTATTTAGCAACTAAGCTTACCTTGTCATCTCCCTGCAAGAAGTTCAGATACATGACTTCCCATTTACAATGCCAAAACCTAAACATTTTGCCCTCCGATAGTCTGCCTCTCTGCTAAACCACTTAGTAACAAGACAGAAGATTTCTTTCCAAAGAAGCCCTGGAGCAGTTTGGCTAATTTACATAGGGGCTGATTTCTTCACATGTAACAGAAATACTACAGTAATCAATCCACTAAGGGAGAAAAATTAAATATTCCCCCAAGTACTCAACTTCTAAAGGATTCCGACAGTTTCTGAACTTAATTACTGACAAGTTTAGATATGCTGGGAGATTCCAGGGCTGGTTTTCTGCACTTTCCCTTGAACCTCTGTCATCAGACTTTCTCACAGTTCTTCATAAATGAAGGCCCTGATTGTTTAGATTAAATTGGAACATTGTGTTTATGTCCACACAGTGTAACATTAAACATAAACAAAGTCACATGAAAATTCTTGATATGAGAAAAGAAGACAGATCTCCAATGTAAATCCATTGTATCACAGAACACATAATTTCTCTTAAAATTCAGTAACAATATTGCTATTTAACTCCAAACAAACTTCTGCAACGTAAAAGAACATAGAGATTTATTCGCAATACAGCAAGTGAGCCCTGATAATTTCCACTGAGTATTCGGACAATTTAATGTAGTACAAGCAGATTCAATGCTAGCCCAAAAGTCTCTACTTGGGCTCAGCTGAACACAGCAGAGAACACTGAACAAACCTGCACAAAGTTAGCTATATCAGTTCATGAATTTTCCACACCTTCAACTGGGGAATGTTTTTGTATACACAGGACCTCTGAATTTGAAATCAGTGTTCCCAGCTACACAGAGATGATGGACAGGCTGTTTACCTTTTAGTTGCAACCCTTCTCAGCAGCTCCTGCCTTTTGAGCACTGTAGCCTGAAGTCAAATAAATTGTTCAAAGAAAATGTAGCTGCACATTCATGTTCGGCTACAAAGGTCACATGCTCAGGATGCAGAGATCCAAGGAAAAGGCTGAACAAGACGGTGGTGGTTAGAAGCAAAGTTTTTGGCAATATTTTGCCTTTAAATTCATGTCAGAATAGTCTTAGTAGAGACACTTGTCTTTTTTTATTATTAAAAATGCTTCTTAATGAAACACCTGACATTTCTTAAAATGAAAAAGTGAGATTAATAAAAAATTATGTTTCACACACAAAACTGCACATTTCTCTCAACTATTCCCAATGTATTTATAGAGCAGTCATCTTTTTTCTTTTCCTTATATTTAAGTAAAAATGCTGAGCAGAGAAAGATCCCAACTAAACAGCTGGTCTGCAACAATCCAAGAATGACTTCCTGATCCCTTCTCCATTAGTCCTTCCACTCTTACTGCAACTATGATCAATGCACCACCAGTAATGACATTTATGATAACAGTTTAATATCATATTTTATGATTTGAAATGCCAAGAAGTTGCAATGACACTCAGGAAAGTCAAGTGTTTATCCTAGATACTTGTTAACTTGCTCTGACTGGTTAGTAAATTTTCAGTAATCAGATTATTAGCAGGGGAATAGAGAAAATACTAGGAGTAAGTGTAACTATTGATGTAGCTTAAAAATAAGAGGATTTAAAGGTGTTGCTATTTGTTAGTGTCTGTAGTCACTTTTTCATGGTAATGGACAAGAGGTCTAAGTGTATGTCTTTTGATGTCACTTAACAAGGATTGAACCAAACCTTAATTAAACAGGCACTTTCAACTTTGAAGAACCAATGAAGCATGCAGACACACACCCCAAAAGAATCCGAGACAGTATTTTGGGGTATTTTTACAAGATACTTGGCATGGGGTTATTACAAGGAAACAAACAACACCTAAACACAAAAGGATTTTTTTTGTTGCAAGAGTGAAACTTGAATTCTTTTCAGTACTTACATTCCCATGGATTCGTAAGAGTTCATAAGTCATTGCTGTACCTCCAAAGATCTACATTTTCAGCCTATGACACTGCATCTTAGCTTTGATCCATAAATAAGTACCGTGAATCTATTTGGAAGCACTGGAAGCACGCTCATGCGTGCGTAAGCATGTTTTGGATTTAATGAGCAGTTAATAACTGAGTGACGATGACACTTCAACACAATTTATAAATTGGTATTTGGGAATATACATGCACTGTAGAGGCAGTTCTGTACTATTATTTAAAGCGAAAGTAAACAGCTATCATATGTACTTCCACATAGAAAAATTCCTCATTTGACAGCCTTACTTAATGTTGTGCAAAAATACCATAGTTAGAAAATAACATGCAGCAGAGAGCTACTCTGCAGAGGCAGCTACTTTCAAGAGCTAACTTTAGATGCAGAAGGAAAATCTGTCAGCTAGAGCTTACCTTGCATAAGAGCTCATTCTCTGTTGCCTGGAAATGAAGGGGTTTTTTTAGGTTCCAGATTTTTGGTGAACTGCCTTCAGCATGAAGACCTGAGGGAGAAAAGTAGAATCAAATTTCATGTAAAACCCTTATTTCACCAGTCACTGATCACTAGCTGGGTCCTCATATACATCCTAAGACAATATGTTTAATTTTTTAACACCATTAAAATTCAACCAGTATACGGCACGACCTCTATTCGCTGTGCTGTGCTGATGCGGGACAAAAGGTAGCAGGTTCTGCTCACAGACCCGCATCATACAGGTTCCTTGGCGAGGCTGGAGGCTACCTGGTGCCCTTTTAGAAAAAGGGCATTAAGCAGGCGTTATGATGGTGAGGTTGGAGTCAGACCAGAAGATGAAATACATTAATTTTGAATAGAGGAGATCTAAAATCAAGGGAAATGGAGTTGATACAGGTCACTGAGGTGGAAGGGGTCAGATACTGAAGGAGAAAAAAGCCATCTGTTAAAGTTAAGAACTGGGGAATGGGAGGGAAAAATACTATACAGATGGAAAAATGCACAAATGAAGGAGTTAACAAAAGGATTGGAAATATGGAACCAGGAAAGTATTTCCTACAGGGGATAGATGGGCATGATTTTACTCTAATTCAGAGAAACATAGTTATATTCTCTTTTCCTTTTTTTCAACCCTGTAATAAAACAAACCACTAGACGTTTGCATTGTACTCATATGTAAACAGAGAAAACCTAAATGAAAAATAAGGGAACCAACAAATATATGCTATAGAGGGAATCCAAATTACCATGGTTAGGTGGTTCAGCATACATAGGAAAGAACAAGTAAGGTAAAATTGCTTTCTTAAACAAAAGAGTTTGGAACCCAGCATGATCCCAGTTTTGAAATTACAACTAGGACACCTGATCCTAGCATTATAACCTACACTCAGCAGCAATTTGCTTTAGAAGAGGTATTCACATGGACTGCTATAGAGGGAGAACTAGATAAAAACTGCGCAGAATCCCACATAAAAAATGGTGCAATGGGATTCTATTCTAAAACATCTATACACAAGGGTACAGAAATATAAGAAAATAATAAAGGCGTTGGATGCAAGTGAGTTGGAACTCATCAGTAGGCATGTACTACAGCAGACCTCAGTTAAAGAAATGGGAATGGGTATTTGCAAAGACTACAGAAAGAGAGGTGTTTGTACACACATCAACAGAAGGCTTTCTTGTACAAAACAAAAGCAAGAAACAGAGACGGGAAGGAAATCACAGGGAATAGCTTGAGTTATAGCCAAAATGCAGTTTCAGATCTGTGTAAATGTCAAGGGAGGGGACAGAAAGGGGGGAGAGCTCACATGTAGCCTTAAAAATCAATTCTCCAATCAAAAAAAAAAATGTGAGGAAAGGTAAAAAAGAGAGAGGAAGGGGAAAGTACTTTGAACAAGAATGTTACTCCCAAAAGATGCACTTTCCACCTGTAAAAATAAAATGCAGAATACTAAAAGTGCTAGTAGGTATGAATAACAAACTGCAAAAATTAGCTGAAAGAGGAAAAGTATAATATGGTAAACAAAAGACAAGACACAGGAAGAAGAATGTTTAGAGTGAAAAGTGTCAGGTGGAGAACACAATCCCAGATGAAAATTTAGTACTCTCTACATCCTTCAGTTTCCAGATGAAAATGGATGACCAGAATGTTAGAACAGAGGAGAAGGAGGAGACACTAGCAAATACACTTTCTGCCATTTTCACTTAAGGTAATGAAGACTGAAGAAAATTAAATGACTGCCAAAGGCTACAATTAATGCAAGAAAAAGAATTCTTTTTAAAGGAACATAAATCATATTGGAAGGAAGCAGATTGTGTGAAGCTTCTCAGGTGTCAGAGAGTGCAGCAGAATCATGAATTTCCTGCCTTCTTTTTTATCAGTGCTTACATAGCACTATTTCAAAGCTTTGCTGACTAACTCTTCCAGTCCTGCAACTCTTTTGGATACAGAATTTTTCATATACCAGAAAAAAAAAAAACAACCACCAAAAAAACCAAAACGGCCTCAAAAATAATAACACCATCTCCCATAATAAACTTGTTTTGTTTCCATGATCATAACAATGAAGCTTTACTACAAGGTGAGAGAAGGACAAATCAGTAACTATAAAGTGCACATTAATCCCCTGACCATAGTGGCTCTGGTGCTCCCCTCAATAATAAACAAAACACAGAAACAGCCATTTGTACAAGATCATGCTCTGCATGTTGCACAGAAGCATCATCCAGTGTAAATCCTGTGGAGTGCTTGCACAGGCGTGCTAAGCTCACATTCTGATTCTGTATCCTCGTCCAACATATAGCTGCTGGCATGGTGGAGCAAAATCTAAATAGAGAAAAGAAGTTAAAGGGGAAATACTACAAATAAAATTTTAAATGGAGGCAGAGGACCTCTTGTAGCAGATCTGCCTTTTAAACTTTCTTTCAGTGTTCAGCTTTTAGCCCTGGTCAGAAGGCAAACGAAGCACACTGAAAAATCCTTCTCAGCCTCATTCATACTATAATCAGCACATATCTTCACAAAGAATATAAGGCAAATTTATGTTACTCATCGGTAACCATGGTTGATATCAGAACCAGACTATACAACTCTTTTTGAAGTCTAATTAATTCAAGGCAAGGATTTTTGACAATGCACTCTTTATTAACAGGGAATGTTAGGCCATTGACTCAGTATGGCTAAGGTTTCATCCTCTTACATCGGAATATGTATGCTATAAAATTTTTACCCTAATTCTCATTTCATTGGGGATTGAAATGGTTACCTTGTAGTGATCCGCTACTGTAGGTTTCCAAATAGTAAAGAAAGGTTAAGAAAAGTAGGGTGACAGTTTTCACACCACTTTCAGATCTGATAAAGGAGGTTGCCAACTTGAGGTGTACATTTGGACTATGTTCCCATCTGACCTAAACTAGGAGCTCTTTCTGACAGCTGGGAGGAAGTCTGTCAAGAAGCTGAAGCCTGTCCTTTTCAAAGCATTTGGGTCTTAAGTGGAACACAAGTTATGTTTTCTTGAATAGGAATTTACATACGTGTTCTTTTCTTCACAAGTTTAGGCATATAAATTGCCCAAAGCCTAAGAACCCAGTAGATGATTAAACCAAGTTTTGAGACTTCCAAGAGAAAACTAATGGCAAGAATAATCTTAAGTGTTTTCTTATTTTTCTCCCTGAAATGACAATAGTTAGAATTTTGGGGCTTTTTAACTTTAAAATCCCTTTAGTTTTTGAACGACACTCTGCTTATATGCCCATTTTTGAAAATTCAGATTGAAATCTGCGAAGAAAACTGTACATACTGTTACCTTTACTTTTTGAAGAATAAGAGGGAGTTAAAAAGGAACTGCTCAGAAAATCCTACTGTGAAGCTCAGATGGCATGTGGGCATGTTCACAAGCCTGGTTGCTTACACAGATTTCCTCAGTGAAGAAATCAAATTGAGCCTCACCATAGGTTTCCTAGCATGATGCATTTCTATGTTTTGGGAAGACTGACAGGCACCACTGGAATGGCTGCATTGCAGACATAAGCCATGCCCAGTAAAGGCCCAGGTCTGGCCATTTTTAAAGTAAAAGATAAAAGGATGCAATCCTTTCCTAGAAAAAGGAGTACAAGCTCTGCAAAGAATAATTGACCTTAGAAGCCTACAAGTGAGCTATGGAACCACTCACTGTCAAGTTTAATTACAGGTGGAATGAACTGTATGTGATGGAAAAGAGGAGTTTAATCTTCTGCTGCCTCTTCCTTCATACAGGCACCAACAGATGGTATCAGAATATAGTGAGGTGGCTTTCTACACTTGCTTTTTTTGCCAGTAAGAGGTAACATATAATTATACAAAGTGGAGAACAAATATGGGGTACAAATGGGAGGGAATCAGGATTTTCCACTCTAAATAAAAAAAATATCTCAAATCCTCTACAAGCACATACAAAAGTTCAGATAAAGACGCTCTAGAAAGTCCTTTTCCCAGAAAGGGCACAAAGTAGCTGCTGCTACTAGCATCCAGTGAAAGGTTGAATGATGTCTTCCCATGAACCTGCTCCTTGCACACCACCTTCCTTGCCCTATTCAATCTTCAGCAAGAGGAAGAATGTATTAAGCTTTCACTAACACCTCTGATGAAGTATTCTTCTTCACCTGTAGGTGTCTTATTCTGATTTATTTTAGCTGACTTTGCTGTCCCAATAAGGGTTTGTCCAATGCCTAATAACTGTAGGACCTGGGAAATTTTGTTGATGACTGAAAAAGGATAAATGCTCTTTCCTAAATCTTACATAAAAACAAAAATATTGTCAACGATTCATCTCTTTCTGAGCATAATTTGATATTATGCAGAACTGAAAATTAAAAAGAACATTTACGGTACTATTTTGTCCTTAATAGCAACTGACCATCCCCAGAAAAAGGCAACCTACTATGGGAAAGTAAGGATCACAGGACTTTAGTCTCTTTTTCATCTCTGTCTGACATGTTCCAAGTCATATGGCTTTATAAATTCTTACTGATTTCCATCAACATGTCTCTTTGATGTTTAAAGTCTCAGCTGGAGTCACATTTGTAAGCCAACAGCTCCTTTCAAAATATTTATGTCCTTTGACTCAAAGTTCAAAACAGGGCAAGATTCTTTTTGTATAATTGCTTAGAGCAAGCACAGTATTTCTGTTACACCAGTTCGAGGAACAAGCATGACGTGTATTTTAAGACACTATACCTCATGTAACTTTTGGCACTGGCGTCAAAGAACTATAACCTTTTAGTAAAGGAGAACAATGTGCTCAGTGCTTCTCACATTAAGGCAGTTTTTACTGCACTGAAATCAACTTCAGTGGTCTATAAGTTTTCCATGAGGAGAATCAATCTGTAACACTCTAAAAATGGAAATCATGCACACAGCTTACTGTCGCTCCAATACATAAACTACCTATGAAAAAAATGCAGTGGAATGCGACAGTGATTAAGTCAATAGAGTTAATTAGAAATTTATCTTAAAGAATTTAATAAATAACGGTATCCTTTCTCCAGAATTTTTTAAGTGATATGTACTCATCTAGAAGGAGAGAAAATGGTGAATTTCAGTTTATAGAGCTCTGCATGGAATATAGATTTTATGTATATCACCACAGATTTTGTTTTGCAAGACTTTTAGATTTATGGTTCCAGTGCCCTTCTGCTTCCTAGGTATTCTTGGCAAGATGCTGAAGCCCCTCTCAGGATGTCAGTTCTTTGGCTAGCTGATCCAGAGAGATGGTGTGAGACAGATAGAGAGGAGGAGCAGTTCTTTCACTTCTCTCCAATTTGTAGAGCTCTTCCTATCTGGGCTGGAGAGCTCGAGCCAGCTGCTTCAGAAGAGATGTCAATTGCCACATAGAAAGATACACCCCAAATCATCCCATAACTCGTATTTCGGATACCCCTGTTCTCAAAGAGTCAAATAGAGGATTATATTAAACATAGGTGGCAGTTTCAGCCTCTCTGCAGCTGAGCCTGGCTGCTGCTGCTGCCTTCTCTTTCTCATTTGCATCTTCCCATCTGTTCTTGCTTCATTTCCTGCCACCCCACACAAATTATTACACTCCTTTTTCAGTCCTCCTCCATCTCTTTCCTTGTCCCATTACAGCTACTGTCACTGCCTTCACTTGTCCCTGCCTTTCCCAGGCTGTCACATTCCTTCCTCCTTACCCAGCTTCAGTCATCACAAGTTCCCCCTTTCCTTGCTCTGCCTTGCCTCTCCTCACCAGCAGCTGTGGCAGTGCCAGAATAGACAGCACAACCTCAAAGTTTCCTGAGCCTGCTGAATTTATTACAAATTGCACAAACAGAGCAAAAATGTGGCAGTCTATAAGCCTTATGTGATGTTACATTTCACTTTCATCTCTCATCGAGCATTACATATAACCTTGGAAACAGTGGTATAGATAAAAGGTCTCATTTAAATAAGATTTTTTTTCTTTTGTATTTCAGGTAAT
The DNA here is from genome assembly GCF_001431845.1 of Calidris pugnax. Taxonomy (NCBI): domain Eukaryota; kingdom Metazoa; phylum Chordata; class Aves; order Charadriiformes; family Scolopacidae; genus Calidris; species Calidris pugnax. The sequence goes on along the minus strand of NW_015090830.1, from coordinate 5,890,791 downwards.
TATTCTTTCATGCATAGCACAATAAAAGAAATCTCTGTGCATTCTCTCAGCCCCAAGAATTTTGCAGAAAATTCTGGTGATTTTCTTGTTAAACTATTTGAGGAACATGGGAAATTACCAAGGGAACTCCCACGGAAATTGTCTTTCAATATTTTCAACTTTGTATATTTGAGAACAGTGCACCACACACAACAAAACTAATGGAATATGACTGCTTCAGAAAATACATGCCTCCAACGCTCTCCTCTCTATATTAAATCCATTAAACGGCAAACAGAAAAGGCCTATGAGGTTTATGATGAACCAGCAGAGAACATCATGACCTCTGAGGTGCCAGAGCAGCTCCAGACATACTACAAAGACCTCTTTACATTGACACTATCCACTACTTTTACAAGGGGTTGCCTTAGAAGACTGCCCAGGTGATTAAGGGATTACCCTGTCAAACTATGAGACAGAATTTTTAACCACAGAGAAAACTAAACTGACAGCTACAATTCTGTGGTTTACTTTAAAGCCTAATATATGTTCTGCGCTTTTTTTTTTTTTTAATTTGAAAATGTAAAGTCTTTAATGCAAAGCATAGGAAACTATATTCCTATGAACAGGCTTTCCCAGCAACCATGCTTAACCAAATAGGTACCAGTTCTTTCTCAACTCAAACCTTGTCCCTTACATCTACATACTGTCTTCCAACTGCAAAAATCCCCAGATAAATTCACTTTTCAGGCCCTGCTCGTGCTTGTGCACCCTTGTTCTTAATTTTTCAAAATGAATGGCATGACACTTTCTCAAACCCACTGTGAAGCCAATGGGGAATTTTGTCTGCAAGGTGTTGTGGTGGAGGGGAATTTCATGAGGATGTACAAGATCTACTTAACTTACATGTCTCTGTGTCTTTCTTTAGCAAAGCCAAGTCAATTCTGTGAGAAAAATTATCTGTAGAAAGGAATTGCTATGATGCAAATTGACCCTGCTGTATTTCAGTTAGGCTTGTTATTATCTTGCGAGTTATCAGATGAGAAAGTCCAGTGGATTGATGCTCTGTGGAACAGGTTACAAAAATCCTGAGAAGAAATGGTTCTGCTTAAGGAATTTTTTTTTTCCCTATGATCTGCAGTATTACCTCTGGTCTGCAGGGTCTAAAGATTATTAAGGAAAGCTAATCAGCTTACCATCCAGGGGTCCACTCCACACCAGCATTTTTTCCTGCTCACTGAAAAAAGGCTGAAAATTACTGCTCGAGACCCCTTACAATCAGATTTTCTCTGTGTGATTGCATTCTGCCGGAACAACTACATAAGAGGATTTAACTATGTTTTTCACTAAAGGAAGGAGCAGCAACTTCAAGTGGCAGAGAAGTCTTGCTTATCTGTACTGCCCTATATCTGTGTGTCACTCTTCTTACCCACCTTTAGCATTAGTAAACCCTGGCTTCGATGGGCCCTAACAAATGCACCTACACAGGTCTCCAGCGAGTTTGCTGGGATTTCCCACAACAAATCAGGAACTGAAAATGTATGTGATGTATACAGCTGGTTTTATTTATAGGTTATGACTCCTCTGACTGACCGACCACACACTTGGGGATTTTGCTGTTATGGAAGCTACTCAACTCACTTTGCTTTATACTAGGTGTTAAGGAGGTATACTGTACTTCTAGAAAGAAGATAGCATAAGCATCTAGACTGAAAGCACAAAACCAGGTCTATTGTCATAGGGTAGCCTTGAATCAGGCCCACAAAAACTAGTTCTCTTACTTCGGCATATTGAGTTTTTGTTTTGATTTCAAGTGGGGAAGAGGGCACTCACATGCATGACATAATTTGACTATGTATGCCCAAAAAGGAATTTCTGGCTATTAACTTTGTATGTAGTCTTGCATAGGCTTATTTTTATATCTGTGACATCTTTACTTACTGTTGGCTCTTTCTAAAAACAATAAGCCCTTCCTGTGCTTTTGCAGACTATTGTAAGTAAACAACTCTCCTTTTGGTTTTAAAATTACCTTTTGGACAAGGAACATTTGTCCTACATAACAGCCAGTAAATAAAAGAGGACGTTGACCAGAAGATACATCTGTGTATAATATATTACAGTAAGTTTGCTCACTTCCTACTTAGTGACTTCTCTACTATTTTACAAGTGCGGGCCATAAGCCATTAATTTCCACCTATTTGTGGAAAGGGTTGAAAGGAACAATTCTGCTTGGTTGAATATGCAGAGAAAGAACTATCTCCTCTTCATCTTCCATTATCCTTCATGCCCAAGTGGAAGTGGATAGGCTTGTCCCAGTTTTTTCCATTTTGAAAAGCTGCAGGTTTTTGAGCGGTAAAAGAAGAGATATGAAGGTGGCTCTACGCTTAGAAGAGAGACAGAGTGTTATGAGACCTCTGGAGATCAGGTTTTTTACTGAATGAGGCAAATCTGAAACTTCAGAGTGAAGACAAGGCAGGTAGGTAACAAGCTGAGAGAGCAAAGCAGGGTGTTGATCTCCAGAAGCAATTATCAGATCGACTCTGTGAAGTACATAAAGCAATCGGAACATGCAAGACTGGTGTCACAGGTAATAGAGAAATCAGGCAGAGAGCCTGGGTGAGAAGACAAGGTGCTCTCTGGCAAATTCCACAGGCTTGTGCCCAATGGTTGTTAGCATAGATACAGACCAGAAGTGACAACACAGATACTAGCCATGGAAACCTGATTGTCTAGAGCTGCTATCAAAATCAGAGTGGTTTTTTTCTGACTACTAGAAAATAGCTTCTGAAAGATCAGTGCCCCTTTCATCCCAGCCAGGCTGAGCAGAGGGTGAGCCCTGGTAACATATCAGGAACTGGAAGTTATTGCTTTATACCTGTCTGTGACCTTTCGGCACAACCCACCCTGCCATAAGGCATAAGGAGAGAGGAGGGGCTGCGAGAAAATAATACATTTGCTTTTTTTATTTTATTTTAACTATCTTTAAATACATTCATCAACTTTTTGCTTTTTCAAGTTTTGCCAGTCCTGTCCTGCAGTACATCATCCCCGGTACAGGTTATCAGACCCCATGCTGTGGAGCCTAAACATGTTTGCAGAGGTAAGAGTCACAAACACATGCAAGCCCAGAACACTCCAGTGAAAACTGGAGAGTAATATGGCAAAACAAATGAAATCTGAAGAGATATGTAAAAAGGGCATGCACGGTATTTAAACAGCTCTTGGCCCTTTTCTGTGGATAGGTTCTGAAGATCCATCACACTGCATGTGGTATAAAAGTAGAATGCCCTGATTCATGTCACAACATAAAGAAAATAATGGTCCGGCTTCATTTTTACTGAAGCCAACATCACTTCATTTCTTCACAGAAGCCAGTGGTGTGGCAAGAGGAATGTTCCCCTGCCCAAGTCAGTCAGCTGATCCATTTAGACTGCCTTAAACTGCACCAATATAAGTAACTCAAACAGACCAGAGCATGGCCTCTGCCTCTGAGATGGCAAGCAGCGAGTGTCACTCACCATCAGAAGGTTAAGTTTTCCCTTCCCTGCAGACAGCTGAGTGGCCTCATCCATACTCCTTGCTGCAAAAGGTCCTTGGCTTATAGCCCTTCCCAAACCATGCCTAGAAGCTGGTTAGCAACCATGGTTCAAACAGGAACATGGTCACAGCTAAGCACTGTCAAGGGCCAGCACCTCAGCACTGTTTAGGCGATTAGCATGCATGTAGCCTTGTAGTCCTTTTGCGGAAGAGCACCAGGAGCCCAGCTGAGCTGTGACGCAAAGTGAAGAAAAATAAGAATCAGTAGAAATTGATTCTGCTTAATTTAAAATCTGAGTGTAGATAAGCTGTGAAACATGGGGATGTTATTTCCATTATTTGCTCTTGTGACAAGCTTGCTGCCATAGACAGGATTCCAAAGTTCCAAAAGTTCCAAAAATCAAAACAAACTGGGGCCAATGAGATTTGGCAATCTGTCACATACTCCCCAATGAGGGCATTTTTCCCATGAAAAATATTCTGCCTGATGCAACAAACCTCATTCCTCAAAGGGCTTCTGTTGCCTAGCCCCTGTCAAATATTTTCAATGAAAGTAAGATGGGTCCAAAGGGGAGAAACAAACAAACAAACAAAATAATAATAAAAAAAAAAACCTATTCAGGCTATTTATCCTTAAGACTTCTACAAAGTCCAAATCAAAGTTCTTATTTGGCATTGAATACCTGCAAGCAGTTTAGGTCACTTGTTTTCAAAAAGTATGGGGCTTTTAAATGTTGAAAACATAAATTCCCAAAACATTCCACATTAATTTCATCTGGTGGAAAGGAGTTTGATTATATCAAATGGACCCTACGCCAAGCACAGTAAACCATCCTAGGATGTCTGGAATGAACTTTTAAAGCCTGCACACTAGTGCAAAACCTGGATACTTTTTATAATAGTGGATCAACTACCTTAGAGGTAAACTGTTTGCTTCGAATAGCTGAACATTTCAAAGGGAACAGAGCAGAGGGAATAGCACAGGGCATAAAGTTTCAAGATTGTATCTGGTTTAGGCAGCACTTTTTTATCTGCGACTTCTCAGTCACAGTCAATGCTCAGAAAATGTTCTCACTCCATGTCATACCCAGTGAACCTGGTCCCAATTTGTACCCTCTCTTAGGTTTGTGTGGTATCGTTACCAAACAAAACAGATTCCTAGGACTGAACAGCTTTCTGCATCTGGGAAAAACGTTCAGACCTGGTCTGCAATTATAATGAAGGCACACAAATAAACACAGAGGACTCAGGAGTGACAGAAGCAGGCTATGAAATAGAAGTAGTCTGACAAGGTCAATAGAAATGGTGCTAAGAAGGCACTGAAGACATCTTTACCCTATAGGTTAAATGCTGAGCTGTTAGTTTAGTGATTATTCCATTAGTGCATAGATTGGAAATAAAATTTATTAAAGTGACATTATATTTAGAAGTAAGCTTTGTTTTTCCCAAAATTGCACTGTCAGGTATCACAAAAATGCCTTTTCTCTTGAGTCTTTTTGGCCTCTGGTAAATCGGATCCAGAATGCTGTAATATAACTACATCCAAATACATTTTGAGCTCATAAGAAAGATTTGCACCTATGAATTACATTTACTTCATCTGATACAAATTTATTCTAAGTGAAGAGATACAGAATAAAATGCTCTTGAGACACAGAAAGATTTTATTCACTCCTTTGATTCAGCATCTGAAGGTTAACCATGGCAGGTGCTGACACTATTTATTTTCTTTCTTCGTGTGCACAACCAGCTCATGCAGTTTCCTTCATTAATAGGGAAAGATTGTCTCCTTAAGTAATGACTTCTCATTTATTGACATGAGGTTTTTTTTTCTTGTGTACTGATTCAGCGGATTTAACTCATTCAACTCTCTTCTTCATTTCAGGCCCAGCTAAAGTAATGGATCCTACACTTCAACTTTTTCCTAAACTCAGACTGAAGTTTTCTTTTGATGAATTTATTATCATCAATTGTTATTATAATTGTCTTATTCATTCCCCTGTAGGATTCTGCTCTGTTTGTAACCTTTACCCACTAAGTTTTGGAGATAAAATTTTCTCTTTTGCTACTGGCTCAGCCTGACTTTTTCTGAACAGTTTTCCATTTACCATAGATCAGTTACTTTTGAAAAACCAGGGCAAGAAAATCATGGGGGTTTTTTCAATATTAAAATCAGTGATTTTATTTTTTTTCTTTTGAAAGTTAAGTGTTTTGGAGAAGAAACCACAAAGAAGCAAGGCAATGACATTTGTATCAGGAAAATGTGCTTTGCAAATATGCATTCTATGGGTTGTTCTACAAGCCTTCTGGTGCTGGGACAGTCATCCGATTTTGCATATGTACAGTAGAAATTAACTAGGGTTTGACAGTTAAAACTGCCATTCCGCTCACATTTTCCAGAGATAAAGCAACACCTTCTTTGCCACACCAGCATCCCACCACGTGTGCCAGATCCCAAGTAAGGAACAGGAATCTACCTGACTCCTACACAAAGGAAGACTAAAAGATACAATAAGTAAATAGATGTGGCAAGGAGTGTCAGGAAGAATCGCAAAAAGGTGGCTAAAAGCATCAAACCTGCAAACCAGTGAAAAGATGCCCTGAGGGATAGGGTGAGAGAGATTTGATGAAGTGTGTGGGCATGGAGCTGACTGGGCAAAGAAAACAGTACACAAAACTATGAGAGAGTCAGAACAGAGCCAGGGGGGTAAGAAACAAGTGACAAAGAGAGCAAAGAGATAGACGGGACAGAAAGGTGAGAGTAACATTATCAGAACAATGTTATAGAGTTCTTCCCACATTCAAATTGCTCAACTTTGTGAGAGCAAAGCAACAAAACATGAATGTGGTCCTGTTTTGACTAGTTTTGCTTGTGCTTATGGACAATTACAGGATCAAAATTCAATGTGATCTTACAGACAATTAAAATCACAAAGTAAGGGAAAATATAGTCCAGTGCCTGAGGGGCTGAGCATTTAAAGAGAGAAAATATAGAACTACACAGATACAGAAAGAAAACAACAGATTGCAACATGGCTCTAGAAAACAGGAAACAAAATAAGAGGAGCAGGCTGTTACAGTTGTTACCGGCAGAGTGTCTTATACTTCAGTAACATCCCACTACAGCAGCAGCAGGCAGGGAGAAATCTTAATGCTCCTGAGCATTTTAATTCGTTAAAACATCCTGTTACATGAAAGACTCCCTTTTCCATCAATCAAGAACCTGCAGAACAACGGGTCAGAGCTTTGGCAAACTACACAAAGATGACTGATTTGTGCAATTACCAAACTCCACAGGCTGAACCAATTTGAGACAGAATAATGACAGGACAAAAATCCAGGCACTCAAACAAGAATGCTTAGACATCCTATTAACTCTACAGAGAGCTTCAGACGTGCATGGATAGTGAACAAGCTCACATACAAATAGAGAATACAAGCAAAGCGGTCACAAAGGTATTTCAAAAGGCAGAACAAGGAAAACATGAAAATTTACTGAAAATTCCACAAAGGCAGGCATACAAACACAAAGCAGAAGAGATTAACAAAATCCAAAGGTCTATAACTATTGTGGGTAAAAAAAAAAAAAAAGGTAATAATGAAATGCCCTTTGCATGGGGTCACATGCAAAATTTCTGACAAGTCATTATGCAAAGGACTGCAGACAAGAAAAAATGCCCCCATATTGAGAAAGCAAGCACTGACTCAGAGATCTTTGCATGTATGTGACATCAGTGTGGTACAAAACAGCAAAAAAAGATAAATGGACTGTGAAGCTCAGACTAGCACCAGATGCAAAGACAAGGCAGCAGAACACAATAAGAGATGGAATGCAAATGAACAGTGGGCATCAATGTGTGGGAGAGGCACAAAGACCTCTTCAGAAGTGAAGAGAAAGGAAAACAGCAGATCCAAATTTTATATTCCCTGATAACGTAATTACAGCACCATGAGGCCAAGCAAATTAAAAGCATAATATCAAGTAAGAAGTAGACAGAGTGAAAGTTCAGGTAGTACAAATGTTAAAGAGACATTTAGCAAAAAGAAGAGAGTTATTAACCCCAGTACATTAAATCTAGATTACAGATGATTCCTATGAAAGACACACAAATAAAAACCATACCATATGTGGCCAGTGCATTATTGCATCCATGCAGTGAAGGACTGGACTTTTAGGGCAAAACATTAACTGAGGTGCTCAGAAACAACAACAAAAAAGTAGTCACTCTTAAGACAATAAAGAAATATTAATATCTTTTTTTATTTGTTTTTAGTTTCACAGATTATATAGCATAATTTCTGAAAGCAGCATAGGACAGATATCAGGAAGCTAAACACCTTCATTAAAAATTAAAGAAAAATAATAATTACAAAATTGTTTATATCTAACTGCTCACAATTAAGGAACCATTACCTGATAAACTAAAGCAAAACTATTCTTAAGAAAATCAATACATGTTACCAAGTGAGAACAGCTGTCTCAGTAACTCTCTGAAGTAAAACAGTCTGTTTTGCAGCTACTACCATAGAAAATGATTAGTGCATGTCATAAAGTGCATAGGTTGTGGTCTTTCAGTTGGAAGCTCAGAAAGCATCCAGGAACAAGCAGGAGACAGTGAAATACTGGGGGGCAAAGAGATGACTGCAGCAGGGGAGTCTGTCTCTGAGAGCCCCAGTCTCTGGGAGCAAAGGGGCTGAACCAGTATGAAAAAAGGTTTGGGAACACACAGCCTCCAAACTGGTGGTGGTGGGGATACATGGAAGAACAAAAATAGTGCTGGAAATAGGCAGAACAAATCAAAATAATTCATTTTTACTTATAACATTAAACGTATATCACACTTTTAACCTTTTTTTTCTACATGACAATCAGCTGTGATTACACACCAGGACAGCAGTCTTCCAACTCCCATTTGTAGTGGAGAGACAGGGCAAAGGTGCTGCCCAGGGGACACCAGCAGCCACCTTGAGAACTGGCACCCCTGTGAGGGGTGCTCTTGTAAACCTTCCAGCAGCTGGGCGGTGGGAGCTGAGGGGGAGCATGGCTGCACTCACCTCTCCTCCAGAAGGAGCCCAGAAAGAAATCTGAACTCAAATGACATTAACTTGCTGGTTCTGGTACTCTCTCCACCCTGTCCACAGCCCAGGACCCCATGTCATCCCCCTGGAGTCATTAATCCCTGCCTCAGCAACACTGCAGCAGGGCCTGTCTCCAGCTCCCCACAGCCCTGCCATGTCCTGCCATGGGCCCCCCATCAAGCCAGGTCAACCCGCTGACCCACAACCCAGGCCAGCCTTTGCCCACCACGGTCCCCAGGGAGGTGCCCAGTGTCAGGGCTGGGGATGTCCTGGTGCCCCCCAGCTGCCCTGCTGGGGGAGATGGGATGGGCCCCGGCCACCAGGCCCACCCATCACCCACCAGCACTCCCAACACCCAGTCCCAGGGAGCCACCAGCCCCCTCAGTGTCTTGACACTGGTAAAGTGCTTCGTCTGCCATTCAGGCAAAAGAAAACAAGTTATAGCTTCAACATCCAGGTGCCCACTAAACACAGAGGCTTTCCATACTAGCAAGTTAAACAGAGTGAGGACACAGGCTTGAGCCCTGGCACACAATAGCCCAACTGTTGAGCTGCCAGGGCGCCCTCAAGGCAATGTGCCATCTCCCTGACACAGCTTTTGGGAACCAGGCAAGCCAGAGGGTCAGTGTGCCTCTCTGGCAGCACAGGCAACACCATTTATAAGCAGTGGGAAGGGACCAGGACAGTTTAGCCCTATGAAGGTGCCCTTTTATTTACCACTACTGATGAAAGCCCAGTGGAAAAGGAATACCCTTCTCACGCAGGTGAGAAAAGTTCAAGCTGTGCATTCAAGGAGAGGGAATATATTGTCATACCATAATATCCATGCAAATGAAAACAGAAAATCTCCTCAGAGCCTCTCTGAAAAAAAGACAACAGAGAAGGACCATACAGAAGCCTACAACAGAATTCATCTCCCCTAACTGCAGACAGACAGACAGAAGTTAAGCATGCCCTCTAAACTGCTTGCTTACTCTGCTCTGAAAGTTAATAGACAGCTATCTCTGGATGAGGTAACTGTCCTGGACGTACCTATTTGTTCCTACTGATTTCATGGGGAACTTTATAGCTAGCTCAGAGTACAGGCCTACCTTTTTGCTAGCCAAAGCCAGGAAAATGAGTTCCAAGCATTGTGGGAAATATCATATGTAGAACAATGCAGGAAGGGAATTAAGAAAAACATGGAAAAAAATGTACACATGAACATCAGTCCTTGAAACAAAAAGGGAAGTGAAACTGTCACTGCAAAAAATTTCATTAACATAGGCCACTAGAAATTAAACAAACTGCCCTAATAATCCTCTCAGGCAAGACAACAAAACATTTTAACAGCTATGATACCCTAAAAATATCACTTCAGCCAACGGACACCTACTTACACAACTCAAAATAGAGAAACAGCAAAATCCAATTTTTGCTATGTCAGTCAAATAATCAAGGCAAATAAATTGTTAAAAATGGTTATATGCTACCAAAAGAAAGGTGAAAAAGTGAAAAAGTGAAAAAAAGTATTACAAAACAGTTGAGGTTGGAAGGGACCTGTGGAGGTCATCTGATCCAGCCCCCTGCTCAAGCAGGTTGCCCAGGACCATGTGCAGATGGCTTTGGAATATCTCCAAGGATGGAGACTCCACAACCTCTCTGGGCAACCAGTGCCATTGCTCAGTCACCCTCACAGTGAAAAAGTGTTTCCTGATATTCAGATGAAAATGTCATATGACACCCTTCTTGAATTCCAAGAGATAGTCATAAAAAAGCACAGGACAACATTTTTGTGACAGATGTCCTTTAACAAATAATGTCATTGAGAAAAAGGGGTAGTATTTGACCAAGCATCAATTTTTTTCTTCACTGCCTACTGCACCACAGCAGATCTGCAAGAAATGCTGTAGGCAAGTTGTAGGGTTCATAGGGAGTTCATGCCATAGTCATTTATAAGACTGATTATGAAAGAAATTTTGCACCAAGCAAGAAGAGGTTGTGTAAAATCGGACAAATGGCCAAAAAGCAATAGAAGACAAAATACATTTAGTATATCCCACCAAAATGCGAAGCAAGAGCAAAGCAGTAGCCAGTCATCAAAAGAAAGACTTGAAGTTTTTCCAGCATCTTGCTAAATAGGCAAAAGACTTTGTACCAAGACACATTATGTATCAATGTCTTTGTACCAAGACACATTATGTACCAATGTCTTTGTACCAAGACATTATTCCCAAAACAAAATGGTAAACTCTCAGTAGAGTTGGTGTTAATTTATCTGAACCTGAGAGCTCAGTATGTGCACAAGTTACGTTACTCATGTTTCATTTCAGTAACTCCCACAAAAGTGACACAAGGAAAGTTACAGTATGCACCTCCTAGTACGGGTCTGTTTGACACTTCCTTATAAATTAATGCTCAGGAATTTACAAGCACTTACAGAAAGTACTTGGTGGTTGTCATAACACAAAGAGCAGAATAAAAGCTGGGTACTGATTTTTCTTGGCTGCCATTTTACATCAATTGAATGTGAATGGCAAGGAATGGAGGCAGGCCTGAGAAAGGAACTAGAAGAGAGAAAGTGCCTGTAACAGGGACAGATTAGATAGAAAGGAAAGAAAGAAACAGGCAGGAGAGCCTGTGGCCCTAGAGTACACTCTCCCAGTACCTGATGGAGTCTGAGGGTTGTGGGTCTTATCTCACATCCTCTGTTATGGAGCCACTAGGAAACCCACTGGAAGAGAGCCCCTTCCTTTTGCAGCACAGGCTACAACAGAGGATGACACCCCATTGCTGGCACCACTGTGAGCTACAGTAACCCAAACAGCAGAGTTCAGGGTGGCACGTCTAAGATCTCCAGTAATGCTGTTGAACCATGACTTATGAACATGGAAAGGCACAGTGGAAGCTAGGAGATGCCATTCGATCCACTGTCTTTCGGCACACACCTAATACTGTTCAGCTAACAGCGGCTTCTACTGCTAGAGTGATCTACCATTTTTCAGTCTAAATGGCAATAAAACCCAGAGAACTGAGATGTCTCTAATGATGAAGAGCTAAAACTGGGCTGATTGCTTCCAGGGTCAAGAACACCACCATGCATTTATGGAATGGCACCAAGTTGAGCCTAAATTTTAATCTTGATGGAAGGGAGCTATTTTTAATAGAATTGTAATACAAGGAACCAGTACCTTTTGGTACAATATTTTCTGAAATCTTTCAAAATGCAGAAGCAAAACCAAAATGAAATAAAAGAAATACAGAGCAGGACAAAAGATATACATGGGAAAATCTAGTTCTCAGTTCAATGATCAAAGTGGAAGCAACCCAGAGAGGTATTCAAGATTTAAACTAGTTTAATGAGAAGGAGAAGATAATCTTTACTGGAGACAAAAAAAGTCAATTAAAATGTTTACAGTCACAGCATTTTGCTTTTCATTGCTGCATGACAACCCAATATTTGTTCAAATAGCAGGGATAAGCCAATTCCACAGCTTCAGAGAAGCACGAGTGAACAAATTCAAATAACAATACCATAGCAACAACCCTATGATTACCTCCATGAAAGAAAATTGGATCCCCCTGTATGTGGACACTCAAGAGATTGACATGGAAATCCTGAAACCTTATAGAACTGGGTTTAATCCATTTCTTTCACTTTTTTCCTATTATCATTATCTAATTAGAGATGGGATAAATTAGTTTCCCACCATTCTACACTGTGCTTTCCCTTCATGCCATCCTTCACAGTAACTGATATTCACTTACTTCAGCACTGAACTGTTATTAGGTACAGCCTAGTGCAATTCTGGCATATGTGTATAACAATCTAATTTACTTTTGGACCAGAGCAGAATAGCCAGCTGTAGCCAATGTACCATCTCAGAGCAGCTGTATCTGTGAACAGATACTCATGACTGATCAGGTACTTCACATACTGAAGTCAACAAAAAGCAAGATCAATGAAAAGACAAAACAAAACCTGAGATCAACTAAAAGATGTACTTCATGACACAATAATATCTTAACTTTTGCATCCTTGCTGGAAAAGAAACTGTATGTCCCAAAAGTCCATCAAAAGTTTTGAAAAGTTTTTGAGCCAACCATTAATCCAAAGATAGTTCTTACAAAACATGGATAACCATGACATTGAGGTCTACTTTGAATCCACTGGCAAGTACTTCACCACAGAAAGACCAGAAAATCAAATTACATAGAACAGCACCAAAAAACATAAATACAAATACATTTCTTGTTCTATTTGTTAATATCCTATAAGAAAAAAGACCAGCAGCAACAGAGCTCTAGGAACTGGTGAAAAAAGCTGGAAAAAAATAACAATGATCTGAATATTTCAGGTGTTTCTTTTCTCTTTGTCCAAAGCAAGGATGTAAGAATTTTTCAGGTTGATATAGAATTCTGATTTTACTAGCATTATTTTCCTGTCAGAGAGTGAACATATTAATGAGAACATTTAAAACACAGAAAAATCCTAATGCTCTAATGCCCAACTAGCAATAAAACATTAGCTAACTTCAAGGAAGGAATCTACTGCAGATGCTAGTGTTTTGGAAATTGCTTCACATTGGAAAGTTTAACCGTTAGCAGAGAGTGAGATGCCTGACTATCATATTTGACTTCAATCTGTTGTGAGAGATACATTTACTTCATTAAAAAGACTGGTGTCTGTAGACACAGCTAATATAAATAAGTTTCCTTCTGGTAAGGCTATTTAACACAGAACACTATCCCAAACAATTATACCTGGGTATAGAAATTGCTTTAAATATATAGGTAAGTGTATATGTGTACATCTGCCCAGATCTATTTCTTTTCATGCCAAATGCATGTGTTCACATATCTATCCATGAACTGGACAGCAGGTTGTTTTCCCATTCTGATTTCTAAACGTGTAACAAATACTACAAGAAAAAAAAAGGGGGGGAGGGGGAAGAGAGAGATAACCAGAAGACTTCATGGAAATCTGAAATTGTAATAGTTTGAATATCTTCCTCTCCACAAAGCAAGGACTGAAGCATTTTTTCTATCTTTTCTAAGATAAGGCTTTCCTACAATTCTTTACACATCTTCCAAATTTTAGCTGTTTAAACTGAAGCATTACACATTCTTATTTTTCAGAAGTAAACGAGCAATTTCCTCAGAAATAAAACAACACAGAAGAACCATCACATAAGAGCACTCTAAGGGTATTTACTAGGGCTCCTCTGTGTTTTTTGAGCAGGAGCTTCGGATTTGGCAGGTGTATTATCTCAGTACTGGTTTCTTTGTCCTGATGAATGTCCCCTCATACTAGTTTATAGGCCCCTGAATATTTCAGTCTGTATCTGCTCAGTGGGTTGATAGCAAAACTCTTAGAAAAATCTACCTTCTCTGGCTCAGATCTCCACCAGAGCCTGAGGGATGAACTGGACTTTCCCTGGAATTACATCTGCCATGATGGAGCAGCTGCTGCTGTGTCAGAATGACTCAGTGGCTGCTCTAACAAGACCCAGGCAACAGAGAGAGGGAAAAAGCAGCACACTGTTTAGGAACAAGTAAGAAAAGTAAAAACCGAGATGCAAAACCGGTACAGATGCTGAAGGTGTGGGACGCTGTGATAAGAAAGTAAATGAGCAGCAGGGAGTTGCAGAGCTGAAAGTAAGATTCTCCCTCTCCCGTAGATGTTTTCTATGATGCTGAATATACCACTGAGACAAACTATTTTTCCACAACAGATGATCAGTGCATAAAGTCTTTTGAATATCAGTTCCCAAACCGATTTGATTCCCCACTCCCAGGCTCTGTTTGCAGGAGTGCCAAGCACTTTATGCTGACTGAGGGCTGTGAGAGCTGTGCTCTGAGCAGAAGTGCTGCTTTCAGGACAGTATGTCAAAGTGGCACCAGATATTCCAGGCTGCGCACTTTCAAGCGAACATCACAGTCCCTCTGACCTACAGTTTTACAGGAATTTAGGTACCTAACTTCCACAAAATTTATTTTGCTGGGAACTGCAAATCTATCACTTCTGGATGTTTGTTGTCTTTTTTCTAAAAAACTAAGTAGCTGGCTTTAGTTCCAACTGTCAAATGGCCCAGACTTTCCTCAGGACTACTCTCCAGGTATACCATATGTTCTTCTCAATCTTTTTCACGAATCTTGTCACTATGTAGTTTGCTATTGGAAAGTGTTAAACTACAACCAGAAAGGAGAGTGAAAGATTTTGATTACACAGGATTTTCTGAATCAACAGCAAAATGCTTTGATTACATTATATAGGCTTCGACTCTGAAAGTTCTTAGCTTTATCTTACCGTTGGAATGTGTTGTTTTGCTATTTCACAGCATGGAGTGGATTCTATATGAAATTCACCAGCTGTTTTTCTTTGAGAAATGTATGCTATAATCACATTATCAGTTTATTCATTTCTATACTTTTTTTATTTCACATCCTTTACATGCTGATGTGACTGGGTACGCTGGAAAAAAGTATTCCTCCTTGACTTGTCAGCTTTGTTATGACATTTCAGGAAATAAAAAAGAGGGCAACCTTGCCCTGACTTGGCACATCTGAAGACCAACCTCTCTGCTATATATATTTTTTAAAAACAAACAAACAAAAAAAACCCAAAAAAAATCTCAAAAAATCCCACCTAAGGCATTATTCTGCATCAGTGAATTCAGTGGAAACTTTCATCTTGACCTCATCAGATACAGAAATAGCCATAGAAGAAGGGTGAATATGAAAATCTGGTTACATACATAACTATCACTTCATCAGCTGGTGCTGTAATCCTGGAAGCAGGAAAAATGAAAAGAATAAATCACTGAATATCCATGTTGCAGTTAGCAGCCTCTTGCTACAGAAATTACATAGGGAGCTCTATCTTCTACCATAGGACCCTTGTCCAGAACTCATGCCACCCAAGTGAGCCATCTCTGTCCTACACCATCCTCATTCTCTCGACTCTAAGAATCAGTTGTTTAGTTGCAAACTGCCATGTGGAAAGGCAGAACTCCTAATAAACAGATGATGAGCCAGGCATTGACTAGCAAAAGATTTTATTTACTTGGACTTGGGTTTTGCTTGTCTCTCTGTATAACAAAGATTTGCAGTCAGAAGAATACAGTAAATGTAATCTCAAGAAGCACTATAGCAAAAGGCTTTCTTAAACGCTTTATGAAACACCATTCAATCAACCAAAGCATTATTATCACTCACCTTCCAAAAGAAAAACACTTTCTCCTTTACCATCAGTAAGAGGAAAATATGTGAGCTTTCTTATAAGACTAGCAATTAGCATGTGAGTTAAAGATGGGAGCTGCTATCTGAAAGCAATACAAGGATTGCAATAGGCTTTACTGAATAAGACACCATCCTTTGAGTGATGGTGTGAGACAATTAGAGATTCTGAGCCTGCAACTGCAATTAATGACTTTACACTTCACTACAGCTGCTCCTAATTTAAATCTGAGCAGACTCACATATTCCCTAACTTTCCCCTTATCCTGAGACATTTGCTTCTGGTAAGATGTTTGCCATCTTTAAAATGGAGGATCCATATTCCTACTTATCAGGTAGGTCTACATATTCCTATTCTTCTATGTCTATTCTCAGATATCTAAATATTCCATTGTTGTATATTAATCATTCAGCAAAAATGAGTCAAAGAGGCCTCATTAATCCAGAGACTCAAAGCTGTCACATCAGAGACTCATCATAATGTGGTAGATCTTATTCATATGATAGTTTCTGGAGTTAAATTAATTTGTTTAGAAGAATGTGGTCTTATACAGAGATTCCTCTCTATTCCTAAGGTAATAATGTACATATACAACAGACATAGATTCAGATCCACTTTCATACCTTTTCATGATTATTATAATAGTGTTGATACATGTTTCCATGTGCTTGTCAAGCTGAGAGGTTGGTCAGATTATTTGAAGGCTTCACTTAATTGATTTTCTGATGCCTAGCTAAATCCTCTGCTGGCTCCAGCTAGCACAGCAGCACTGCATTTGATCAGTAAAGATACAGGCATTTAGAGGGTCAGCAGAGTATATTGGTCAAATTCAACTTTCAGTTGCTATAAACTGAGAGAGACTTAATTGATTTCAGCTAATGTATTGTAGAGCTGCACTTGCACGTTTGGGAACCAAATTTGGGCCAAGGACACTAAGGACTGCAGTCACAAAATGATTGTGACAGAGCAGTAGCATTTAAATTCAAGGGTTTAGAGGCAGGTAATAAGCAGACCATGGCAACACTGGGCTGGGTAACTGACCTGTCAAAAAAATCGCTACAGTTAGCCTGTAGTTGGGTTACAGATAGATTGATCCCAGCTCTAAATTTCTAGCACTAGCTAGGGTATTTAACTGTTGTATAGCAGTTTGTGTTGTGACTGCAGCACAGGTATGGCCCAAGTTATACAACTCTGCCAAAAAAAAACATTGATTAACCAGTCACCTACTGCTGGTAACAACTTCTCAGACTAATTCCAAATAGTTCCCTACCACAGCTCCATTTCTAGAAGAAAGCTTAGCACTTTCCCATGGTGTCATTTACAAAACAGCATGAAAACAACAACCTCCAGGTGCTGTGAATTTCAAGCTGTTCCTTGTGAGATAAGTACCATCAAGACTCCTTAATTTAGTTTTGCCGATCCCATATTTAACCATGTTGTGAAGTGTGCTGAAAGAAAAATTTGAAAGGGCTTTTCTCAGTTTCATGTGAGTGTTGCTATAGAACTTGCAGGGTGATTGCTTTTCAAATTTTCTTTGAAATACAATGGTTCTTTGGTTTTCTTGAACAGAGGCTGTTTCTTGGTTGCATTATAGCCTCAGCTTAGAGCAGGGAAGTGCCTTTCAGAGTTGCACACCAAGTGTGTGCAAAACTCCTAAAACTGAGACATTTTGAAGCTGGCTTCAGATTTTGAAAAGGTACTGTAGAATCGCCATAATGAGGAAATATGTTCCTGTGCTTGGAAAGCATGCTTAAATGCCATTTTATAGATACAGATTCTGTGCTTAATATGAAATAACACGTTCTAAACTCACATTCAGCTTTTGAGATCACACTCTGCACTAATATGTGTTTTCTTCTTGAGATAAAAAGATACAAATATCAGTGAGCCATGTAGATTTAAACAAAATCTATGCCTTTCCCCTCATAATCATAAAGATGTTTTTACCAAAATCTCAATGTGAGGCCCACTCACAGTTTTGTGGAAACTGATAGAGAGTATCAGTGAGCAGATAAAAGTCTGTGAAACCACCTAGCTTTGGGTCAGTAAAAAGTGAGACCTTTTGGGTGCAGGAATAGGTGGACAAGCCAGGAGCTACAGGTGACCCCAACACTGTCTGTGCCTTTGCCGAGGAGGAACCAGCCTGTGGCACCTGAGTAAGGCTGTGCTAATGACAGAGAGAGGTCCCATTGACAGTCTAGTGATCATCTAACGAAGGCAGGGGGATGAGCTGAATCAGGTCAGGAATCACCCCATGCAATCCAAACAATTCGAAATGGTCAGATGTGGAATAGCTCAGGAAGCAGGTGAAATGGGGTCCTGGGCCATTGTCAGCATGGGGAAAGCCCCAGGGTAGGCTGGGCAGGGACAGTCAGGGCTAACAGTGCCCTCAGAGCCCATACAGTAGCCAAAATAATGAATGTTTTGGACACTTTAACTATTGGGACTGTGATTTTTGTGACTGACTTAGTGTTACCTAAGCTAAATCCAGACTTTAGTCCTCCATTCCAAATCCAAATGTTATTTTCACATACAAAGCCTAATCCCTAAAAGATACCGCTCACAGATATATGAAAGCATTTTAACCCATAGATAAACCTGGGTCTGTTCTTCCTTGGTCTATTCCCTAAATTAAAAACACATCTCACTCCTTGTAAATACACAGCCATCTGTAACAGTGCTGTCATTTACATCTTAAACTTAACATGTGAAATGAAAATGTCTTGATCACATAAAGTTTGCTTCTAGTAGATGGAAAACTTTCCTGTACCTCATGTTTCAGAGTGAAGGAAACTGGTAAAACCCAGTAAAAACTTTCTTTAGAAGAGTTGTCATTTAGAGCCTCCTCATTCCTTCTTTCTGTGCTGTGCCCAGTTGAAGTATTATTTCCCAAAAGTGCACGAATTAGGATGCTTGGTAAAGCTTCCAAGTCACATTTCTGTGGGATGTAGAAGTCCAGCATGATGACTATCTAAAAGACACAGCACATCACCCCAGCTATGAATGCTGCTTCCTCTCCTGCTTTTCTTTGACCATTATTCATTTATTCATTAAAGAAATTACTAGTAACTGCTGTGCTTTCAAAATTTGCCACTCCACAGTCCCAGAGACAAAAATCCCCTTTTCTCCTTTCACACAAGGTAGGAAACCTCCTTGTATCCC
Organism: Calidris pugnax; assembly: GCF_001431845.1. Lineage (NCBI taxonomy): Eukaryota > Metazoa > Chordata > Aves > Charadriiformes > Scolopacidae > Calidris > Calidris pugnax. The sequence continues at coordinate 5,871,815 of NW_015090830.1, read as the reverse complement.
ATTCCTGGTGCTTCAGGGTTGTTCTGGAAAGCCCAGCTACAGCTGGGACTCCTAGGCTACAGTCACTGCACCCTGAGACAGTGGCTGCCGTGCTCCTTTCTACCCAAAGGGCAGAGAAGTAGCTGTCCTAATTGTGCCAAAATCACCCTGTTTACCAACAGATATCTGAAAATTAATTTGTTTTCAGTACAAAAGTCCACACGTCACTCACCCTTGATGTGGTGCAGAACTGCCACTGACATTGTGTGGATTTATGTGTACGACCTAAGGAGAAGAACAGATACCAGTTATTTGTTGTTGCTTATAGATTTGGTTCTTTTTTTCCTGGGGAAACTACTTATATCCTTAGTTTTATTCAGCCTCTTTAAACAAATATAACTGAAAGGGTTCTCAGTGTCAAGCAGTGGTGGCTCACTTGCAGCACTGCAAGTCACTGTGCCCCCCTAGAAAAGGAGCAGCAGGGGATTTATAGATCCAAGCCCAAGCTTCCCCAGCCCCATAATATACACACAACTTCCTCAACCATTTAAACACACAGGACTGTGATTGAGAATGGTAAAGTCACCATCTAACACACAACCAGCCTTGCTACCACAAACAGGAGATGAGGACAAAAGAGAGAGCAGAGAGAAAGCATGGATGAATGAAGCCAGTCATGTCTTAGGCTACTATGGTTAAATACAGGAGCAAAAAGTAAGATCCAGTGCTCTTCCTAAATGAAATATGATATAATCAACGTGATTAAAATTCCTGATTTGGAATCCCTGAGGTAAATAGCTCAGCTCATGCTTTAGAGCTAAACCTTTCAACAAGAACATTCAAGCTTAGGAAATGGTTTGAGGTAAAAGAGAGCAAGGCAGAAACACAGGCTGGAAGAATGCCTCGATCCCCACAGCGGTCTGGCAGGTTGTTTCCTGAGGTTAAAAGACACAAGCCAGAACGGCAGCATGGGCTTATGAAATGGAAAATGAAAGGGAGAAACCAGCTAACTTCATAGAAAGTTTTAATCTTAAAATAGAGTTGTTTTAAGTGAGCAGTGCCCTGCAGAGAGCAGAGACTCTATTCACTCATTTCTGCTCCTAAGACTTCTCTGCTGTCTGCCACTGGGAGATCTGTATGAACATGATCACCAAGGGCTGTAATTTAAAACTCAGAACAATGCCTTAATAAATCTGTTGAATAACACAATGAGCACAAGGCAGACTTGGGAGCTGCAGTAAATGCTGGAAAGCTGATGTGGCCACAAAAACTTTGTCTCATGACCAGCCTGGATTGCTTTTACATGAGTCACCTGACCTCAGAACACGGGCTTGTGAGGGCTGGGCTTTCTGATTACCCTTATTAGGGGTTTATTGTTTCTCAGGTTTCACGCTGCTGGACTATCATTCCAGAAAATGACAATGCATCTGATGGAAGCATCCCCCAGGGGTGACCAGTGACTCATTCTGAGTGCTGTGATAAAATTGCAGAAATTTTTTTGTTCCTAGATAAGCAGTATGCTAACATGATGACTACCACCTTAGAGAGTCCTGTAAGTGTATTAAGAGAACCTAGTATATATATTTGTAATTATCACAGAACCAGAGAACGGTTAGAGCTGGGAGGGACCTTAATGATCATCAAGTTTCATCCCCCCGACCCTGGGCAGGGAGCCCTCCCACTAGACCAGGTTGCTCAAAGCCCAAACCAGCCTGGCTTTGAACACCTTCAGGAATGGGGCAGCCACAGCTTCTCTGAGCATTGTAGCTGGGAGGGACCTTAATGATCATCAAGTTTCATCCCCCCGACCCTGGGCAGGGAGACCTCCCACTAGACCAGGTTGCTCAAAGCCCAAACCAGCCTGGCTTTGAACACCTTCAGGAATGGGGCAGCCACAGCTTCTCTGAGCATTGTGTATCAGACATGTCTGCATCAGAACAGTAAGCCAGGTCTTGAAATGAAAATTTTTTTATTGAATGCTGTTTCACATTTCTTTTCCCTTCTGGGACAGGGACACTCTGAACCAAACCTTTAATCTAAGTGATTGATATGCCAATTTACATCACCTTTGGCTTTGATCTTTCAGTCCTACCTACACAGTGTAAATTTTACCTCATATTTAAAACTTGGAAAACCCCCTGGTTATAATGTCTGCTTTTTCTCACTTCCCATTCTGAAACAGTTGTCATTTTTGTGGTTCCTTTGAGAAGTGTAGCCCAGCATCTCCTCTTGAACTTTCATTTCTTTGTGTATTTAGACAACTAAAGACCACTGCTTCAAGATTTTTCTTATTATTACATTGAAACAGCTTACATATCTTAATGAATTAAAAAAAATTTGAGTTTACTTTCAAAAAAATGCAAGGGCGCATGACTTTTAAGTATCTGCTAAAGTGTCATTAAGCTCATGCCTGAAGTAAAATCCACCTAAGTATTTTGCTGAATAGAGCCCTTTTGGGTCTGATCCAATGCATATTGAAGCCAGTGAAAAATTCCCATTGACTGCAGTGGGCTCCCAGCCGATTCCTGGGAGGTATCGAGTGTACGAAGTTCAGCACTTCTCCTGCCAAACTTCAGTTCTTGCTCTGACATGTGTTCTTTAGGTTTTTTACACTGTTTCCTCTCAACAGAGAAACATAAAATTTTTAAGGTCTCCCTGAAAGGTTGGAAAAGTTTTTCACTGCTGCTTTAACAACTTCATCCTTGTTTCCTGAATCACAACTTTTCATCCCCCCTGCCCTGGGCAGGGACACCTCCCACTAGAGCAGGTTACTCAAAGCCCCATCCAGCCTGGCCTTGAACACCTCCAGAAATGGGGCAGCCACAGCTTCCCTGGGCACTGCGTATCAGACATGTCTGCATCAGAACAGTAAGTCAGGTCCACATAACTAAATCACTGTAAAATGGCTAAAATATAAACAGAAGTACGGTAGACCAACTTAAAGGGCCCAGTTTATTGAGAGACATGAAAGGTGATTCACTGCTGTCAAAACTGAAGCGCGTCAAAACCATTTATTTCCTACGAGAAACAAATAGTTTCAGGGCTGATAAATGTCATTGCAGCTTTATAATTTTGACGTGATGTTAGTATTTTTATACAAATATGCAGGACATCCATTACAAATACTAATGTATAAACACAGAATGCAAACACACATTATTATACATATTTGCAACCTTCAAATGGTTTAAATAGCAAAACATATTTCTTTTGCAGAATTGCAACTTTTCTAAGTTTGGGTTCAGTTGGAAATTTTAAAATAGAAATGTTTTCAGTTCAGATTAGATGGCCTTTCACCGTAACGAGGATCCAAATGGTGTTCGCCCTGTGAAGAGAAAAAATAAAAGCATTGTCAGTCATGTCCTTCAAGCACATTTTCCTCCTTCATCTTCTCTGCCTGCCTGTTTGTTCACAGCAGTGGCTTTTCCAAGTCAAAGAGAAAATCAGAGAAAATGGTGATTTGAAAAAATAATTTGTTGATACTACTTTAAATTTATCCTCTCCCACACTACAATTAGTGGTGATATAATCAATTCCTTCAATGTGGTGCACAACCTGATCCTTGTTTTGCAAAGACCTTGTTCTTCAATTATTACCAGTCAAAGCAAAACTTCTCTCAGTTTCATTCAGTACAGGATTAGAATATGTTTCCTTTTTTTCTTCCTTTTTTTTTTTAACCATGTGAAGCAGCACTTGCTAGGATGAACACAGACAAAGTAGAGAGATTATTGGAGCGTTGAAGTTCAGTGACTTCTTACTCCATGAGCAAAATAACAGATTAATTGGGGTCTTTGTTCCCCAAACAGAAAGCAGTCAGGTTCTTTCTATCAAAATTTTGAAGAAGGGAAAAAAAAAAAAGAGAGAGCCTTAAAAACAAAGAAAAACCCAGAGATCTCTCTTTGAGATCACTACTGTAGCACTTGGAGCAGGAGGAAAGTGGGAGGATGGTAAGTAAGAGGAAAAATGTAGGTAAGTTTTTTAGAGTACACTTGATTGACAGATTCTTGAAAAGAATTGCTCGTCAGGAGACCTACAGAGTAAAGAGTGCACAGCAGAGATTCTATACTTAAAATATGTCAGTGGTGTCCACCAGCAGAGGATCATAGAAGTATAAAAATATTAGAAAGGGAGAAGTCCCAAAAACTGCTGAGTCTACAAGTGGAGAAATAAAATGAGTAGGAGAAAGGAAGAAAGGAGAAAGGAAGCCTCCATTCTTTGTGCTTCCCTGATTTCTTAAGCTTAGCTAGTACTTTTAAATCCTTTCACTGACTGTTTCCCTGGTGCTGTTCTGGCAAAGTACACACACACACCCCTCGTAGACTAATTAAATTAATAGACAGTAATTTATACGACTGTAATTCACGCAATTCCTCTTTGTTCCAGGATAATCCCAAATATTTTCTTTCTTAGTGGAGCATTAACTTATGTTGTACAGATATCTACATAAAGGCAGCTTACCAAAATACCCAGTTGGAACAGCATTGTACACAGAGGTTTAATAAATCCTCATACTTTCAGATAATTTAATAGAATTGGTATTATTACAAATATATAAAAACATAAGCTTGTAAGCTTTCCATCTCACCAGCATTATTTCTACCCTCGCTTTATCAGCAGCTATACTCATGGTTATGCCAGAGCAACCATGTCACACTTTTTTTCCCTCAGATGACAACGTGTGCCCCAGACTATGATGCTTGGCTGCCAACCAAGAACTCCTCTAAACTCTCATATACAGGGAAGGTGGGGGGAAGAGTGGGCTACATGGGTAACAAGCACATGAGTCATTTCAGAACAACAGTCAGGAATGAACAGCATAGATGTCTTGTCCAGGACAAGGCTGTGTTGTTTTCAGTATGGCTTTCCAAAACCCAAATGAACGAGACTGTCACTCTGTAATGCACACTACTTCTCTACCTGCTGCATTAATGCTTATGCACTTGAAACCTGAACTAGGTGCGACTCTTTCAGAATAATTTGAAGCTTTGTTTTGGACTGAGGGCATTTTTTTACCCTTCTACATTATTTTTCCCTACATTAAGAGTAGACCATGCATTTAAGAACATCTAAAAAAAGCTTCAGACTCTAAAAACTTAAAAAGAAACGTAATCTCCTAAAAAAAAAAATATATGTTAGTAAAGAAACTTCCAAATGTTGTGTAATAAGCAAGTAATAAAAAATAAAAATGTTTTATCTTCCTAACTTTCCGCTCCCTGTCCTCAGCCCTCCAGCATCTCTTGGGAGTTGCTCTGGTTGTCTTCTTAGGCAATTGCTTTAAAACTAAGCAAATCCAGGCTGGCAAGTTTTAAAAAATTCTTTTGCCTTTGTCCCAAGTTGGAAAAATATCCTATTAAACTTAAACTCATGACAGATCAGTGACATCCATGATTGTCTGGGTTATCAGCCATAGCAGGAGTGGTACCTCTTACCATGTGGCACCACTGGATTCCATTTGCATGCACTATAAAAAATGGCTGGGGCCACTGTAACAGCTATATATCATGGGAGTGTATATGCTGCTATTTGTCTTCCATAGTGAAATCAGCTAACCAAATATATTTCACACTCCCTGAGTAAAAGTTGCCAAAGTATGTATTACATAGTGCATTAATTTAATGATTTAAAATGGCATCACTTTTGCACAATGAATGCATATAATGAGTATTATGAACAGTTGCAGTCATTGTAATCCCAAATATTTTACACATAGGAGAAGTTTGTAATATTTCCCTAAAAGAAAATTATGGGAACAGAAAATGAACTGCTATTTCTTCTCTGTTAGATCTTTGTTAACTGCATCAGGAAGAGAAAAAGGAGCTCTCTTCTTTTTATTATGGTGTTTAGGTTTGATACAATGGCTCAAGGAACTCTGCTCTCCCCTTAGTTATTCAGTAACTTCTAATGATAGGTCCAATTGTACACTCTTTAAGAAACTCATGTTTCTTATTTGAAAAAGATAAAGCTGTTCAATAAAGATTAGGGACTTTGTGGGAGTATTATAAATACAGACAGGCAGGTACGAGAACACTACACACCTGCCTGTATCTGCATAGTGATAAAACAGCGGAGAAAATCTACATGGTAACAGGGTAAGACACACGTTGTTTTCAGATACCAGGTGAGCTGAATCTTTGGGAAACACCCATGAATAAACAGTCCAGATTCTGTGGAAGGGCATGGCTGATTACTCAGCAGTCCCAGTTTTTATTATGGAAAAGATGCCCAAGCATCTTGACTGCATGCAGTTGCTCCAGTTGAACAAACTTTCATTTGCTTTTTTCCTTCAATTTTAATAGCTTTAATGGTTATTTTAACAGCATAATTATCCTAGCTAAAATCATGGGAAGCTGTATGTGGAGTTTTGTCCTTAAGTTCACTGAAATTTGGATGAATTTGGACAAACTAAGACGGGCGGGGTGGGGGAAGCATGGAAGCTGTGGTGGTTTCCAAGACTTTTTATATAAAATGCAGCAGTTTTTGCAGATGTTTTGCTCTGAAGTTTAGGTGTTAATAGATGCCAGGAGTCAAGACAGAGTACAGTGGGAGATGAACCCAAGGAATTTCCAACTGGAAAGAGTTTGAAAGAATCCTCAAAATTGTTAGTTCCTGAGTTTCAAATGGTTCTAATTACTATTACACATACGGCTGAGTCACTTCCGAATATCTTCTAGTGCCTGGATGTGGCTGTGTGGAGATGCACAAGGACTTGAGAAAGTCTGACCTAGCTTCAGTTTCTAATCTTGTTGCTCCCTCCCCACAACAAAAATGAAAGCCTTAGAAAATAATTTTCTCTTCAGAATAAAAAAAGGGAGTTTAAAATTTTGTGGTTTCCCTTATGCTTATCCCAGCTCTGAATTAACTCAGTACTAGTATGTCTGTGCACAGGCCAGCACAAAGGAAAAAGCACAGAACAGCAATGATTGCTCAGCAGTCAGCACTGTACATGAGGCAGGGATTTTCCAGGTCATTTTTATCCACTTCATCACTACAATTTGCTGGTCCAATTCTGCCAAATCAGCAGAAGTACTTCTTAAAAGAAAGCGTTATCCAGTTTTGCGCAGGCAGCACTCTAAGAGTTTGCAGGGTTACTAGCACTTTTCATCAGAGATCCACTGTGAATTGCACTTTTAAAAAGAGCACGCAAAGATTGGAAAATTCTCACCACTGCTGGACATCTGCATACCCCCAAGTCACTTAGAACAACTGATGTGTTTGCCCAGTTGAAATTGCAATACAGTCCTTGCCTATAGCAGGCTGAAACATGAACTGAAGTGTGGCAAAAATATATCCTAGAGACGGAAGAAAAAGTAAACAGTTTTGCCTATTGATGGCCTGCTTGACAAAAGAATGACTGGAATGAAATCATGTAAGAGAGGGGGAAAAATTAAAGTAAAATTGAGAAATATTTCCTTCTGGGCACTCAGGCAATACTTCAGAAATCCATTCAAAAAGGGGACACAGTATCTGAGAGTAACAGTGTGCAGCTATTGAAGTACAGCACTGTGGGACTAATTTAAGACTGAATGGTATCTTGTACTGCCCTTAGTCCTGCTGAAGGCAATGTAGAGGGAATTATTATTCCGTGAAAGCAGATATAGTCTAGCTCTTATTTAGGTGAAGGAAAACAGTTCTTCCTGGGACAATCTTTGGTTATTGCAGGACCATAGAAAACTTAAAAGACTTTGACTTTCAAAGTCTTTTCGGGCTTCCCGTTCCCCTGTCCTACGGGAGATGCAACCATATCGACATAATTCTCGACAAATAGTTCTTAAGCTCCTCCAAGGTGTTTCCATGGCCTCACCAGGTGATTGCTTGTCCTCCAAGCCAAGTCTCTTTAGCAGGAGACTGGTGCAGGTATGCCCCAGGGCAACGGAGGAGCAGCTGGTGGACAGGGAGAAGCTAAAGATGGGCAGCTGTCCTCACCTGCATGAGGTCAGTCCAGGCCTGACAGCACACAAGGCAGCTGGAGAAGTTGCTCATGAAACGACTTCTCTGGGTTAACAGGACTATTGCTGTTCCAGGCAAGTACTGAAACATTACACACCTGCCTATATCTGCACAGTGACAAAACAGTGGAGAAAATCTACATGGTACCAGGGTAAGGCATGCGACGGTTCTCTGTAAGACATGTGGCATGCATCATCTTCCTTTTAAATGGGTGTGTTAGCAACTTTAGAAAAATCTTGCCTGTTGACTAAAGCGTATCTTGGGGACAAGAAAGACATCCTTGAGAGAAAGGTTACACCTGCAGGTGGAAGTAAACATCAATGTGGGAGAGCTGGAGTGAAAGAGAAAAGAAGAGCAATGTGTGACTTTGTGAGTTCACATACAGGCAAAACCCCTGTACTTTCTTTTTGCTTAACGTCTCTAACCTGTAACCCATTCTATCTTCTCCAGACTCTGAGCTTGTGTCTTGTCTTCATACCCATTTGAAATGGTGCTCTGAAAATCTTTATCCTGGCCTTGCACATTCCTCCTGTGAATGACTCCTTCCCAAATGCTTCTCTGACCTTGCAATGCCCTTTTAGTCTTCTTCTCTAGCTAAAACCACTCTGTCACTGACTTGCAACAGATAGATTGATTCTTACTTTCAGTGCTATCAAACTAATTCTGGGATATTTTAAGCTGGACAGTAAAGTTATAAAATCAATGGAAACAGCCATTCACATAAACATTGCTCCTTCAAAAAAGTTGTATCTATGCTGAAGCATTATGACTAGAATTGATTGCAACTGGATCTGATTAATAGTATCATTGGATCTGATGATATCTCATGATACCACCACTAAAACAACACTTTTCATTCACTGAAAATTAGCTCTGATCACAGTGTAGAGCTGGGGCCAGAGCTTTTATCCCATCCCCTCATTTTTATTAGAAACATTGTATGTATTCAGGGTGCTAGGTAAGAACTTGTACTTCACTGACACCATGCTTCATTTCTTACACTCCTAAAGCCCGCTGTAGAAAGGTTTTGCTTATGCTGTTGCAAAATTTCATTGAGTATACCAAAAAGTATTTTCTTGAGTATACCAAAATATATTTGTAATCTAAATTATGTCTCAGAGTTGTAAGTGTGAAACATTAGTAAAAACTGATTACCTAAAGTCTTGAATAAATCCTTTAAACTTACTATTTCAGAACGTACAATATGTTCCTAATTAGTATTTATCACTACTTCAATTCAAATCCAAATCTGTCTACTATTAAGTTATCATTAGGTTAACAGCTTAATTCTCTCATATCCAATCACTTAATATTACCTAGCATAATGTGATATTCTATTGCTTTTTTTTTTTTTTTCAGATCTATATGGAATCGCTCCAAATAAAATTATTTTCATACTGTTCACTGGACCTGAATCAATAATGTTGCTAACTGATGAACAGGCCTCCAGTGTTTCAGGTTTTCTTTTCTTAGACTGCAATGTGTGGCCAGACTCTATGAGATTGTCCATTTAGCTTATTATCAACAGCTATACTATAAAAGTATTTTTTTATGAATGTTCTTGAAAAACTGGCTATCAGGAAACTTTCGCTTTTAAATAAAATATTGGAAAAGATTTCTAAGTAGTTTTAGAACTTCTTCTACTGGGAAAGGTTATTCAAGGTTTAGTGGGATTGAAATTTTCCTTTGCAACATACTCATTATGAGCTACTGCTTTTTTTCCTTTTGAAACAAAAATGCTAGCTTAGAAATGTTGTCTTTTATTTAAAAATAAAAAATGAAGTGCAGCTGACAAAGTTCAGATAATTGGACAGAGTAGCAGAGCTTAAACCAACAATGTATTCAGCATACTGACACGTGATATCTTTTGAAATCTCCATAGGGTCTTTTAGCCTACAGTGAACCATTTCAGAATGCCGGACCATTGCAGAATAAAGAGTTTGCTCTTTCAAGCTTGCACCAATTTTCAATGCTATAATTATTTTTTCAGCTTATCCTTTACATCAGATCAATTCATATTCTACTTGGTAAACATAAAAGTTTTTATGGACCCAGTCCAGAATCCTGCAAGTGATGCCAGAACTTTACCAAAAAAATTAAAAGCCAGAAAAACACCATTAATGGCGCATCAGTATGGTCTGTCATTACAGCACGCTATTCTTATTAACACATAATAAACCTAAAACTGGTAGAAAGCCAATAAAACACGGATAGGGGAAAAGGAGCACTAAAAATGAGAGCCACTGGAATAGATAGAACAGAAGCTCAGCAGCTGGCTTCGTGCCACACTGGGTATCTCTAGTAGCCCAGCTTCTCAGGGGGTTGTGTAGCCCGTGATCCAAACACCTACAATTCAGGTTTAAGGTTTAAAGTACTAACTGTTAAGTTTTAAAGACCATTTTTTGGCTAGTACGACTTACAGTCTGACTGCTATGAACTCTGCCCTTTTCTCAAACTGAAAAGACCATCTAGGGACAGACTCCTGTTTCACACTGCTTTTCTGAACTGGATGGAGCTGAGTGGATGAAAAAAAAAATGAATTCTCTTACTTTTCCACCTCCTAATGTGAACAGCTCTATTTTGTCCTCGTATTGAGCCCAGTACAATTCCTTTAATTCTCAAGTGAGATTGAATGTCAAACTTTACCAAGTACTAATCTAAAATTACTGCCAGCTGAACCAGCAGTGATGTTTAGCAAGTTATTAATTTTGCAGCAACCTGATGACACTCCAAATAAAAGACTGGTACGGATTGTAGGAAGATTTCACCTTACCCTCAGCAGGAACATCATGTAAAGCCTTTGAACTTTTTCTTAATAAGTGAAAGAAAGTTGTAACTCAATCAAATCTGCACCTCACTTGACTGAACAATCTCAAAAAGAGTCATCTTGATCGAGCCAAGCCATCAGGAAGCTCAATCAGCCTCCTGATGCAACAGGAGACTCTCAGAGTTCTAAGACTTAAATTGTGGAGGGAAGACAAGGTAAAGATGGAGGCTATACACTTAAGCAACCATAAGAGTAAGAGCTGTAAGTAATATTTATTGCCTACGCAAGCAAATATGCTAAAAGAGAGACAAGTACCCTGATGAGCTGGAGAAACTTGGTAACCCGTGGTGGCCAGTTACCATACAACAGTGTTGTCTCCAGGAAACAAAAAGGTTGTGTCATATGTCCTGTGTCCCAACTCCTGTGGCTGTATTTTGAAATATCCACTCCTTCCTTCTCTCCCCCCAGCAAAAAAAACAAAAAACAAAAAACAAAACTAAAAGTACCTCCTCCTGCTTACCTGACTCTGTGGCCAGACCTTGAGCCCACCATGATAAACGCAGCAAGCAAAGCTCTGCCAGTCCTGGAGAAGACTCTTTTTCAGAGCAGTGAAGGAAAAAACACATGCATGCTGCTGTTCCTTGTGCTGTGTTTTTCCCATGACTGGAGAGCCATAGTTCCAAATCTGACTGCTTAACAGACGATATGCATTCATATTACATGAAATATGGTGGGGAGGTTAAGTATAAACAGGATGTAAAAAGGAAAACTAAAAAAAAAAAGGGTAAACGAAAGGCAGAAACTCAACCAAATCAGACTGAGAATAAATGTGGAGTGTTTAGTGCAGAAAAAAATATGCGACCAAAAAAGCAAACCAGGTAATTAACGTTTTAAAAATCTTTTTAAAAAGCCTTAAAGACTATGAATTCAGTCCAAGGAGATGTCAAAGAAAGTATAGCAGTAGATGTACTGAAGAAATGTACTGTGAGAAAATGCCTTCTGCAGCACTGGCAACAAATCTGGGGTATTTTTTTGACACACTCACCAGTTTGGCTAAATAAGGATAAATGCATAGAAATGCAATCTAGTCATTAGAAGCTCCTGAAGCAAGACTGAGGGCTTGATTCACCCACTGCTTCAAGCTCATTTCAGTACACTAGAACCATGCTGGAGTTCAAGCCCACCCAGAGAAGGCAATTGTTAGGTGAGGCAGAGAACAGATAGACATCCTAGTCAAGCTCCAGCAGAAATTTTGGGAGTCACACAGTCACATGCCTACAAGTGCTTTCACAGAAGATCAACACATCTATAATGTTTTATTTTACTCTTTATCATGGAAGTGTCTACCCTGTACAGACACATAAATAAGTGTACAGCTACAGGGCAAGTGGTAAATATTGCTCCTAGGAAGATATTTCATATGAATATTTTAACATAAATTTAGTTATTTTTCCATCTCAAAATGTCATTATAAAAATATCTGCAGGTACATTTGAGGTACAGTAAGAAAAAAAAAAAAACAGGAAAGGTTAAGTTGTGCATTTTGCACTTAACAGCTGCTGCATTTCTCCTTGCTGTGAAAGTGCGAGCAAAGCGTGAGCAGAGCCAATGGCACTGACCTTCCTATTGTGGAAGGAAGAGCAGCAGATTCTTGACAGTCTCCAAGGCAAAACAAGGGAGACCTCGCAAACATCTCTCTGTAGGGACTCTGAACAATAGCAAAGGTTCTTTCCCAGGGTTGAATTTCTCTATTCCTTTGGCAGGCTTTCACAAAAGGGCTGGGTCCTTTGAGGTTATCTCCAATGTGCTTACGCTCAAAGCATTAACATGCCTGTTAGCTCTGTACCCTTAGCATACTTTTACTGTTATTAAAGGGTGATTATAACTCAGAAAAAGAGGATCTTGGAAATGAGATACTGGACTGAGGTGAAGAAAAGCAGAGCTCTAGGCTCTAACCTCCCCTCATGTCACTTCAGGCAAGCAACATGCTTCACATTTCTATTAACCATGTACGCTTAGTTCATAAGCTCTTTGAACTAAGATGATTTCTTTCCTTGCATATATAGTTATAGAATAACAGTGCTGTAGAACAACGGCCCAAGCCAGAACGCCTTGGCACTGCCAGTTACACACTAAGAATTTTAGCTACTATGACAAGGCTAATTTTGCAGCCCAATTTATTAATAAAAGAATTAAAAACATTATATGGAAAAATTGTAATTTTTGAGAATACTGAGCACTTACAGAAGTAAGTGAATCAACTTGGCTGAATCAATCTCCCAAACACAAGTCAATATTTTTTTGCCCACATGCTAGCAATTTCCAACCACATGGGCCATAACATTCCCTTGCACCATCAACACTGCCAGGAAGAAGCTACCATCAGCAAGCAGGTTGTGAGAGCTGCAGCATGTGTGTTAAGGGTTTGCTGTCAACTCCTGCAGGGGCTGCTGGGTTTGGATGCGGATGTGGAGCACAGGGATATTTTAATTGCTTCAAAGAATTAAAGTAAGATTCAAGACCTTCTCATCAGCTTTAAGTATGCCAGCTGAAGAAAATTCAAGGGAAAATTGAGGCATGTGTTGATTGTCAAATGATTTTTAGAGATTAAGCACTATTTTGAACATTATATTGAAAGTGAACGGGTGTGCTACCAGCCAAGGTGCAATATTGTTAGTAGGCACATTCACATACCATCCCAGTAAACAAGTTACATACCTATTTTCCATTGGCAGCCACTTCCAGCCCAAAGGCAGAGCATAAATTTAGTCCCGTCAGCTTCAGGTCGACTCAGTATTACATCACCATGAAGTACTGCAGATGCCTGCACTCCTCCTCTCAGTTCTGGACTTGCCTCATGAAAAGTCATGGGGGAGTTGTGGATGGAAGCTCTTCCTTTCCAGGACACATCTACACTGGGAAACGACGGCAGAGGGCTCTTATAGATTTGCAGGAAGGCTGCAACAAAGATGCTGTAGATTGTGACAGCTATATATGCACAAAACTTGGTAAACTACTGCAAATGTGTCGTCTCCCTGCCCCCCTTGCAGTGCTTCAGCTATTTAATCTAAAAAAGCCGGCTTTCTTTTTAAGCCAGAGAGCTGACCTCCCTCTGTGCAAAAGAATCCACTTTATTTTGACACGTTATGCATGAAATTGGCTCCGCATTAAAGATGCAAAAGCGTCATGGTGGTGCAATATTCATCTAAGTGAATGACCTGATCTAAACCCAACAGAACTACTCCTGCCTGTTCCAGTAAGCTACCCATGGGTGTACAACTGCACACCAGTATCCCCAGCAAGGTATAGGAATCCTGTATTTCTGAGTAAAATAAAGGATAAGAATTATGGAAGTCTGTAGTGTGAATCTTCCTCCCTGCATGGAGAGACAGAAAGTGAAACAATTTATATAATTTAAAAATATCACTTCCCTTATTTACTAAATACAAGTCCACTCATCCTTTTAGTATGCACACAAGCTGTGTTTCTATTTACCATTGCCTGCTTCTCTCAAAACTTCTACTCAGCCTAAGAGCTTATTGATGGGCAGATCAAATATGCTTCTTTAACCAGTTCTGTGGATCCTGGGCTCTGCACTGAAATCATTGCCTGTATCCAGCAATGACACCACTCAGCAGAACTGCAATTATTCAGCAGTTCTGCTGAATAAAAATGGGGCAAAGAGGTAAAACTTTTGAAAAATGTCTGCTAAGCAACACAAGGTTACTCATATTTGAAATACACAGAACTGGCCTTTTGTGGCGGCTGCAGTCCATCTCCCACACAATGGCAATGGGGAAAAGAACAAAATGTATCAGCGCTAGGAATATGTTAATAGGACTAGGATTAAATATAATTGCCCCATTTTAAAAGATCACTTTATCAAATCCACTGTCTTACTCCCAATTAAAACACAGTCAGTATGCCTCTGGCTCTTTAAAATAGCAAGAGAGCATTTCTTTCACATGTTAAGGCAGGCAAAATCCATTTTTACTTTGCCTGGGATAAAACATACAAGATGTACTGTTCACCCACCACTTCTTCCAACCTCACCTCTGGATGCTTGTGGCTGTTGAAGTAGGAGTTTATGGCAGCAAATTTCTAGGATGATGAGGCTGATGGTCCTTGCTTTGCCTCTACTTCACTATAAATAGGTGAATAACAGCCCCAGATGTAACACTTCTTCTCTAAGTGTAAGAATCTCCTTCTCCTAGTTCCCAAGGGGTAAAAGCAAAGATTTAATCAGTCTTTACACTTTTATATTTTTTAAATTATTTAACTTTTATTACTGTTGCACCATTTATACAATTACATATAATTTCAATGCATCCATTGTACATTTTGTTGTTTTTTTTCATTTGTTTTCCAATGAGTGTGTGTTGGTGTCTGTGACACAGAATGGAAGAGAAACTGGAACTGCAATGAACGCAGACTTTTTCATTTCCACTGACCAATAAACAGAACTACAGGTGCACCCAACCACGGACATGCATTAACTCGTCATGAGAAATCTAGGTAGGCTAAGTAGGATGAGAATGCTTTTTACTCCCAAAAAATATTTGGAGAGGAAGAATTGGAGGATTGGCATTGAGAAATATGTGGACAGCTAAGTGGGTTTTGTCTGAAAGTTGGCATTCATCCACTGCATAAAAAAAATATCAAAATAAGAAAGGCTGTAAATAAAAAAACCACAGAAAATACTGCTTTCATAAAGATCTGATTGCCTTGGCACAAACCCAGTGGGCAGAATCAAACGCATCACTCCCAAACCCCATTACAGAACAAAAAGAAGATTTTGATACATTGGTGGAGTGCATTTACAGCAGTTCAAATACAAAAGATGTGCTGTACTTTCAGACATCCATTTATTTTACTTTTTTTTTTTTAATCCAGGACTTGTGTCAAGCTGGCAGAAAGTATATTAGATATTTCCCCACAAAAATACTATTTGGATTCTCCCCCCTCCCTCCCTCCCAACTTGATGGGACATCCTTTTCATTTTTTCTCTTTTTTTTTTTTTCTCCTTTTCTTTCTGGGCAATACATATTTGTTATTTCAGATCTGAAACGAGTTAGTATAGCTGAAAAAATAAAAAAAAGACACAGGTTGTTTTAAGTGGTTGTTTCAACAGGCTGTCCAATTTAATCTTGCACTGCTATGGTTTGATCCGAATTAGCCGCTGGAACTTCAGAAGGTTTGGCTTCCTCTGGTGGGGCTGCAGGGTCCGAGGCCTTAGCAGTGGAACTAGGTGCTGCTGTTGCCGCCGTCTCCTTGGAAGAAGGCGCAGCCTCGCTGCTGCTAGGTTTTGAGTCTGAAGCTGGGGCCACTTCACTTTTAGTTTCTTGGGCTGCAGGTGTTGCGGGAGCCTCAGTCTTTTTGGCTTCCCCTTCCTCTTTGCTCTTGTCATCTGCTTTACTGGGAGCTGTGGCTTCTGAAGGCTGGGAAGCTTTTGCATCGCTGCTAGGCTCAGAAGTTTTGGGTGCTTCGCTACTGGCAGGGGGAGCAGAGGCTGCAGTCGGCTCCTCTTGCTTGGGTGCCTGTTCGTTGCTCTTCTGTGGCTCTACTTTCGCATCAACGACAGACTCTGACTTCTCTGGTTCTGGTTTCTGGGTTTCTTCCTGGGTCACTGCTTTCTCCTTCTCCCCTTCTTTTTCTTCCGTCTTATTGGCAGCGACCTGAGTATCCTTTTCGCCCTTCTCCTCTTTGTTGTTCTCCTTCACTTCTGTGGTCTCTGTGGTTTGCTGGGCATCCCCAGCCTCCTTTGGAGTCTCCTCTTCCTCAGTTGCTGCTCCTTCAGCCTTCTTGTCTTTGTCTTTAGCTTTTTCATCATTGACACTGTACCCCTTCTTCTTCTTGCTCAGTTTGCCTCCCATGTTGGAGCTCTGTAACAAAGAAGAGAAGGTGGTGGTTACCCAAAGGCCAGCATTTGTCACTGAGAGAATCACAATCAGATCAGCTGAGGCGCAAGAGAAAAACTGATACTGGCTCCCTTAAAAAGGAGACTGCTGAGCACCCCTACCACTGAGCTTACAGCCCGCTCAGCCCCACAGCATTTCAGTCAGCAAACCCCCTTCTGCCACGTGCTCCTGGGAATGAGAGGATCAGTTCTTCTGTGAAACCCTCTAACCATGGGTACTTTTCAGGGGGGAGGGAGAGGAGGACAGAACAAGGTGATGGAGGACTAACATTTATCACGGTCTCTTGTGTCCTGAGAAAGGCATATAACGAGTGGAAGTAAAAATGAGCCATATTTATATTCAGGTTGGGCACAAACTGAATTTGACTGTCAATCTTGGCATCCACCACTGGTTAACACAAAGTCCACTATCACTCTAGCAAAAGATATGAACAAGGTTTTCATTAAGGCCTGGAAAAATAAAATCAAGCCCAGACTCAGTGAGAAGGCTGACGTTCTCCATAAGACAGAGGACTGCATCTACTCACTCTGCTCTCACCGCCCCTACCCACACAGCCAGCTAGAGCCTGTCTGCAGGGCTGATGGTACCCGGAGGCCAGAAGCATGTGCCTCCCTCCCCCAGAGGGCTCCAGGCACCATGGAAGCAGGAGCAGCTCCCGAGCAGGGATGTCCCCACCCACAGATCCCCCTTCCAACCTCACAGGTCCCGCAGGAATCGCCCACCACAAGCTCTGCATTCCCGCACACAGCAGCACCTCACGTCTCCCCACAGCAGGGTGGAAAACACAGAGCCCGAAACACAGCAAGTCTGCGACCACCCAGTAGGACAACAGAAGCAAGCATGAGTACCTCTGACTGCAAGCTTACATGTGGCATGTTGCAATAAAAAATTGGGGGCTGGGGGGAAGAGGGGTGCACGCTTTGTAGCCTCTGCTCACAGTTTCCAAGCATGACAAGAGATCAGGTACACCATTCAGTTCTTTAAAAGAAGTTGAGCACATGTCTAACCGTGTCAGTATTTACATACCCTCCATGTGAGAGTCTTAACTAAGAATGTCTTTCACAGTACTTCAAGCTTTGTCTATTAAAACAGAAGGAGACACTTGCAGATACATTGGGTCATTAATGAACATGAAAACCTCCATGAAAACACTAACTAAATACACTTCTGGTATTAAAAGAAATATATCATTCATACTCAATGAAAGATTAAGAAAAAAATATTTCCTAGTTTCGTACTATTTGAAAATGGGTGAAGGTATTTTTTTCAAAGTACTGTCAAAAAGTATTTAATTTAAGATCTTCTCCAGGAAAGATGAATCATTCTAATTTTCTGTTTTGCAAAGGTAGATAGACGTATAGGCCCTACATTTTTCACACGCTTGCCAAAATTGTAAATACAAACAAGTAAAAATTCATAGGAGTGCTCACAGAAGGCTGAATATTAAATAATTTCAAATACCATTATGAACTAACTGTCTTTCAGTAGATTTTCTGCTAACCACAGATACAAGGCCCAGGCACAGCCCAACAACAGATTTCCCATGTGTCTTGGGCAACAATGAGATATTACAGTCAGCAGAGACCTTTCTGAATTAAGCTCTCAAAAAGAACAATTTGCAAATACTGTTGAAGGGTTAGAACACAGCCCTGCAAAATGGTAATGTAATGGTACTGAAACACTACTTTGCTCTCTGACATTTTATGGAGAATAGCAATAAAAGGATTAACTTCCACAGAGCCACAGTTGAGCAATCTAACCTCTGCCTTCGTGGCAGAGATACCAGCTTTTTAGCTATTTAGGGCAGGCTACGGATGTCAGTTTGTTATCTGACAAATTTACAGGCTTCTTGATACTTCATAAATATTGCTCCAGCTTATTGTTTATGTACAGTTACAACCAAATACTTTGCAAGGGATTTTGCAAGTCAGCAGGATCAGATATCTACACTGAAGTCATGTGTGTATCCCAATTTGCAAACCTTAATTAAGCCTGTATTTTTTCCCCTGGTATAGCACAGGTACTGTGAGCCTAATTTCATTTGCTGCATCTTCTGTATTTTTCCAGATTTTGCTATTTCATGGCTAGTAGTAACTCACCACAGTTTATATTTTCATCCACAAAAAGCTTTTAACCTCTGATACAGCTGGCTACAGAATGCATATGCCAAAGGACCTTTAATAAGCAGAGAAGCATGCATACGAGAAATGTGCTCCCAAACTATGAAAAGAAACATGCACTGTCTTTGCTGGGAGGTATGCTGTGAAATCTCTGTGTCTCCATTTGCATCACAGCCAGCTGGCTCAAGATACGGGAGCAGAAGATGGGGAAGAGGTTCAGAGACTATCATTATGCTCTATTAGTAAATATTTACAGTTTAAAATGGACTGCCACTTTCCAGCACAGTTTCAACTACTTTATAACAGAACAGATTCACTCCTTGTGATGCTGAATCTCACATCTCCCTATTTAAAAGCTGACGAGATCATTATTGTAATAACTATGCCAGGCTATCATGCAAAAGCCCAGCAATCATCAGGGTCATTGCCCAGCCCTGCAGGTAGCAATGCTACGATGTTCCTTTCCTCCTATATCTGAATTACAAATACTCCCCCTCCCTCCCCCAGCCTCCTGATAACATATCTGGACTCCCCTGTCACGTTCTCCAGAAACAACCCTCCACGTGCTTCACTGCCTCAAACAGATGCTCATCTAGTCCTTGTCCCACCTTATCTGTGCCTGAAGCATACTTCTGATCCATACACCACAGAGAGTCTCAGGGTGCAGCAGACGCAAAGCAGACCTTAAAAAATATTTTAAAATTACAACCAGAAAAAAAACCATGTAGATCAAGCCACTTAAGCATCTCTGCGACTGTGCTGGATATTCTTGCAGGGATAATCCTGCCTGCTGCTACATGAAAGTGAATGTCAGTGAAATGTCTCACAGGTGAACAGACAGTGAAGTGCATTAATTCATTAAGGTAGGTATTCATAGGGTGTTAAATCCACTCTGTATTGCTACCTACATATTAACACTTGCAAGACTACAGACCTTTTTTCTTCCCCTTGACCCCAAAAGGACTAAAGTCAACATAAAGGAGGTAACCTGTCTGTCCCAGTGAGACTGATGGCCCTGGCCCTATTGCTCAGCCTCTCCCACTTCCCCTGCCTCTCCCTAATCCCCATGATCATTGCATCCACCTTGAGAATGATAGACCCAGAAAAACAAAATTGACTGCAACTATTTACCGTACAGGCTCAACCCCAGTACAGCTTCAGTTATTTACACTACTGTTGACATGTAGCAGTTTTGAACTAGCTCTAGCAGCTACCAGCTGAGTGTAAAGTACTGTAGCAAGCATGTCCAAAAGGAAGATCTTTGAAAATTTTGATGCTGAGCACCATTCCCGTAAAAGGGCACAGCATTTGATGCTATGCCTCCTCACTATTGGATAGAAAAGGTTCTAGAGAGAGACAGTCTAGCAGCAGAACTTATATAAGTTTCAATATATCAGTTATTTTCAGGGAACTTTGATGTACCAGTTGGCAGACCAGTGCTTCAGAAGGGCCAGGTTAACTACACCACTTTGAAGTTATGATAGACTTCAGCTGCTTCTCAGCATGCTCAGTATCCTTTGACTGTATTGCTCTTCTCATGGAAGAAGAAACAAATCCAGAGACCACTGTGGAGGACTGCTACAAGGGGAAGAAGGATATCTTCAGTTTCTAAGAGCTGCTGTTCATTATGCCCATCCTGAAGTTTCCATTCTCCTGCAGAAAGCAGGAAGAGAAATGGAAAGCTTGCACGGGTACCTTTCTTATTGTATTGAAGAAATAATCTGACTATATTTGTACTACAAAATACCATGACTATAGGTCACCAAGAGCATGTTAAGTGCTTTGGAAATTGAACATTCATGACAATTGGGGTTTCCAGGGATTACAATGTCAAAAAAGAGTGCACGACCATTAATACAGCAGGAACAAAAATTCACAGAACCTTTCAGATTTTACATCTGAAGACTGAGCTGGTATGATGGAGATGAGTCCCTGGAACACAGGCGGCATATGTTCGTACAGTGTGGGAGAAGAAATATTATTTCAAAGTCTTACATTTCAACTTGTGCTTCTGTATTGAAAAAGTCCCTAGAATTAGACTCTTATTATCTCTCTCTTTTGTCAGTTAAGATTCGTCTGCCAAATTAGATTTCTTATGTGCTTATAAATTTCTAAACATTTCATTTAGCGTACGCTTTCACATCCCATGAAAGGCTCTGGCTATTACATTACTTGCTATCACCCTCCTTCTCGGTGCAGAGAACAGCACAAGAGGAAAGGACAAAAACACAGACATCACCTGCATATTACCATCATCTGATTGCCAAAACTACACTTCCAAAGCTCTTGTACAACTTCAGGCAAAGTGCGGGGAGCTCAGTCCACCTCCAGAAAAAACAGTTCAGGAAGACAATAGGTATCTTCTGAAGTCCCACTGCCTTCAGCACAATGTAGGCAGCACGTGTGGTGGGTCAGGCCAAAGTAGCCCTTGCACAAGCCTGTTCCCAGCCATGGCTTATCTCAGATTGCCTGCAGACAAGAGCTGTAAAATGCACATCCCTCCCAAAGCAGGGTTTCAACACTCCAAATCAAAGGAAATATGGATCCCAGGAACTGCCCCACCCCCCAGCTGCTTGAAATAAATAAAAAGGTCTTGAAGATGTACCTCTCTGTACCTCATTGATTCACCTACACCTCAGTGTTTTTTTTTAAAAAAAGGCAAGTTTTTATATATGTGGACATATATAGGAACTTAAGGAAACAAGGAATTTCCATACACAAGTTTCAAAAGATTTACTGAAACTTTTATGAAAGAAGAAAAAAAGAAGTTACTACTTTTCAAAACATCAAGTACAATTTCATGCTTTCCATTGAGCAGGTACACGCGCACACTCTCAGAGATACTCCAGCTCCCCAGCCCAGGTCAATCAGTTTACCAGGTTAATGTTAGGAAAATGTCTGTAGCATACCCCCAGATAGCAGATAGTATTAGACTTGCTACCTTTATCTTTTAGCAATAAAGCCATATTTTTCTGATCTTTCTCAATTATCCTCACACATCTTCCTTGTCCTCTGATGTTACTTGGAATTAACAGAACAGAAATGCTAAGTCTCACTCAGGTTCAAGGCTCTTCACACCTCTGTAGCAGTGACCTCTCCTCTCCTCACCACCTCCCTCTCCCTTCCCAGGACAAGAGATGGCTGGGGTGGCACACAGCTGTGCCCTGATGCCACTCTGCAGCTGCAGGGCTGTGAGCAGCACACTGCCTTCACATGGCAGTTACAAGTATCCGAGAGTAAAAAGATGCTACTGCATTAGATGCGCACAACAAACATGGCCTGTGGTCTCCACATGCCCTGGTTGTTCAAGCCGAGTCCCGGACATGAACAATTCAGTGTATTTATTGCTGTGAGACACATGATAATAAACTGGAAACATCTCAGCTTGGCACTTGTGCTGTCTTCTTCATGGACCACAGATAATTTTTTCTTCTTCCCTTAGCATGTTCACAGTCCCATAAAGTCATGAATCTCAAGATTTAGTAAAGGGCTATAGAATAAAAGAACAGTGAATGCTTAAAGCACAGAAATTGTGCTCACTTGATTTTCTAACCTTGATCTTTAAAAGGAGCAAATTCCAGTTTTGGTACTGGCTTGTTTTCTTTTAATATGCAGCCAATAAAGAAATTCTAATAAGTCATATTGCCAAGTCTAAGGATTCAACTCTCAGCCAGATTTCAGTTCTATTTTCCTCTGGTGAGAAGTAGAATTCATTTGATGCAAATTTCTTTAAAAAAAAAAAAAAAGGAGGAACTTCAGTTTTTATATTATTTTAAAATTCCTGGTGACATCTACACCACACAATAATGGGAGGGATGATGTGCTTTTTTAATATGAGCCATTTGTCGTTAATATAGCTAAATTATGATCATTGATAATAGATTCCAATTATGAGAGTTATAACACTTTAAGCACACTGCAGGCTGATAGAAAATTGTGTCTGGCTATTTCAGAACTTGTACTTGAGTAACTGTTTCATTTGAGAAGCATAATTACTAATAATACAGAAAAGTTAATAATCACATGAGAATTATTTTGAGAGCAAATTCAAATACTACTAAGATATTACTAAGATTCACGTGAAATACTTGAGCTCTGAGGTATGTATTAATTCATCAGTTAGTAACCTATTTTTCCAAGAATAGAGCAGGAATGAAGACCAGCAGTTTTATTACAGGCAAAGGTTTTGCCAAAATTATCAATTAATTTAGCATCAACATGAAACCACAAGTACTTTGCACCTGTAATTCGTCTTTGCACCCTGTGTGAAAAAAAGCTAGCTAGCTAGGCAGAATTCCTGAATAAGAAGTAAATTTTATCCATTATTTGATCAAAGAGTGAAGATTTTGTGGGTTACATTGAACACAACTATCGAAGACTTTGGACTTGTGTCCTCCCGGCTTGGAGGACTGTACAGCTGAGGAACCTGGGGACACATAGTGACTGAAGATCCACTACCCAGCCTGACTGGTCAGACACCAGCACTATTTCAGCTGTAGGAGAGTCTGCAGAAATAAACACATCAAGGTACTGCCTTCTGCAGCCTACGTGTGTGTCACCCTCTATTAAAGCCTCTTCAGTGAAGTACTGACCTGTGTGCCGCAGAGCCACGCTGCAGGAGCAAATGGAACATACCTCATTTCTCTAAG
Source organism: Calidris pugnax (assembly GCF_001431845.1). NCBI lineage: Eukaryota > Metazoa > Chordata > Aves > Charadriiformes > Scolopacidae > Calidris > Calidris pugnax. The sequence continues at coordinate 5,848,435 of NW_015090830.1, read as the reverse complement.
CCAATGCACCCTTAGCTTCTCCCGCTACAAAGCCATCTTGCAGAAAGCATGAGAAGAACATGGACCAGTCAACAAGGGGCATGGAAGGGAGGTGAACTCCCCACCCACCCCAGGTAAGGCTGGGCTTTGTAGGCAGAGATAAGATCTATTATCACACCAGCAAATATGGGTAGAAATAACATCACCCCTCTTCTCCTTAGACAATTGTCTACAGCTGATCCATTTTGGCATTAGCATTATTTGATACTTTCCTGTTGCTGGTTTCAAACCAGAATCACACTGTTTTGCTACAGCTGGGTTTTCTTTCAGCAATCCAACACACCACCACATTGCCCAGCAGCATAGATACAGCTGCCAGTGACTCCAGTTTCATCTCTGGCAGCTGCCACAAGGCTCTTTTGCATTGTTTGTAACAGAAACACAAGCCATATTAAAAACTGAGCAACACAGAAGAACCATAAAATAGGTTATTTTTATAGCATGGTTTATGTGTTACTCAGCCTTATGTTCAGTTCATCCAATGCTCTGATTGTTTAGATGAAAAATACTGCCATCAATTTCTGTTTGCCTCATCTGCCCCATTCAGTCTACCTGCAGACTTGAGACCCAGCTCACGTTCAAAGCATTTCTCCTCCATTCAGATTAACTACATATGTTCTTTTTGTTGAATAATAAAAGCAGCTTGCAGACATGATCATGCAGGTACATACATGCAGCCAAAAGTCAGCCTGCCCCAGTCTTAGATCTTTATCACACTATTGTTAGGCACACGGTTGGAAGGGGAAACTCTGCTGTAAACACCTGCTTTGCAGAGGCTGAGATTAATTTTACAAGAACCCCTCTTGTAGAAACAGTTTGCAGGCTTCAAGACTAAGCCAAAAATACAAGCCTGTGCTTCCTCCTTATTCTTTCTAAGTTGCCACGTCACTTTGGGGTTTGTGCATGACTCCCCAGGAAGCAGTTGAATAAATATTTCACATTAGCCAAAGCTTTCTAATCTGTATTCTAGAATTAAGTTCCTAAATAGGAAATGGTGCAAATTTCAGTGGTTATTACCCACATCTTTCAAACTGCTCAGGTTCCAGGAACATGCACAGCCAAGAGAAGAGGCAAAATTCCACACATACTATTCCAATTATGGCCAGCCACTTTTTGCCTCCCTCAAATACTGAAGACGCCACCACTATGTCTAATTACAAAAACACGCAAGGTGATAAAAGCCTAGATAACGTGATGATTTTCTTCTAATTCCCATTTTGCTTGAATTTTGCCCCTCCAGCGCTATCTCTATCCTGGATCCCAGTACCACAAATACGCTTGGTTTGCAGACCCCTAAACTGTTTTGCGTACCCCCAGAAGAGACACTCCAAAAATGTAACAGTCAGATGCTAGTAAGCAACGAAAATATTAGCCTCCTCCACACTAAAATCCTATTGAAGAGCAGTTGTGGGAAAACCTCATTCCTGGAGAGACTGCACGCTGGGAAAGGGAATTTTTTCAAGCTTAACACCTCTAGCTTGTATTTCTCTAGCTTCATCCTAAACGAAGAACATACAATACAAGGCACATGAAGAGATTTCAAATGCATACTTTCTATAGCAAAAAAAGAAACTCCTATGCAATCTTCATTTACATGTTTTCTTCAATAGCAAAGGTTCCTGGTTACTGTTTGCATAAATAGCAAACTTACCTGCCGTTTTCTTAACAAGGACATGGAGGGCCATGTTCACTTTTTGTAAAAGGCCTGAGGGTATTTAATTAGGGAACTGTCACTGGAGACAATTATTTACAAGGATCTACATTTACATTTTATCTGCTTAACATTCCACACTTTAAAAGCCTGTATTACTTTAATGCCCATTTAACTGGCCAAACTAGTTTTAATCAAACTTGAGACAGTCCTTAGAATATAAATTACAGTATGTTATAAGAAATGGGTATATTAACTTTGAAATCTTGGAAGTACCAGTTTTACTTTGAAAATGGATTCTCCAAGTGACTGCTAAATTCTTCAGTATTTTTCTTTCCCACCTCTAGACTGCTCATGCTGCTGCTCGCTGGAAAAAGCACTGGGTATATGCCCTGGCTTTAGCAAACATCCTATAGCTAGGAAGCTATAGCTGTCTTAACAGACAGCTCAGACCTATGGTAAATCATGGCAATCCCTAGACTATGTATTTTGCTGCTTCTGTTTGCATGACACCCTCACTACAGGCAATGAAACCATGCTTATAATTACAAACCAAATCCTATTGTCAATTTTGTTTTTCTTTTTAAAAACAAGCCACATGGAATGCAGCACACCATCTCTGACTGCAGCACGTGATTCCACAATTGCACCACAGAACGGAGGAAAACAGAGAAGCAAGACCAGCTGCCATCCACCTAGAGCAGTACTGTCCCCTGCAGTGCATGTCCTGGTGTTCATGAGAACATCACAAGCGCTTCCTTCCAAAATACACAGTATCTAGTTTACTCAGAAAAACAAAAGAATAACAACTTAAATGAAGTTTTTATTGTTGACTCCTTTGTTCCGTTACCTAAATATTAAAGTATTTTAAGATTTAGGATCTAGTTAACACATTCTCTATCTGTTTTTATCTGTTTGGGCGTTTCGCTGTCTTTCCTCAAAGGGAAACGATCGCACATCCACTTCATGGTCCAGGAGGTACCACAGCTACAGGTTTAGACATTAGAAGAAGTTGGTTGATTTTGAAAAAACACCCACAGTTCTCTTCTCCCAAATCTTCATCACAGAACATGCAGCTGCTTCAGTTACTTGTGATGTGTCCATCTTCCCGATAACCTCAGCCCTGAAGGTTGCAACGGCATTCCTCAGAGATGAAGGTATATGCAAGAGTCACGGGATTACACCAATTTTGCCCTCCAGTTAATACACAACTGCTAATGCCGGTTAAATTAGTGATTGGAACGTTATTCTGAAAATACCTGCAAGTTTAACACTGCATTAGAAAGCTGAGTACGCTTACGTCTTTTAGGACAGTATTACATATCATGCCTCTGGTGGAATTTAACCTCCCGCAAGCAAACAACGCGAAACCTACTTACCACCTCAGCAGCACTTACAGGGTATTTTACACTGAATTCCTGAAGAGCTGCTGCACTTCTTCCTGGAATAACAACTTATGACTTTTAGCCTTGTGTACGAAGTTTCATTTTAAGCAAAAAACTCTGTACTGAAGTCAATGTCTACAAGTCAAGTCATGTTTTGCGTAACATCAAAACTACCTATAATTAAAGGCTGTGAGACTTTGGGCTGAATTACAAGTATTTTTCATGTTGTTAAGAAAGAACTCCTCGTGACCACAGTATCAGTGTCAGCACCTTATCAGCTCTCAGATTCTCACAGCTCTGTTGTAATAAAGTCTTGTAGTGAAGACGTGCTCAAAAGAAATGAGAGAAATGCAAGCCTGAATGCTCAGCGCTTTGGAAAACTTATTACATTCATGTTCCTGGACACTCATTTGTGCCATATAGATGTAAGCTGTAGCTTGGTCTATGATATTGTTTGTCACTTTGGTCAGTCTCACTTCCTGGTTCTCACATGAGCACAATATGTGGGTTTTTAAAACAGCATACATTTAACAGAAAAGAAAATCTCATGTTTCCGATGTTCTTTTTTGATCTTATTTAGAATGCAAGTTTATACTGGATTTTGACTTTTTTCCCTTCCCTCCTCCATTTTTTAAACAAGGCATTAGATTCCAGCTACCAGGCTTGCCAGTTTCACTTCAGTCACTGGGGGAGGATTATCAAAATAACATGGAACACAACAATCACTGGCAAGCAGAGAGCATCAATATGCTGATTTCTGTTTGTGTCTTACAAATAACTCTTTCCATCTTTTTCACCACTCCTCATTTACACTCCTCTAATAGCCGTTCAAGATACCAAGACATCTTAGGCAATCTTTTATTAAGACTGGCAATATTGTCCAAAACCTGAGAAATGAGAGCTGTATTTCTTGACCCAGATAAAGAACCATAGGTACGCATCAACAGATCCTGTCATGTGGAGTTTGTTAAACTCCTTCCGTGCTACATTTTGGTAATAGGCTAAGGCATATTCAGAGTGTGCCACAGATGTTTGGGAGGAAAAAGGCAGTTTCCTTTGAGGTTTAAGTAGTACAAGATGATAGAGGAGAATAAAACCAATCTCTATTAGAGAGTTTTGTCTTGTGTCCCAGCACGATAATGGTTTGCTTTGAGAAATCCACTTTGAAAATGTAAAGTGTTCCAAGAGTGAGCAATGCCATGAAATAAGTTGTACCATGCTATGTGTTAAGCTGTTAGATATGTCACCTTGGATTCAAGACTCCCAGATCTAGACTGATTGCTTATGTTTTGTTCCAACATCTTCACTGCCTGTTCTTCCTATCTTCTTTTACTTGATTTTGGTTCTGGTTATATTGGGATGGCTGATCAGCTTTGCTGGAGGGAAGGTTACGTAGGGCTGGAGGCTAGCAAGTCCATTTGGCAAGACGTAAAGTGAGCAGCTAGTGCAATCCACAAATCGCACTGAGAGATTTATGTTCAAACCAGGCAAGGCAGAAATCTGATTTAATAATTACTCAGCCAGAACCATTTCACGCTATCAGCTACCCAAAAAGGAGAAGAGCAAACAATGCAGCAGGAATGAAATGAAAACTAGAAATCGGGAAAGGTGATCAGGTGCATATCTCCTTTCAATAAAATAGCTTGTTTTTCTTTTCCATTTAAGTACCAGTAGGAAATCTGTCAATCTTAGAGCTATCAAATTTAAACTCACTAAATGAAAGCAAAAGAAAAATAACTTTGCAGGGTAAGCTGTGGAGTTGGATGTAGTCCCTTTCCCTCCCCCTCACTTAAGCACTGACTTGCGTTCTGTGACAACGAATGTAATTAATACCTAATATGGCCACAATTCAATTTCTGCAGTTCAGAATGCATATCAGTTGCTTTAGATTATATTACTCTTGGTGCATACTAGCCCTCCATCAAGGCTGTATGTATGTATGCCAATTTGCAATTTTGGTCAACTCAGACCATACAACAGAAAAGAGCTTACTTTCCAAGGCCCACATGCTGTACAGAAAGCTATTTATAGAGAACTTTTAGAGTCACTCCTTCAGTTTAAAGAGATTTCAGTCCATGGCTATTTGAAAAATTATTTATTCTAACCAAAGAAGGCAGACAGACATCACTATAAGGTATAAATGAGCTATTTCAGGATTAAAATGGGAAAAGTCTATCAAAGCAATGGAGGCTTGAGAAGTATGGAAGATTGGTTTTCATTTTTCAAGACAGAGCCATAAATAAAAAGAAAAATACTGCTAGAAAGGTTCTGGTAGCTCTTTCAGCACTCATACATTTCAGTAGCAGCCCATGTCTCAAGCCAGCACTGGGGGCCCATTTCACTGTCCCACATATTCGCACATACGTGGAATCCATCCGTGTGCCAGGATGTCCACACTTTAGGTGTGAGAGGATATCAATTCATTTTAGTGCTGTTAACAAAACACAGCTGCCAAAACTCCTGACAATAACTGTCTTTTCCAGAGATTATTTCCAATCAGTTCTCCTGGCTGGTGAGGTAGCAATGGTCAGACTGAGCAGCACTTCAGTTTGGGTATTTCCCACCAGGTCAGTTGGTGGGATGGGGCCCCTGCATGTGCCTGTGGGATCTCATCAAGGAATGGGGACCATGCCAGTGCCTCTGGCCTGCTGCCTCAGCTCCAGCCCCCAGAGTTTGGCAATCCATTTGCTTGGGAGTTGGGGAGAAGGAGCTGTGCTTCATAAACTTTAAGATGTTGGCTTTCAGCTCTGCAGAAATCATGTACACAGTTCTGCCCGCTGCAGTTTTCTGGGTAATCCCCCCCACGCACAAGTTGAGCACTGAATTCACACGTCCCAAACAAGGGGGACGGATCTATGATTCAAGTGCATAAAAGCTTCATATCCATTTTTGGAAATATTACTTTCAAAGGTCTCATGCTATTTCAGAAAATGCTAAGTGAGCCGGTATCAAGAAATATGTCTCAAGAAACACGTAACAATTTTAAGAGTATTTGCAACCCCAAGTCTTCATTTAAATCTCACCTACCACAATCTCTTACTCCCTTATATTTCTTCTATTTTTCATTACAGGTATCTGGTAAGCAATGCCAAAGTAAAGATTACTCTATGATTTATATATCAAACAGAATAAAAAACATTTTTCCATAAATGGCCAATTTCACTGCACACTTTCGGTTCACCAATTCTTCACTATAAAAGGGCAAGTCTTCTATCTAAGTGTTTCTTAGCTTTTGCAAAGGAATGATTAAAAATGGTTTATTTTCTTTTGTGTGAATATATGGGACTAAAAAGAGAGATCTTCTTACGCTAGTTGCCAGTGACTGCAAACTTCTCTCATATCACAGACTTCAGACAAAAACTGACATGAGCCACTTCATTCAAACACAGAAATCTAGTACAGAAGGAATTACTCTTTTTATTCAGGACAACTTAGATGAATCATGCAAAACTACTCTCACACCATTACATTTTGTCATACCCTGCCATTTACACTTAGTTTCACGTTTGAAGCCTGTCCCAGCTCTGAAACTTCCTGCAAGTCTAAAGAACCAACTCCATACCCCTAAAATCACAACAGGCTCATTTGACATAGGAGTTGTCTCAAGGTGAAATCGCCACCCTCGAGCGGTGAGGCAATATCCCCTGGTTAAAGCTTCTGGGACCTGTCACAATACAAAGCGTACCATGGAAAAAATGGCAGATGAGATCTTCCCTTCCGAAGCCCAGATGCAGACACATATTACTGTAATACAGCTGTAACACAGCACAAAATCACAAGAATATCTCTCCCTGTTTTCAGGAGTCAACACCAGTCCGGTGTCAGAGGAAGCAAGAGCCCAAAACCTACTCAGTCTCTTCCAGTTGCTGTTGGGTAGAAGACCACCTCATTTGTAGCCCAACTTCCCCGTTTGCAAAATTGAATATCAGTTTTCAGCCTCAGGAAAACTCTGCCTGATGCCACAAAGTGCTATAAAGGGTTGGTGATATTTTTGCTTGCTTTGAAAACCGAGCTCATTCCATACGACTTCTGCACCCCAAATCTCTGTCATAGAAGGCTGTTTTTTTGCTTATTGCTGCTGTACTAAATTATGGTGTCTGAAGCTTGCCATTATATCACACATATTAGAATAGCATAATGAGCAAGTCACTCATCTAGATTTTACAGTACTGTGCTCAGATTGTAATATGGAGCTGTAAAGCATCTCTGAACATTTTCAGGTATTGCTGAAAGCTCCTTCTGGAACCAAGCTCCTTTGCATTTATGCCTCTAGGCTGAGAACATCTGCACATGGACATTTTGATTTATAGTTCCAAATATGCACATTTCGCTCAGTTTCGGTTCACTTGATGAGAAGGATTTTTTCTCAAGCTAAGAAAGCTTAGGTGTATCCAGCTGGATAAAGATAAAGCTACTGCTTGGCAGCCATCTTAGTGCTTTATTAAATACAGATGTAAGAAAACAAAGTAATTTTGCTCAAACAGAACACTGTGAATGCTTGAAAAACTACGATAAACCCCTTTTAATCTGCTTTCATTAGGTTTCCAGGTGTTGCACTGACATGTCATGGTCAGTGCTATGTTTATTAACTAGATGTATGTCTTTGTTAAAAGGATATCCTTTTTAGGGGCAATTATTCAAATTTGAAGAGATGCAAAAGAAGCTCTAAAATGGTTCACTAACTTTCCAAGACCTTTTTAAAGATTACGCATGTTTGAAAATTCTGAGTTATATTTGTCACATACTGCAGAAGCTGCCTTTCCTACTTGAGCTGTAGCGATTACATTATAACAGTCATGAAAAGTCATGAAAATTGGAAGTGTCTTCTTTTAATGTGCAGTTAAATATCAACCAGCCATAGCAACATGGCACTGCTGGAAACGATGCTCAACAGAGCAGGGTACGAAAGGATCATCTGCGAGGAATGTCAGGAATTAGGGATTTGAGGGGGTGACAAATTTAGGTAAATTCCCCTCAATAGCAGTATTTTCACACTGTCTACTCAAACTAGTCTGCATTCTGGAGTTTCAGAAGCCTTGGTAAGTAAATTAAGATCAGCAAATTTGTCCAGGTAAATAATATCAGGGGAATGAAAAACAGCCATGTAGGTCTCAGTTCTTAGTACCTGCACCAAGGGGCAAGAGGCTACAATGGACTACACCTCTAACTTTGTATCCATTGACTTATATGTAATTTTTTTTAATGTACAATTTGATGTAATTGTTTTTTCATTATGAGTAGAGGAAGGGCACACACATGTTGTTGCAGAGACTTCCGCTTCCATGAAGGTTACATCATGGCAATTGTGTAAACACGAGGCTTTTGAAAAAATCTCATAGCAGTGTCTGTTGAGCAGGTTCACAACCTATTTTGCAGTCATTGGTTGAAATATAAATGTGTCTTAAAAATTAAAAATATCTTTTAATAATTTCAAGAAAGCATAATTTCCATGAAAAGAAGTTCAATAACAGTTACAAAGGAAGGAAAAAAAAAGAAAAAAGATTAATAAGGTTGATTTTCTTTTAAACTAAAAGAAAACTACTTTCACTATCTTATTTGTCAAAGGCCAGCCAGGAAAAATGTTATGTGTGCCAAAAATTCGTAAAGATCCTAGCCTGAGAAATATGTGAGGTTAAAGTAACTAAATAATATGGGATCATAAACATACAGCACTCAGTTTCAAATGAACTCAGTTTCTATGAACTCTTATATTTGTAAGTTGTTAGCTCATAATTTTATCATAACCTCAGAGTATTTGGAATTTTTTTAAAGCATTAGCTCTAGTATTTATTTATTACAAAAATAATCTAAGATTTCATGTCTAATCCTCATTTTAGGAAGAACAGTCCTGAAAGATTCCTAAACCCAGAAGGCATTTTTTGTCTCATGGTTTCTTATGACATCATTCATTATAAATGCTTAAGGCTGGGAACACTTCATTCCTTCAAGGGCAGAAAGGTATCTGAAATATTCATTAAAAAATGAATGTCAATTTGTTTCAGTCATTCATACCTGTTAGCCTGGTATTCAGATAAATTCAAGAAACACAGGAGTTCTTTAAATTTATTTTAAAATTTGTGTGAGAGTTTCTCCTTAGCATGCTTTGTTCTGACAAGTTAACCTTACATATTCAGGAGTCAAGACATCTAGCACCATTTCAAATAATTTTGACAAAGTACTGTACAGCAAGGCCACAGGAAAGACGGCAGAATTGTGGGTGGAAAAACCTGACTTTCTGGTAACTGATATGACAGGAGTGCAGAGACGGGAGTCTGTCAAAATCAGTATACAGGTAGAGAAAGGAGGCACTCCTAACAATTTTTCCATTTAAAACCTACATGGAAAATCCAAAATTGTCCTAAAAAAATTAAAATAACTTTAAAATGAAAAAGTCAAGAACAAAGATGTTGTCTACAAGCTAGCAACAGTGCATCACTGCAAGATGGTCTATGCTATTAAGCTCTCCATCTACTGAGCTTCTGGAGTGTTTTGACAGAAATTCCTTTGCTCATTTGCACTTAACTGATATTTTTGGTGCTCTGAGTGGTTTTCCAGCTGCAGCACTATAAAAATAATTTGATTTTATTTATGTTATTTATAGCATAGAATTAATCCACAAATGAAAACATGGGAATTTGAAATTAGCTGCCTGTTGGGCCATTTCAACTGTTTTGCCTGGGTATCTTTGACCATCTTTTTTCCTGTCTCGTCCCTATTTTTAATGATTGGCAAATAACTATTTGTTACCAGGCTAGGTTAAAATGAAAAAACGTTCTAAAACTTGTTTGGAGCAATGTGCTGATATTACCAAGTAATTCAGATTCAATTCAATGTGCAATTTCAGTATTGCTGAAGAGATGGGAGTTTCCTGACTTCTTTTTAAGTTCCAAATTTTATTTTCGTGAGTTACATTTTCAAAATTCAGTTAAGTGCTCTTGAGAGTTTTTTCCTTATGATCCTTCCTTCAAAGATAACAATAAATAACAGTGCAAACCAAGAATTATGTCTTTATAAAATGCCACCATCATTAAGAATAATTTTGCAGTTTCACTCAAACAACTACAAGGTAATGCTTAGAAATGCTAAATGGAAGATTATCTGCGATGACAGTCTGTAATTCAGTACTTTCAAATTAGTATTAAAATACTAAGTTTTATATTTAGGAGAGTGAAATTTAGCTGGGATCTTTGATCACATCTCTAGCATTTGCCAGTACAATTCTCTTTAAATGAAAAACAAGAAAAAGAGAGACAGAAAGACTCCAACACTGCTTGCTAGCTCGACAAATAAAGTTAGAAGCTGGATCAAAGAATACTGAACTAGAGGCCCTGAAGCGAATTGGCTTTGTTGAGCCTCACATTCAACTTTTTTTTTCTAAAATCAAGTGTTTCATATGCAGCCCAACTGTATGACATCTACAGCTACTCAAATACGATCCTCAGTTACCAGAAATATGTGAATACTAGCGAGCAGCAGCTGGAAAACATTACTATCAGTGGTAAACCTGGATGGATATCAATATCTGCAAGCTAATAGCCAGAGAAAAGTAGTATTACAGTTGTACGTGGCCACCTGCCTATAGAGATTGAGAGTGGTTAAATCTCTTCTGAACTGAGCGTCACCCTCCTCAGAGGGTGCCTTAATGACTTTAAAAGATTGTTTAGAATCCTATCGAAAGCATATTATTTATATTTGCAAGGTACAATAGCATTTCCCCGCTGTAAATAGCTGAGATTTACAGCCTCCCCTTGGCTAGCACTCAGCACAAAGCTGTGGAGCAAAATGCACCACCCGGCTTATGAAGATTCAACGCATGTGATTAAGCATGTGGAACAAAAGTCTTAATGTTCAGCTGCAAAAACATGCAATGAGTAGTTAAATATTTGACTACAGCAACACAGAGTAACAAGAGAACAACTTTGTGCATGTACACATTCTTGTGTTAAAAAGAGACATTAAATCATGAATACAATTAAATTGACCAGGAAACAAAGTCTGGAGTCTGTGTAAAAGAGGTAATAAAATCTAAGAAAAGTGTACTCTTTCCACTTCTTATTTTGTAGTGGAAAGGTATAGGAAAGAGGAAAAAAAAAAAAAAAAAAAAGAGTAAATGTCACTCTGCATTCCCATTCAGATGTGGGTACTTCATTAAGCCTGCCTCTCTATGCTCATTTTCAATCAATAGTTATCCACAGAAAACAGGAATGCATCACAGAGCTATTTATTTTCTATTCAATACCCCACCTGGAAAAATCAGCAATCTTGCAGCTCTGAAAGGCTCCATGCTCCATTGCTGATCTTGCTAAGATTTAAGAGACCACCAGTGCTCAAGGGCATTATACAGATTTATAGGCACTGGGGGCTTAACAACCAGTCACAGCCTGAAACATTGACATCCAGATGAAGGCACTTCCATACAACTATTGTATGAACACCTCCAAGCTGTACTTTTGTTCTTGGAGCATGATTTTGCTGGAAGGTTTCTATAGCACTAACAAGACTCACTCTCCTATCAGATAGTAGCATAAATTTGGTACAATAAGTCCATGGAGGTTATTATTCCTGTCCACCAAAATCCTCCCAATATGTAAAGTTTCAACTCTACTTTAAATGCAAAAATAAATAAAATTTAAAAATGCAAGCAATCCTACCTGTTTGGTTTTGTTTCTTTTTTCCATGAAAAGCTACAGAATTTTGTGTCTCAGCTGTAACCAATTACTTGGTATCATAGGGTCACAGGGCATAGCAGACCCAGGAGTGTGAACAATCTGTACTTGCTAATACATTCCATGGAAAAGGGGCATAAAAATTGTTAAATAGTTATTTCATCCTAGGCTATGCTTTTATTCTTTTCTACAGCAATATTTTAGATCTCAAAAAAATTAAGGCATTAGGGAACCAACCTGGATATTATAAGCACAGCTGTCAAGAAAAGCTCAGGTGTAGAACATGAGAGGTGAAGGTACTGAGGAAAGTTAAAACTAAGACTTAAATGGAGACCACTAGCCAGGACATGAGCTACTGAAGTGCTAGGAATTATTGTAATTCAGAAAATTAAGTTACTCACTGCCATTGTCCATACTGAGCATGGTCTGACAGGAAATTTGTAACAAGCAATGCCAGGAAAAGGTTACCCAACTGGTCTTTATGCTTTTCTGATTATTCAAATATCATGTAGGTAACTGACAAGTGGTAGGCATCTTTGCAGCCCCCAGCATTAGCAGTCATTTTAGGATGCCACTGAGTATTTCTGAGGTCAATCTGTGTAAATGTTAAAGACTGAGACTGCCTTTATGTCCAACAGAGTTTGCAAGAAAAGAGGAAAGGACGAAAGGGCGACACTTTCCCTTTAGAATATTTCTGAAGAAAGGGTGCATCTTCTCTGCTTCTGCTGGATACTGGAATATGGCAGATCACCTCCCTCCCACTGTTTTTTCTCCATTTTTTTACCATGTTGCTCACTGAAGGAATATGCAGTAAATTATCCTAGCATGCAGGGTAGTGTGGACCACCACAGAGAAGGCAAGACATCTTCTGTTCTAACCAAGAAACCAAAGGAATTTATATACAGGGTCAGTATGGTCCATATTGCTGCTTAACTCTCTATTACTATGACAGGGCACCCCAGCTCCAAGCTTTCTTATGCCGATTCAACATGGGAAGTTCCCCTTTCTCCCATTCCTGCTACCAGTTAGCATCATCTTCCTGCTTCCTCTGCACTGGCATGAAGCACAAGACCCCACAAAAGAAGATAGAGTCACTAGATGAAAACACACAGAGGAGGAGATTCACTTGAACACTGTGAGGGAGGGGAGGAGAGGGACTGAAGAGAAAACGGAAAACTAGGTAAAAGGATATATATGAAATCTATCTTTCTTATGTTCAAAAAGAGCAAGAATATGCTGCCTCAAAACCAGCCTTCACCTCCTTTTCCATGGGGTCCTTGCAAACAAAGAGTACTCCCCAGCCACAGCTGTAAGTCAGATAATGTCCCATCGCACTAGCTGTTGTACACAGGTGTAAGATGTTCTCCTGGGCTAGATAAGAAAGGTACAGCATTAGCAAATCATCACAACAAAGCAGCAAAACAGGAAACAACAAAAGCTCTCTCAGAGCAGCAGTAGCAACTCCAGCACTGGAGTTCAGCATCTGCTTGGACACAAGCCTGGTTTGCTCAAAGTGCCTGCTGCCACCGAGGCAGTGGCACAGCCTGACCACGCAAGACTAGGCCCTGCAAGACATCAAATGAAATCTAACAGCAAAGCGTGCAGAAAAAAGCAGTGTATTTAACTCATTCTCCGTAGATGGCTATTCAGTGTAGTTGGGTTAAGATGCATAGCTGACCCAGGAATCTGAGAAATCTACATTTGCCATGACATTCAGCAGAAAAAGGGTATAAAAATCATTGAACATGTTGAAAAAAATCTCACGTTGAGTTTAATCTAAAGCAGTTAGACAATAGTTGGGTTAATCGGCAACATATTTTTTATTATTTTAACAGATATCTGAAATTAGAGGCAATAATCTACACCTCTGTAAGTACTTTTATAACTTTTATATTACTGTAACTACATAAAGTGCCTTTACATGCTGGAACTGATTTCTGGGCATGTTTCCTGTGACAAACAGGGATAATAAATCCCACAGTCTTCTCCACCCTCACCTTCTGCTGTATGTCACATTTTGGTTCATAAATTACTGTCCCCCTTCACTTACAGTGCCCCTTCCCTTTTATGAAACACAGCTGTCAAGGAGACTTCAGTAACAAAGAAATTCCCAAATTCTCCCAGTCTCAGGCATTTCCCTGTCTATTGCACTGCTTACAACATTAGGGCGGTGTTATGTGAAACAAGGCTGCCTTAGGAGTGTAGCTGCCACTGTCTATTGACACAGGACACTTTTAAAATGAGAATGTAGTAAGAGTCAGAGTTCAAGAATCGCGCGCCCAGTCCAGCTGGATAACATACAAACATCTTACAACTCTGTCTCATTAAACGAGTTCAGGGAAAGGGCATTGCTAAAAATGAAGAACAAATGTCTTGATTTACAGATCTACGCAGCATTTGCTGCAGCACATTAAACAGTAACAGAAGTCATTTTTAATGTAGCCTCTTTCACTGAGAAGCACGTAGTGACACCACATCTGTGCTGCTAAGGGGGAACTCAGAAAGGACACATCCATACAGCATAAGTCATTTGTGCTGCCTTTTACTGAAAGCCCATACCAGGAGAAGGTAATGACAGCAGTATGGTGATGTACAAAATATTGCTCCAGTTACTTAAATCAGGATGCTCAGTCCTTGTCCTTCCTTTCTGATCACTGCCTGTCCAGCAGCCAGCTGTGGACAGCCCAGGAGATGCTCTCAACAACGTGCTGCACGCTGTATGTCCAGCCCAATGTACTATATGTCACCTGAGTGTAAGGGACTTGAATTCCTGCCTATAAGCAACAGGGTAGAAAATCAGAGACTACACATCCATATTTTCACAGCAGGGACATGCCAATACAAATCAGAGCACTGATCTTACCAGTTTACCAGTAATAACCAACTGGTCCATAGCAATCATACTGGTTGTTGAATAAAGACTTTATTTTTGCTGAAGTATGCACAGGCCTCTGCAAAAGAGCTCTGTGTCAGGGCAATTGCTTGTGAACTGCTATTCCACTCTTTCCAAAGATGCCTAAGCAACTTTCTGCACCATGTTTTATTTCTCTGCTACTGCAAAACACCACGCAGCACAGAGCACACAACCCAGATCCCATTGGGATGGACATGGAGCACTATCAAATGCACCTGCCATGGTGGAACTGGGTCAAAATGCCCGCAGTTGATCCAGAAGTGAGCTGCTTTGATTAGGGATTTTGGGAGAGGGGTAGCAGCTCATTGCTCTTGGGCGCAGTGTTAGTTAACTTTCTGCCGCTAAGCAGACAATCAGAAAAAGACTCACAGGATTATAAGGATCATGTATCCATGGTGATTTTAATAAGAAATCTTGCTTGCAGTAGAATAGATAGAAGCAAGAAACAGAATCAGGCTTCACGGGTGATTTATTTTAGTTCATCTCCTAGGAAGTAGGATGTTACTGGTTTGATTTGAAGCCAAAAATTGTAAGCCTGGATCAAGTTCTTGAGATTCAAATTCAACTATATTCTGCTCTCAGAAACCAGGACACTGTGGCTGTCTTTATCTTAAATACACCAGTTCTCTTTGGTAAATTGCTTATAATGTATTAAGCCAAGTTTTGACAGAGTCACACTGTGAACATTAATTTCATCAACATAAGTATCTCTTACTTCAACTGCCCTGCTTCTTTCGCTGTAGCTTTCTGAAAGAGCAATATTTATGGTATTTCTGTTCCTCCCTAAGCCCACCAATTTTTAATAGTTCTCAGCTAAAGTAGCCTAACACATATATATATACCTAATTTTGTCAATTCTTCAGCCAGGAAAGGACAGGAATTTTGCAGAGTATGTCAGGATGCTGTGTGGAAAAGAGCACTGAACCGTTACAACTTTCATTTGTATCTATATTTAAATTGCATTCTTTTTAAGAATTTGTATACATATATAGGTTCTACCAAGTATGAGGACCTCTTGCTTACAAAGTTTCTCCTTGGATCAGCTGTTTAATGCCCCTTATTCCTTGCAGGTGGTTGATACATTTTCTGAAATACAGTAAGTTTTTTGTTACTATTTATTTTAATAAGATATTCTATCAAGCATTTTTATATTGCTCATCATCACCATATTCCCTGAGATCCAGGATAAACAGAGCATTAGTGCTCTCAATGCCCATGGGATTCTGTGACTGCCCAACTGCAGGTGTGTCCTAAGCAGTGAAGCTATTTGTGATGCCAGAGTGGCTATTCCGTGACCATTTGGTTACCTCTGTTGTCTACAGCTTTATTTTACTCTGTGCCCTTGCTCAATCAAGGAGGAAGTAACCCCAAGAAAACTGTGTCAACAAGTAGAATATGATAAAAAGACTTGTAAGAACATGGAGAAGAGCGACCTGGTTGCCTTGAGACTGACTCTGTAGGTGCCACAGTTAGAGTTTTAGGCTTGAGCGAGTGAAGACTAGAATAGAAATTATGTTAGGGCTTCTGAGAAAAGGATTCTGACAAATGGCAAACCAGCAGTGAAATGTTTGCATTCCTTTTGCAAGGTCCAATAGCTGTGTTCCCATAGCTACTGTATGTTGAGATGGATGATGTAGCTAGAGCAACAGAAAGCCAACGTCCATTTCACTGCAAAATTCCTAAGTCATTACTTAATCCTTCTTTTACCTCCCTCCAAACTTCTAAAAGAGGAAAAAAATTAGGGTTAGTCTGTTCTTTGAATGAAATAAAACTATGCTAAAAATATTAAAATTAAAAGATCCACTGCAGACAACGGGCACAAATTGCCTCATCCCGTGATTTCCGTCTCCACACTGATCAGAGGCCATTGCTGTTTTATTAAAAAGACAGCTGTCCCTGCATTAATCAATGACTAATGTTTGGCAGTCTGCAGCTCCTCCAGATCCCATCATATTCCAGTGCAGCACCTAGTCATTTAAAAGCCAGCCCTTCCATCAGGTGTACTCAGTTGTTTCTTAACTCCCACCACCCACCATTTATATCCCACTACTATTTTGAAGAAATACTTCTACTCAGAAAATCTGAAAATTTTCATAGCAATTATTTGCCTCCACTTAGCAGTGCTAGTTCCCTACATAATTAAAAAGGAATATTGCATGAAGCATGGTAAATGCTGCTTAAACCACAGAGTCTTTTAATCTTCAGCATGTTGTTTGTCATGTGATTGCCAACTGGATAATGTTTGGCAAACCAAGGGCATGTTCTGTTATATGTATATACAGCTAAACAGAAAAGAGTTTAAAGTTTAACCTATCACAATGATTTCTGCTTTAACATGTCAATTCAAATCTCACCAAAAACAATAGGAGTCTCAGGGGGATTTATACTGGGTCCTTAAGACGAACCATCAGCACAAGCCTTGATTTCTTAAAGGCCATACGCAGAAATATGCCCTATTGCTGCTGACTCCAAACGTGGAAATACCAGCAAAAGTCTGCACTCTGAGCTCTCCTTATTGTTGCTTCAATGTCCTATTTAAAGCTACATTTTTTATAGTTACATTATCTTACTCAAATGGTCAGTCTTTGCTAGAACTATAAAAGGATTAAGCTAAACTTAAACCCTGATACAGCGCAAATTAATCTGTAACCATTGATTAGAAAAATACTGAAGCAGTTTTATGTTAAAAAGTCAATCCTAGAATATTCTAAATTAAAAAATCCCAATGTTAGTGCTCAGAAATAATCTCAGAAGAGTCCAGAAGGCAGCAGAATCTCAATGTAAATATTTAAAGTTTTAATAACAAGATGTTTATGCAAGCTCATAAATCTATGTGTGGCACAACTACCCAACATCTTCACTGACATTGCTAATTTTGGCTTGTGTGGACAGAAAGAAGGCTCAAGTAAATACTGTGGAGAACTGTTTTTCCAGAGCCCGTCTTTCTGTCAGGTCAGAATTGCTGAGACTTGCAGAGACATTTGGTTAATGTTGGGGTTATTTTTTTTCCCGTCCGGGAAAGGTACAGCACAGGTAGCATGTAGGCAAAGTTACTCCTTCAGAAAATGTCATCAGCCAACTATTTTCCACTAAAAAAATAAGTGAAAAAAAGAATATAAACCCAGCCCAGGTTTCACCTTTTTCAGAGGAGAAGATGACCACTGAAGTTATGAGAAACGACTGTTTTAGAGATGAGGCTGGGTTGGTTTTTTTCCCTCTCCTGGCATCACAACATACCTTTCCCACTCCCGGGGGCACAGCTTCCGAAAGAGGAAAGTTTCACAGCCCGGCGTCGGCAGAGCAGGCGTGAGCACTGCACACCAGCCTGGGACGACAGAAGTTGTGCAGGAAGTGAAACTACTGTAGGTTCACAAGTTCTCAAATACAGAGCTGAATATAGATACAAGCTAGCTGAAAAGTGGAAGAGAAGTAGAGTTGACAAGGTTCATGCAATGTGGTGAGAGACAGAAAAATGCACAGTAAAGAACTTATGGTTTTTTTTCTTAATCTGGACCTTTCTAATTTAAATCATTTCACAGGTTACCCAAACAGGTTGATATTTCATGTGTATTAAGTTTTTTAAAGCAAATTTACAAATAGTCTCATTTTTGTCTAAAAAACAGTATCAGCTCTGGGCAACCTAACAAAATGAGAGTCTGGTAGGTCAGCAGGTCATCATTAACCTCGATGTGGTAATACCTTTGAAGTACTGCAGCAGAACTCATTTAAACATCTAAGGCTAGCTATCAGGTTGTGCTGCTGGAGTCCTCCAAATCTGCAAATTTGGGATGACTATAGGCTCTGGATGAATTAACAGCACAAAAGGAGACAGGCTGCTCCATACAGCAGCTGCACAGGCACCTTTGGAATTTCAGTCAGAACCACGAAAGGCTTCCTCAGGGTTGCACAGAAATTTTTTGCCATCGCCCTGCAAGTAACAGTTCTGAGGCCAAAAGTAAAAGGGTAGGAGATCCTCAAAATTTTATCTTTCACCATATGAGATTCCACCTGCATACCAGGGTAGTGTGAAACGTGTCTGGTACAAGCCTAAGCAAGGAGAAAAGAGAATTCAGAGGGCATGTGTGTACTCTGTTTCTTCCAGACCTAAACACATTGGTTCACACCTCAGTTTTAATGTCGACTTCTGTAAGAATGACTGATTGACCTGGGGTCCAGGACTGCCTCTTCTTCAAGCTGTGTCCACTGTGTGAAACAAACAACTAAATATTATAAGAAACTGGTCCTACCCCATATGACAGAAAACAAGCCACGGTTCCAGAGAAACCTCAGCTTCCTTCCTGCATGCTGCCCATCGCAAAGGGATGAAGGCAGGCACTCCAAATGAATACAGCCATTTCAATATTAGTGACAAACCCTGTAAAAGCGAAGTACAAGGCTGGAAAATAGTTTGCTGTGGGATTGCCCCAGGCATGCTAAGAGAAAGGAGTGCCATTGCTACTTCTTCCTCAGGGAGAGAGGGAAATCACCTTGGTGAATTGGATTCCAATACCAGAAAGGCAGTCTGAAGACTAGCGATAGGTAATAAATTGTAAACTGTGAGTATCCTCAAAACCCAACACTTCCAAGACACTAGTTTTGTGAAATGTAAAACATATTTAGAAAAATAAGCCCTCCAAATTCTAGAGAATTTAAAATAAACCGCCACTTTGTCGTTGAGGCACCAGTCTTATTATTAGAAACAGTTATGGTGTTTACTCCACTGTACACAATAAAAATGCCAGATCCAGGATTACTTTTCCTCTGTTCTTATTAAATCTACTCCTTAAGTTTTACACTCTGATCCCTGACATGACTTGAATAGGGCCTTCTGCCCATTTAAATTATGTGTTCTGGTGTGTTCAGAGTAAGCAGTGCTTTCTCCCAGTAATGCAATGGGCTTGAATTGCAGCAACAGAAACTCACAACAACAATCTGAAAGAGAGTAACACTTCAAAGACAGAGTCAACCTTATGCAGCAACTTATTCTTGTCCATCTGCTTGAGGAGAAAGAAGGTGTTTTACATGCAAGGACATCAGTGCCAGTTGATAAATATATCTGGAGCTTCTCAAGCAGACAACTGTTACCATCTGATCACTGTATCAAAAATGAAGCTTACATAGTGGAATGAACGGTACTCAAAATTCAAGTATAAAGAGCAGGTGGTCTGCACTATCTAGTAAAGCTAGCACTACGTGAGAGAACTAGTTCTAACTGGTATTCTGGTAAGGAGTCTGCAAATGAGAGAGGTAGCATGGAAGGTCATCCCAGAAATACTCATCTCGGTAGCTGTGATACAGTTTTAAAGAAGTTTGCAATTTTAAGTGATTAGGCTTTATTGTGTCTTCGATAAAGAAAAATAAAATTTAAAAAAATAAAACAGTGATGTGGACAATACCTAATCAGTGTTATTTTGGAGGAATCAGCCATGCCATCATGACAAAAAAGAATTTCATTCAGACAGCTCCATTTTTTTAATTCTTTTTCTTTGTGTGCACCCACAGATTACAAGAGAAAGTCCTTAAAGAGTCAAATGGATACAAATAGAAGCTGTCTACAGTGAGTGGTATGAAGTGACTACTGGAGAACTCATTATTGCTCAACATTGACAGTGGCAGCAATGAGGTGACCCAGGAATGGGAAAGAAAAGAATTAGGAGATCCTGATACGGGTGAAGTCATTCATTTCTAAGAACATATCCCAAAAGGCAAGATGCAAAAGCGATAGCTGATAATATTGATTTAAGAGTGAAAAACGCCCTAAGAAATTACAGTGGGAAAAGTTTGTAACAGATCTAGAATCTGCCAAGAGATGACTGGTCTGATACACTTTCTAAGTTTTCGTCTGTATTTGCAAGGTAAAAAGTTCAGAGCTTCATGCAGTAGAGCAGGACTGAGCAAATCCAGGTCTCCCCACAGGCCTGTGAAACTCTGTTATGTAAGTTCTTTCTATTTTACATACCTCAATTATTCACTACTTCCAACATACCAAGCACATAGGAAATTTTCTAAGTATTTAAATGAAAATGTTCGCCAGTTAAAATTAATTATGTTCTCCAGCAAAGGAGGTGATCCAGAGAGTGAGACTTCTGCTTTGAGGTACTCATTTGCAAAACACCCAACTGTTTTTGGGGGGAGGGGGGAGGGGAATGAACTATCTCAGAGAATTTCTTAACCCATGAGAGAATTTCAACTCCATGCAACTGAAGAAGTGGCTAATGGTGAATGAACAAAAGAAGCTCCTTGCTCAAGGGTGTATGTACTGCACTTCTTACAGCACTTAGTGTGTGCCTACCACGCTACATTCATTTCTATAGCCCTCAATGGAAAAAAAATGATGCGATAAAATTTAGGCCATGTAAGTGAGAAATTTAAAATCAACCCAAAATAAGGAAGGACCAGTATTTTTGGAGATACTACAAATGCACAAAAGAATCATTGCCAGCTGGCAGACTGTGGGGCAGATAGATAGCCTGCCAGCACAAACGATCCTATGCCCTGGCGCAAGGTTTTGGCAAGTTTTGCTGTGTCTGTTGGAAGTGGATTTCCCGTGAGCCCTGGCAGCACCAGGCAGGCTCTCACCTACGCTGCGCCCAGGCAGGAGGGAACCCAGGGAGAGGGGAGGAGGGAGAAGAGCTAAGGGCGAAGCAGAACCTATGGTCAGGCAGGGGTCTGGGACTACCTCCCACCATGTGGGAGCACAAGAAGTAGAACTGGGATGGGAACTGACTGCAAGAAAAGACCTGAGATCCAAAGACATGGAGGATGTGGGAAAAGGGTGAGGAAACTGCACAAGAGGGATTCCTAATGGTAGAGATGTCTGTGCCAATAATTAACTAGAGAGGGCTCTGCACATTAAATCAACATCTTTGAAAGAGGCCGCTGCTGTGATAAGGGGTAGGACAAACATGCCAAAATGCAAGAGCAATGTCCCCAGAGCAGGAACAGAACAGAGAAGTGCCAGAGGAGGGAAATATCACCCTGCTGGGGACTGGAAAAGATTACAGGCTAGGTTGAGAGCCCTAGCTGGCAATAATCCTTGGTACCTCATTTTGGTTTGGGGTTTGGGGGCTGGAAGGGCTCAGGGAGGACGAAGATAAGTGGGAAACGAGGTTGTTCAAGGCAGCAAGGCAATCCTTAATTCATCCAGACAGATTTCGGTCTTTGTTCCATTTCCATAGTGAGCAAGAGTGTCTGTGCCTGCAGTCCACCTCCCACAGAGCTGACACAGATTGGGTCAAGATTCAGGAGGCTCAGGGGCAGCTGGATTAGATCTGACACTGACCAGGAGTTAAAATAGAGGACTTCTGTACAATCAAACTTTTCTCTACCAAGGTTTCCTCATCCGTGTTTTTTCCTTTCCCATTATCTGAGCTAATGAGGAATTGTCCATTATGCTGTCCAGCCCCGAAGCAGTTGCCCAAGAGGAGCAGAGGTGAAACAGTCCCCAGTACTGAAAAAACACACACATTGGCAGACAGAGCGGATTAAATGCAAGCACAGGGATCATCTGTTTTTCCATTCACCCTACTATTTAACTCTATTAAGGTTATTTTGAATACAGAGGACTTACTACTGGAGTGGGACATTTTTGAAGTTATTCCAGAATATTTTTACTGTACTGCTTTTTTTTTTTTTTTTCTTTTTTTCCACTCTAATGGGAAAGCCTCACACACACACACACAAAAAAAAGCCTCAATTTTAAGAAAACACGTTGATTCTTTTACGTCCTCAAGGACTTGGCAAACAGGCAGATTTGGCAAGCAGAGTCATGGCCAGGCAGCAGCTTTTAAGTTTATGGACACGAAGGCCAGTGACATAAGGCACATACACTCTGTATCACAGCTGCATGCTACTGAATTTCCACAGTGGGTCAGTGACTCCATTATATAAACAATGGAAACGAGATCAAATCAGCCCCAACACAGCCGATCTATTAATAAAATAAGGTTTTTTTGGGTATAAAAAATCAAGAATTGGCAAAAGAAAAACTAGGAAAGTTCCCTGGTTTAAAAACCGCACAGACCTGAGTTGAAAGTTAGTGGCTCCAGTGAACTTGGCTTAAATGAATCTTCAGTACCTACAACTTTTTGAAATACCATGTGCAGCTTCACTGAACACAAGGCACATCAGGATTCTGGCCATACAAAGAGGAAAGGCAGTGCCTTACAAAACCTGTTTCTAACTCACACTTCTCCTCTTCACTTTGCTTCAAAGAAATACTCAGATTGCTTTCATCTCTCTGGTATCTGAGGTATGATAACCATGTCCAAGTATGGTCAGCTAATTATCTCCTGTGGATAATTAAGAGCACTGAGGAGCTTGGCTTTCTGCACCAATGGTAGATGTCAAGGCTTTTATTCTGGGCATTTAACTTTGTTCCTTAAACACTTCTTAAGCTGAGAATAGCAATGCTAGGTTTTTAATTTTTATAAAACCTACAGAATAGATCAAAAATCTTCTTTTACATAATAATGATGTGTTTCAGAGCACTACTAGTGCTTCATTGTAAGGACCTTCACACATGATGAATTAAGGTTTCAAAACACCTTGTAATTCAAATAGCTACCAACCACTGTCAAGTTACAATCCCCTACTAAGATCCAGGTCATACTAAAGGGATAAAAAGAGGGGAGGAGTTAAAGTATCATCTGTAACAGTTTAGCAGAATATCCTAATCAGCTGTTATGTAATGATTTATTGCTTGGCCTAGGCAATTTGCTAAAGAAGTCGGGGTTTCATTTGTAGTCTAGGAAATAACATTTCAAATGCCGGTATCTCACTATCTTGAGACATAAAAACACGACACAGTTTTCCTGGAAGCATGGTCAGGGAATTTCGAATTGCTATCACACTTGGTCAGAGTGAGCCCTTAAATAGTACCTGCAAGATACCCTCTGAAGTCTTGAAGTGCTCCACGACTGTTGAGGCAGCAGCTGGTTGAAAAACAAAACATACTCTGATCTTTGCTTTATTGTTGATCTGCATGATGTCCCCCTTTTGGCTACTCTGTCTGTTGTTCTGTGCAAACAATTGGGCTATTTGTCTTGGAATAGAAATATTCTGTACAGTGAGAAAATGATCTAATTTTAATTTTTTTTTTTAAGATGACACGAGGAAATTCTTTCTGAAGCAGTGCAAGTTACATGTAAAGTTAAAATGGAAAATAGAAACATTATTCCAAGAGAAAGAGGAAACAGTCTCAAAATACTTAATGAATTTTCCATGCATTGCTCCATCTGACGAGTTGCGTTAATCACACCATACAAGATGCATTACACCTTCTCACCTCCCAAAACTGCACATATTTTAGGCATGAGAAAATTAAACCCATGTAAAATTGAGAAATTGTAAGCCCCTGAAAACAGGTGTTTAAAAAGTTTTATCAATCACACTTGTAGCAGCACTAGATCTGGATATCTTGCTCTTAGCTTAAACAGACACCAGTGACTGATTTGACTGTGATATTCAGAGTTGTTTCTTTATTTTGATGTTTGAGTACTTCATAGGAGAAATATTTGTACAAAATTTGTACTTGTTAGGTAGGACAACACACACAAGCCAGTTGTTAAGGCCAACAATACCCCTGAAGCAATGTTTCAGCTCTAGATTGCGGAAATAGCAGAGCAACCCAAATGAATCCAGAATTTCAAGGGACTGCTCTTTATATCCCTCTAATTGGGTGGACACATCAATCCTTGTTAGAGCACCTCAGTGATTCATTTGTTGTTTACTGAGGCATGTGCTGGAAGAGTCCACTGGCATGCCTTCAAGGGTCACAGAGAAGCCTTTTCCATTGAAATTAAAAATCTAGTTGTCTTTAGCCATTTTTTAATAAACAGGATTTCCATTTGACCCACATTAGAAACTTGCTTTGTTGAGATTTAGAAAGAAATGTCTGTCCTTGCAAAAGAGCATGGGGGCTGTTAATATTCAGATTAGATTTCTGCAGTGATTAGGTACTATTAGCATTTGAGTTTCAGCTCAAAATGAATATAGTTTCTTCCCTCTCTCAAGAAGTTCATCTCAAGGAGTCACCTTTCTCCTGCTCAGAGGCAATGCTAGACACTAGAGTCTTTTTAACAAATGGCTTTTCAGTCAGACCTGCATTAGGTGAGAAGCTGGAGTGCTCCAACACCTCACCAGGCATAGGTCTGTACAAGACCATCTGCAGCACAGATGCGCACAGCCTGGCTTTAACTGTGCCAGGTGCTGCTAGTCATGCGGCTACCCCAAAGTGCAGCCTGGACTAGCTATTTGTGTTCTCACACTGCCGCTTGCATGACTTCTGCAGGTTGCTGATCTCCATGCTGCCATGCAACTTCAGCACATGCCTTGAGCTAAATCAAAAGTAGTGGTGCATCGCAGCCCCAACAGTATAGACATGTCTCCTGGTTTGGCTGACACAGGACTAATTTTGATTCTAATCCTTAGGAAAACTGCACTTTTAGAAGACTCTGGTGTTTGAATTTGTGAAAATATTTACTTTATAGCCAGCTGTGGTATGCAGGTTTCAAGGTCTCAGTGTTTTCAAGTTAGCCAGCTGCAGGGGTGAGGAGGAGCAAGACCTGGACACTTGACCCAAGCTGGCCAACAGGTTTATTTCATACCATAAATGCCACATTCAATATAAATTAGAAAGTTTGCTGCACGTCTGCCTTGATGGCAGCAGTCCAGAGAACTTCCTGCCCTGATGCCGGAGCCCTGAGCCCTTCCCTTCCTCCCGAAGCCAAAGACACTTGCAGTGTCCCACATTTGTTGTCCACTGCTGAGAGCGCATAGCTTCCTACTGACAGAATTGGCTGAGTATAATTCGTGTGTATTTTATATTGATATTGGCATAAATATTGATTCTTGAATGTTATTAATGTCAATTATCCAGATTCACTCTATTAAATCTATTTATATTTCATGCTTGGGTTTCCTTGCTTTTTCCCGGTTCCCTTCCTGGGTGGGGAGGGGTCATCAGGTGATAGAATAATTGTCTAAATGACAATAAATTGTTGTGGGTTTCTCAAACCATAACAATGTGTCATAATATTCCCGGGCTGAAGAAGAAGGAGGTAGAGTTGTGAAACTTGCCTGGCAAGGACAGGGGGTAAGCCTGTCCCCTGCCCTGGGCTGTAGGTCCCTCATCAAGAAGGCACCTGGCATCACCCAGGGGTGATGAAGCCAGAAAGCCTAACAACTTCACTCCAAAGCACAAACTAATTTTTTTCAGCCTGTTTTCCTTGATGGCTCTTAGCATTTATGTTAGGGATGGTATGTTTAGCCATATATTTGTTATCTGAGGATAGGTTGCATCACATTTTTTACCAGCTTTAATTCCTTTGTTCAATGTGAGTTTGTTTTATGGAAGTAAAACCACCAGAAAACAGGGGTCGGTGTGCTGTTCCCTGTAGCAGAGGGAACGCTGGTCTGTATAAACAGCGTTTATGCTGACTATTTGTGCTGAAGGACTGATGCTGGACCCATTAATGTTTGTGTGATAGATTCAGTATCTATAGTGCCATTCATTTGTAGAAGTGTGCAAATGTGACATAGTGGGATCTCCATTATTAGTGTCATCTCTCATGTTACCATTTCATAATTATACTTATTCAATTATTTAAGGTTGAAGTTAAGAGTGACTGATTTTACAAGCATTTCTGAAGAGCTATGCATCCAAAAAAGCTTTATAATGAAAGATAAAACTGTTATATGTAACACAGATTTTTTTTTACATCTTATTTTATATGTTTTAATTAAATTGAAAAGAATGGAACAAAGATACTTACTACTCTAGGCAATGCAACACTGAAACAAGTACTGAAATATTCAGAAGGCAGAACTACGGGACACAGAGCAGTATAACGTACTGTTGCACACTTTAGTGGAACTAGTAGGGTAAAATACATGTGAAATTCTGCAAGAGGTGGCTAAACATTCTCAAAAGGATAAAATTAGCCCCCACAGAGCTTTCGCATGAGCATGGCTGTGGCACTGCTGGGAACAGAGCTAACTCTGGCACTTCTAAAGCTGCCAAATGCACTACATATTCCCACTTTTATGGCTGCAATATAAACTAGTCAAAAATTGTGGATCTATAGCTGCAGATCTGGTGGGTTAGGACTGGTCCAACTGTTCTCCACTTCCAGATAAAATCAGAAAAGAAATTTACTTGCAGTTGGTCTCTCAAAAATCCCATCAATAGTCCTTTCTTTTTACTGCATTGCCTCAGGAAAAGACTTCTCAGGCAGTTTCAGTAGGCGGGAAGTACCTGATGAGTTACTGCATGAAAAGACAGTATGATAGCTGGGCTCACCTCATAAAATACAGCTTTACACAAGAGTAGCTCACTCACCTTGCAAACCTGACAAACTGTCTCATGTTTGGCTAACAGTCTTAACTTCCCCTCCCACGAGCAAGTGGTGCCGTTTTCCTGCAGCCAAATGGCTGACACAGTAGACAAAAATACAAAAAAATGTAGAAAATGAAGCTCAGTTTTATAGCCAACTTTTAAGTACACTAAGTGAGAGAATGACACGTATTCATAAATTATGCTGAGCAGCTATCTACAGGATAAGGCATTTCCTAAAAAGTGCTAAGTTCCTCTTCACAATATAGAGGATTTCTTAAACCAGCACCAGTGTAGCAATTTGTTATGTGCAAAACGTTTTGATTGCTGCTTTACTGATCTAATTCTCTCAAGGAGTATAACTTCTAGTCTCAACAAATTGTTTTGTAGTGGGAATCAGGAATAACAGATGAAACAGTCAAACTAAAATATCCCTTTTCTTTTGAAGCAAACTATGAGTGACTCTTATACTAACAGAAAAAAAGTAAGCACTCCTTTGAAGAGATTATACATATGTATTAGGAGTTAAAATGTAGTCCCCATGATTAAAACTGACGGAAATCCCCCAACTCCCCCCAGTCAGCATTAAACGAACATTAAGAAACACTTGAAAGTATGAACCCAAGTTTCCAGTCCAGTCTAATAGTTTTATCATAACAACCTACTCACTATTTTTAATATTCAAATCAAAGGACAACATTAAAGTAAGAATTTAGTGAGCCTTCTGCAGCTCTCTTGCAGTGCCAGGATCGCAATATTCCTTGAGCAGTCTGGCTCCTGCCCAAGGCACAGAAGCATCGGATGCTCCGAGGCATCCCTTTACTCACCGTACCAACTTTACTCACAACTGAGATTTATACATCAATCTCCATTCAGGTGTAAACAAAAGGACCACATCATAAAACATAAAGTTTATTGCTTATTTTACAAGGATCGAAACAACTTCAAAAGACCAAAATAAAAAAAAAGGGAAGCTTAAGATTTGAGCCAGTCTTCATTTATGCAAAATGGATACGGATGTAAGAGATGTAGATGGTCATCAGAGGTCACAGCCTGAGTTAACTCACAGCTGATTTCCCACACTGGAACTCCCTTGTCAATTCAGACATACGGTGATCTTTGGGTAGATTTAGTCCTTTGGCATTGAGATAATTCACTTACTAGATTTTAAACCCAAAAGCATTTTATTGAAAATTTCATGATTGGTTTTAAACTGCAGAAGGTTTGTGCATTTATTTTTTTTTTTAAATCTATAATTTAATGTTTCCATGTTCTAGCCGTAAGATGGATAGTCTTAAACGTGTGGGACTAGATGAAAAACATGCTTAGAGGAATAACCTTAAAAAATCATTAAAATCTTGAAAGGAAGGTATAGTTAGGTGATATAGCTAAGCCAAATTAAATAGCTTGCTGATTCAAGTGGGCTGGGCCCACTGCCCGCTCCCCTTCCCTTGCAGCTGGATTGGCTCTTAGCTGAGCCCTGGGCGAGGTGATTGAGCTCTCTGAGCTGGGGGAAAGGAACCCAGCCAGAAAACACAAGGCAAACAGGGGAGAGCATGCAGCCAGCCCACCCCAAGGAGCTGCTGATTCAGTTCAGCTGTCCTACCGGCACCCGAGAGGTGAAAGGATCTCACACCGAAAGGATGGGATCAGTTCTCAAATAAGGAGAAAATCCCACACACTGCAACATATGTAAATTTAACATTTTCACACAATGTAGTTTGCCTCTAACATTAAGTAGTGCGACCAGCTCTGTGATGAAGAGTCGTGCCAGGCACTTAATTGGCAGTTGGGGACTTGAACATCTTCCCAGAAACTCCTACAAATAAAATACCACAAAATGGCAGAAGCAGTAGATATTTAATTTATGAAACCAAACAAAGACACTGGCTTTATACTAGAGCTACATGGTAAAAAGCTGCCCAGTCTCCCAAAAGACTGGTATTTATGGCATTTTTATATGAGCTTTCACAGTCCTGCAGGTGAAAAATTAGGCACAGGTTTAAATTCTTCACTTAAAGAAAGTTTCTTTAAATATAAAATGGCATGTTCCAACTCTTTGTCAGGACTCTCTTCAGTTCAGGACTGAACCTCAGCTTTCAACACCTCTGTGAGTGCTCTGACCAGAGGTGTTTTCTTGCCAGTTGGTAGTTTATATATGATGAAGCAGCCAACTCCATCTCAACCAAAATTGGACAACAGAACCTATTACTTACTTGCTTTGCAGGAAATAAGTCTAATCCCCCAGCTATAACCATGAAGAGTAAAAATTTGAATCTTGGCTGTCCACATGGCTTTCTTATGCATTAAATGATTAGCTAGCTCAAAGTGAGTACACCTGTCCTTTTTTTCAGCTAGAAATAAGAATCCATATGATTATTCCTACAGAATTTAAGCTGCAAGAACTCAAAACGTTTTCCAGTAGAAAAAATTTCATTGAAAGATTCCCAGCCAGCTCCAATGTCATGGAAAATTCTCAAACCTTTTTATGACAATCTTTCTACAAAGTAAAAGAAAATAAAAATTATAAAGTCAAAAGTACTATTCACTTGACTAGAAACTGTTGATAGGATTTCACTTAAACTTTCCTCCCATCAGTATTACACTTCCCATTTGGTGAAAAAAATGCAAAGGATGTGTTACTACTTAGGAAGCTACAAAATCTATTAAAATATATTCAAATTTCAAATAATTCACATTATAGTCTTTGCAACAAGTTCTCTTATTGCTGCACATCCTCAGGGTGCTTTACCAATAGGCATGTGATATACGCTTTTCTTTAATTAACACTCATTAGCCCATAGGCTTTGTATGCTATTGCATGACTTAGGTCTTAAATCTCAAAACTCTAAGAACTGTACTCTTTAAGGTTAGTTACCTTATGGTAGAAAATAGAAATGTTTTTACTATGTTACTGTTGCAGATAGTAGTCTCAAAAGCATATTCTAGTACTAAAATACAAACTTGAGGGTTGATTTCAAAGTTCATGTTTATTTTCTTTACCCTGTCTCTTAAGTAGAAAAGGTTTTTGTAGAAGCAGACTAATTATGCCAGCCATATCCGGTTTATACACGTCAGATACTTCTCTATGACAAATCAACCCAGCTCCAGAGTTTAAACATTGGCATGCATATAATGCTTAAGATAAAAGCTACTTTCTAGGGCTTATCAACCCTTGAATGAAGTTCCAACATGGCCATTTTTAGCCCTTCATCTTGCTTACCCATTTCTCACACTGCAGAGCTCCGTAGGGCAGCTGATGACAAGGGCTTGGTTGGATTGCTTGTGAACAGTTCTACCCAAACCAGATTCCCCACCAAGGCACAGCTGAAGCCAGCTCCAATGCAGGATGTTGACTCAAACCCAGCACAAGCCCCAACCCAGCACCCTCATTCAGTAGCTCCCACACAGAGAAGTAAGGGAGTGCTGCCCGTGTACACACCAGTACACGCTCCCTCGTTGCTGTAATCACCAGGTCTGCTCCTTCTCACCTACAGGCCCATGCACTGGAAAAAAATTCTCTGCTCTACAGACTATTCTGCAGCCCTTTCTGCCAGTTTGAAGGAGCTTATTAATATTAATAAGACCTAATGCCAGGGATTTGCTCTCTGACCAAAATAATCCTAACCCTAAGGCATATTTTTTTCTGACCTACCTACTCAACGTGAAAACTGCACCACTGCACACACTTACCTTCCAGAGAGTAAAAAGATAATCCTTCTTCCTCTTCAGGCAGTAGGAAACTCGCCTTCAACATCCATACTATCCAAATTAACCCACCATTAGTTTCTTAAAGGAATCAAAGAGGAAAACGGGAATAAAAGCAAACAGGTGACAGAACACCAGGATTTAATGTTTTGGCAAATGCTTATGTATTACAACTGCAAACACAAGCACTGTTATATCACAGAAGAGCATCAGACCCAATCAGTGCTGCCCATCCAACCATCCAAATTACCGTGGAATTCTAGCAGCTCACAGCTCTGCCTTTATTAATACAACTCAACTAGATTAAATGCAAATAATGCCTGATCAACAATGTAAATAAAACCAGAATCAAGCCCACAGCTCTAGTTCTGTTCCCAAACATGCCTCCCTCATTGAGAGGTTCACCTCAGAGAATGCCAATGTAGTGTTGTGCACGGCTCAAAATCCATATGTTGCTGCATAATCTAACAATTAGCAGATAAACGAAGGTGAGCATTTCCTCATCTCTAATAACACCAAGATACAGGCAGCTAGCCAAGAATCTGGTTCATTAAACAGAAACATACATAGAAATCCTGCAAATGCTTCTGAAGAGCACAACACAATTTCCAGTAAGCATAAATGGAAACTAAATAAATCTCAGGTTGCCCTCAGGTACAGAAAGGTCAACTGATTTCAAACATGTAGTCAGAAGTAGCCGCAGCATGGACAGCCCCTGGGATTGAACCAGGAACTTCAATGGCAGCTGCCCACCTGCACACAAAAGATAGATTGCACAGAGATGTTTGTTCAGCTAAGCATTAAGTCTATTCAAAACCGTTTATGAATACACACCAAGGATTTCTTTAGAAATAAGCTTAATTTATTTCAGGCTTAACCTTCAAAGCTATTGTTATTATGCCATTAAGTTTGAGCAACCATGTGTTGAAAACATGTGTAAAGCCTTTGTTATGCAGTTAGATTCTCCACTCATCTGTGGAACAACCCAGCAAACATCTCTGCAGCCTATAGATTAAGTAACAAAAGACATCATAGTGTCATATCAATCAGAATTACACAGCTGTCCTCAGATGCAGTCATAAAATTTCATCCTGGGCTTACAGAGTACAATTTTCAAACATACCCATGTGACTACATATCACTGTCTTGAAATAAAATTTAGAACCTCAAAAGCCTCGATCACTTTTTTAAGTTTTACACCCCTTCTTGCACATCAGCCCCTATCTGAAGAATAGCCTCAAGCTTGCAGCACGTTTCAGGAATGAAAATCAAAAATGCTGTGAGAAATCTCTGTTTAACAACCTATGCTGTTCACCATCAATAAATTTAATCTCCTCTTGCCAGCTCTAGAAAAGCCTTATTTGTATATTTTTTTCTAGCATATATCATGTCCATAAAGCATCTTAGCAGAGGGTTTATCTTTTGATCTCTATTTTAACAGAACTCAGACATACTACCCATAAATTAGCACACTTGGGAATGATTTTGTTTCAACTGAACTAATTTCTCTGGACTCAAGAACAAGCTTGTTCCAATGGTTTCCCATGTGCCTAGTCTCAAAAACCACAGAGTAGAAGGGACCTCAAGAGAAGCCTAGATAGTCCCTCTTCTTTCCCCAGGGCAGAATGAGTTACATTTAAGTGATCTCTCCCTGGTTATTGTCTTACCTCTTCTTAAAATCATAATTCTCTTCTTCATGCTACACAAAACCAATGTGCTTCTTTTTCCATTTCGTAGGTCCTGTTTGATCACTATTGTTTACATGAGCATCCACTTGAATGGTATCTCTCTTTTATGTGGCATATGACCCATGGAAGAAATATCTTTCAATGTTCAATGCATAGTACATGAAAGGAAATTCATAGATGGCCATTTGAGGCCACTTAAAAGCAATTAATTTTGTCAGCAGATGTTTAGCACAACTAAGAAGTGAACCTCTGTTACTCTTGTTGTCCTTTTCTGGCCAAGAAAATCTTCTTTATTATAATTCTGATCATATATTCTTTATGGCTACCACGTACAGTCTTTATTACAAATGCCTCCATGAACAAATTTTTGCTATGATTTATCCATTGCAAATTATTCCAATTACTTTAACTCAGGTTACCAGCCATCTTCCATCTGTTACAGAGCAAAGGGCAAGTATTTCCCACATACAATCTAAAGTTACATTTATCTACTTGAACAGTGGAAGTCCCATTTCTTGTGTACAACACAGTTACCTGCTAGTCCTTAGTGGCAGAACAGAGAAAGACGACTCCTTGTTTCCATTAAATGTCTTAACGTAATTGTAAGTTATGAGGTGTATTGTTAACATAAAAGATTATTCCACTATGTTAATTAAGATGAACTCTGAATTTTTTATTTCAAATGAAGGGCAGCTGGGAGGTATTCCCGCCTGTGACCCCATAACTTTGAAATATAGTCTCTTAGGAGCCATGAGCAGATTTAACCACGAATAGCTAAATGCGCCTAGATGCATGAAGTTATATTTAACTATCTCCCTAGCTAATTAGATCAGGGAACCAGAATCATATGGCTAGATTAATTAAGATAAAACAGGGCACTTGTAATAATTAAGTTAGCTATTTGGTCTCCTTTCCAGTGCAAGGAGTCAACAAACATCATTAGCACAGCAGCCAATGACTGGCACTTCCCATCGTGTACGCCCCATGGATGCAGTCCCACCAAAGCCACCGTGCTTGCAAGACAGCACAGAAGGCTCCTTGGACAGTCTCAGTTTCTTTGTTTAAGAAGACCGAGTGGCCAGAGGAGCTCCTTCCCCAGAGGAGTCCCTGAAGCTGCTCCGAGGAGAGAAGGTTTCTGGAGAACAGCAGGGTGAGACAAGCTGGGAACCTGCAGCTCAGAAACAAAAATGGAAAATTGCTGCAAGGAGCATGTAGCAGACCCACAGTCAGACCCCGAAGGTGTTGAAAAGGAAGTTTGGGACCAGGGAGGATTGTGGAAATTTGCTGCAATGCAGAAAACCACTGCTTACTTGAAACCAACATTAGTATTTGAAAATTGCAAGGGCTCAGGGGCAGAGATCACGCTGTGAATAAAGCTTTTATCTATTATTTTGATTCCCTCAGCACTGTAAGTTTTCTCTATTTAAGTAGTTAATTAACTAAGATGACGAGTTGTAATTCTAAAGAAAATTGTTTCCTTTGAGTTTTTTGGTCTTATTTGGGAGCTCAATGTACCGGAGATGATCTAAAGCAATCCATGTCAGTTTTGGGGGACACTCCACGGTGACCAAAGGTTATTTTGTGTCTTCACTCTATCTGTAGCTCCAAACTTGTACTTCAGAAAAAAGTGGCATATGTATTTGCCATCATGAACTCATTTGGCCTGAACGTGGCACTCATTTTGATGGCATTCATAATGAATTTGCACAGCAAACATGTTGTTTTCTCCATCATTTATAGATGTTGTGCTTTATTTGAACACAATAAAAATCTGAAGCAATTAGAAGTGGATCCAAAGAAGGGCATCTCTATGAGAGCAACTCAGGCCAGTATGACTGTGACAGCTACTGGCCTTTATGGAGCCAGTACATGCAGCCCAGCAAAGCCGCAGCTTGACAGACAAGCTTTGTCTATTATAATAGCAAATGTTTCCCCTTAAAGTGTGTTTTTGAAGGTTTTGCAACTCGCTAATGTAGCTTAATTATGATCTTACAGCAATTTGTTTAATGTCCTACAGGAATCAAACACATCTAGTTCTTCCTGAAAGTTAGACTGAGAATACGAGCTATCACATACAGATTTGGGGTTGGGTTTTTTTTTCATTTAGTCAAGTGACAGTTTTACTTAAATCTAAAACACCATGTAAAAAGGAAACAATTTTGTTCCCTTTTTAGTCAGCAGGAGAAATCACATTAGTATTTCTTCAAGAAGGTAAAAGCGTTGAATGCTTTTGGCTGGCAGAGCTCCAAGATTTTCATATTGTTACAGGATTTGCATAAAACTTTGTTTAAGATCAAGTTCTCATGTTGATATGATCTCACTTTAGTGAACATCTAGATTTGGGAGCCACATCCATGCAAACGGTTGGGGTCTCGTAACATTAATTGCAGAGTTTTGAATCAAAGTTTTGCAATAAGTGGTTCTGTTCTGATATCCCTGCTTTGTACTACACAGGAATGACAGTACACATTTAAGCTTAGGACATAAATCTTACTGTGTGCTGGATACCTTCTAATGCACATAGTACATGTTAATGGCTGATTAATAAGGTGTTCTCTGAAATAGGTTGAGTTAGTCCACAGCTGAAAATACAGACTTCTACAGAGTATAACCAAAGGGAATGGTAACATAACCAGTTGTGATAATTTAATTGAAGTAAAGATATATGACCTACAGAGGCATGCCAAGGGAGGATACAGAGTCAGAGTTGGCTGAAAAATGAGTAAGGACTAGCTTGAAGACACCAGATATTTTTTTTACTGTGACGTTATTTACAAATATGCACAGAGATAATAAGGTATATCCGAACATGTTAGAATACAAAGTTTATATCAAGAAGTGTATTGAATGGCTTCTTTAACCAGGAGCAAGCATGCCAGAGAAATTTTGGGTTGAAGTAGAAAGGAAAAAAAAAGCTGCTAAGATAAATATTTCTATTCTCAGACTGTAAATTTACTGCCAGTGTTTCACAGCAAACTCCTGGACAGACTGTTTTCCTGAACCACAAATCTGTCAGTGCAGAACTTCCTTCACTCTCTATCACCTCTGTGTGGTAGATGGTGAAGGACTTGGATGTTCAGTCTTTTGCTTCACATGGTCAATAGCTGTGGGAGAGCATGCAAAGCCAGACCTTTTCCCTCAACACCATCCTCCATGTGTCAACTCCCAACTAGAATAGAGGTGGCAAGTATTTGAAGACACGATATTTATCCTGCTTCAAGCACTGGGGACCCATTATATTTGTCATTTGTTGATTGTTTGCTTTTCTCCTTAATGCCTTGGTGACAACATTGTTTCAAGAGATGTTTACAAAAACACCTGTAGGTGATTGGCAGTACAGTTTGAGCCCTTGGTAACAGAAGCCACCTCAACACTGAAGTCCACTTTCAAGACAATGGGTTGTAGCAGATTGCCAATACAGTGTATTGTTCAGTCAGGATTGAGACACCACATTGCTCTTGCCATCCCCACCAATACTTTGTTCATTAATCTGTCAGTCACTGATTCATGCACAGAAGAAGATGACAGCTGAACTTTCAGTGACCTAATAATTATTCTAGTGCTCATAAAAAATACTGTAATATTAGTTTTCCTGAGCTCTGTTGAAGCTTTTATTCAATATTGCATGCATGGGGGAAGAGTACACTCGGGTGAGCTATCATATTTCAGTGCACATGGCAGCTCTTACTTAGTTCTAAAAGTATTATTCATTAAGGCAATGTCATCAGTTCAAGGCAACTGGATGCAAAGCATGGACCACTACTCAGAAAGCTGAATGCTCCTCTAAATATCACCTAGGGAAACTAGCACTGAGGAAATCATTAAAATGTATAATACTGGTGGAATGTCAGATGGCCACAAGTAGCTTAAAAGGGGTTCTGCTGTTAGCTTTGCACTGTGGGATGGTTTTCTTCAAAGTGGAGATCTCTGAGGGTAGGAAATTAGAAAAGGGAATGGCATACAGTAACAGAGAATGGATATATCTGTCTTGCCAAAATTCTTTCCTGGAAATGACACCAGATCCATCAGAAAAAGCTGTCTGCATGGACAACTTGTCACTCTCCTCGAACTCTCATAATCTATAGGTAGCTTTCTAGAGGCATCAGGATGCTCTTTGCTATGACTGTTTGAGTTATGCAGAGCACGTATGGACTGCAAATAGGGAAAGACTTTCTACATTTCCATATTTGCTTTAGTCTGCTAATTTCAGCACTTGAATTAATAGGCTACGGGGCTATCCTGAGCACTCAGATGCACTACAGAGGCCTGGCATGCTCCTAGTGAAAGCTTCTAGTGAAACAAAGTTACAAACCAACAGTTTGTTGGTTCTACTCCATCTCCAGCAAAGTATGGAGTGGAAAAGCTTGGAAAGTGTGGCCAGACTTTCATTTTTACACCCTGGGAAGCTGTTGTCTCCCTTGCTTCACAGGACTTGCAGATCTGAAAAGGAAAGCAAGAATCAACAGGCAGCTTTCACCCACTCTTCAGGGACACCAGCTCTTCCCAGCACGGGCTGTACGTTCACTGGTGCAGTTTGCAGACAGGGCTGAGCAAGGCTGATGGAGGAGAACGAGCCCCACTCTCTCAGCCCATCTGGTTCAGAAACCTGTTGGTGAGAGCAGCAAGCACATCTTCCCCCTTTGCCTCAGCTTTTGTGGTGACGGCAAGAAACCCCGAAAAGCTGTTTTCGCCACCTCAGAGCTCACTGAATTTGCTTCCTCCCACAAGCTCAGCAAAATTAGCAGCAGAAGTCAATCATGCACCTACCGGTGTTGGCCAAAATACAAGCAACAGGAAACTTTGTGTATGAATGGGGAATGCCGAAACCATCTGAGCACCACATCTAGTGGTGGAAGGTTTCACCCTATCCTTTTCCAGACTCCTAGTTTTATACCACCTCTTGCCTGTTTTGGGTTTTGGTTTTGTTTTCTGTCTCCTGGAATGACGCACTCCACTGCTTTGAGGAAGGATGATTACAGGAAGCTGATGTAACAATTCTCGGGCTCCAGTCTATCTTGGACAAACAGATGTAGCGAAAGGTTTCTCATGGTTTTACTCTCCTGTGTTGATTACATGTTTCCGACTGGGTTTTCACCATTTTCTGCATCTTCATTTGCGCTTGTTTTGTGTTTGCTTTTCTAAGGTAGGTAGATGATAGGGACGTGTATCAGTTCTACTATTGTTGATCTATTCTTTGTTTTGCCTCACTTTGCTTCATTTCTTCTCCACAGTTCAGCAGTCATCTTAAATTTGTCTAGCAGATGCACATCTACACCATCCTGCTATGTGACCAGCTTCTATTTCATCCTAAAACAGTTAATAACATCAAGATGTGATTTTGAATATAAGCCCCTCCTTCACCAACTGGTCACATAAGGAAAACAGTAATAGCAGAAAATAAATGGAGTATTTAAGGACTATTGAAACAGGAGACGGCCAGTAGCCCCCTGATTTCACTACTTGTACAGAAGTGGCTTCCATTTGTCATGTGAAGTCGTGATGGCATAGACTTCTGCCATTAGAATTAGTCTTATGGGAAGCTTTGCTATTATAGTTCCTAGGTTTTTGCCTGGAGTAAAAGGTTATGCTTCAACATTGCATTCACACCCTCTTCGTGCCAATGCGTCAGTGCTACAACCGCCACCATGACATCATTAGCAAGCAGCCATCAACATACTTTTATAAGTAGCAAAAGGCAGGTAGTTAAGGCCCAATCCGATTACACATTCAGTGTTGTGTCCTTCGTAAGGACAGCAAGCCTCTAATCAAAATGAAGCTCCTACCATCAGTCCTATGGTCTGCATTAAGCTCCAAGTGCATGCTGCTCTGAACAACTGCTAAGGTAGTGTACATGAAACTAAATCTTTTGAGAAGACATTCGAATTCCTACAAGGTGAAAAAAAAATAAATCTCTGGATCAGCAGATTATAATCATATGTGGCACTACTTACCAGGCTAAAATCTAAACTATGCAACATGTGACTAAAAAGCATGTGGCTTTCCCACCACTGCAGCACTGGTGAGGTACTTGGCAGTCTGCACCCTGCAAGTGAGATCAACTCTACAGCCTACTTAATTTCTATTCTGCAGAACACAATACCAAACACATCAAAAGAGATCGGCCTCTGATTTATATCCTAAGACAGAAGGTTTTTATTAATAAAACTGTTTCCTCAGAGTTAAATTCCATTAACCATACTTAAGAGGGAATTACTACACATCTTGCTCCCAGGCAAAACCTGACCATTCCACATGTGTTATAAATCAGTATCTCTTTACATTTATTGGTGTGCTGAAGAAAGTCAAAGGATCTTATTTTCAGATTCTGGCAAGTCAGTAATCTTTCATGTTTGAGGAATCACGTTGCTATCAATCAGTTTCTATTTTAAACTTATGAATTTTCATATCAAACAACGAATAGCTACATTTATACTAACCACATTTCTCCATCTTGAAGTAAGAAGCTTAGCCGGCATCACACTTTTAAGATAGACAGCTGGGAGATACAAGATGCCGTAGAGAAGACTTTAAAGTCCTTTCCATTCCGCATGAGGTGTTTCCCCCCTTCTTCCCCCTGCATTTTTTTAACCTTCAAAGTGTTTCTTACTAATGTATGAAACCTCTATTATGCTGCATATGGTTTCTATTTTCAAGTCTTTAATGCTTTCAGGAATTTCTTTGATTTCTATAGTTGTTACCTCATTCTTGTCATTCCTGATTGATACTGAAGAAGCAACCCAAGCCCCTCCTCGGCTTGCTTTCTTTAGTTATGAAGCTGTCTCAATGCACCTGTAGAGCACGTCAAAATGGCTTGCTTTTACTGCCCTTGCAGGGAAGAAGGTAGAGCCTTGAATAGTGCTTGATAACTTCATTATATTTTAATAGCATCCAGTTTTCCTAGTCAAAGAACTCAGATTTTAAGCATTAAATTTGCAGTACGGACACGGCATTTGCACCTACAGACCTAAATCAAGACCAGGGTTTTGCACATAAACGTGTACATACAAACGTAGCATTCTTTTCTTGCAGATGGAAGGGGGGGTGAGGGGGGATTCTTGCTTTCAAAATTATTGAAAAAATAGACTTTCAAAGGCAAGTTTCCAAATAATTAGTAGCTCAATAGTAGCTGAATGCTTGAAAATGTAGCCACACAGAACTCTCTCAAGATTTCATGGGAGGCTTGTTCCTGCCCTGCCACCAGCTTCTGTCCCTCAGTGTATCCCATCAGGGGTTGGGGGGACGCCTGCACAAGGGAAGGATTTAGTGTTGTTCAGATGGAAGCTGTCCTGTACACGGGAGCCTCTGCTGAAGGACTTCATGGTTCACCACATGGGGCAAAGCTACCAGTGGAACACAGCACAAACACAAGAAGCTTCACTTGGAAAACAAAATTTATTCCAGAGACTTAATATGAAAAGACCAAAATACAGAAATACTTAAGGACGAGAGATAGCTCTAGAGACGGAGTGTGCACACCCTGTAGCCTCTGAGAAAAGGTATGCTCCAAAGGTATGCCACTTTCTGGAATAAATCAATCTTTTATTACCAGGTTGCTTCAGTGGATGTTGCATTTCGAATGCAAAGAAGCATTGAGAGAGAAGCAAGAAAAGAAAAAAATAGAAATGGAAGAAGAAGAAAAAAAAGCATTGCCTCATGCAATAACCGGAACAGTAATTTTACCAGTTTTACCTTTTAAAGCTGATTTTATTTTAAATGGATTAGATACGCTTGGAGGTTCATATCAACAGAAAAAAAACTGCTGCATGATTGCTTTTTGGCAGCTACGTACAATTTCCCCGAATTACACAATCAGCTATTTCATACATGAAACATACAAGAATAGACAGAACCACCATGAATTTCCCTATGCTCCGGGTTTATTCCATCCACAGACCAGAGTTGGCGCTCTCCAGCCAAACTGCAACAGCCAGACATAAAGAAAATATCCACTGCATACAATCCAGTAGGTAGGAAGATCACAGAGCAAAGCTTCTCCCTCATATGAAGTTCTGGGAGACAGCAAGTAGAGACAGCAAGCGCAAAAACCTTTGGTTATGCCCTTAGTTCTTCCCTCTCCCTCCCAAAGCTTGGAGGGTCTGCCCAAATTTCTCAGAGACCCCCTGAAGACAAAAGGATTGTGAGGGTCAAGGGATCTCCGCTGGAGAACAGCCGTAGCAGCAGATGCCGCATCTTTCCCTGGTACGGCACTACCCACCCCAGGCTCTCGCTGTTACTGGGCTTAATGGGGAACAGCAATGCTGGGGAAAAAAAAATCCTCAGTGTTTGAAGCCTGGCCACAGGTCTAGGTGGTGCCTGACAAACATCTGGCAAGCAGAGAGGTGACAGCAAGGCAGATTTTAGGGCTCTGATGGCAGCGCTTCTTCAGAAGGGACCTTAATTGAAAACACTTGAAATACCAAGTAATCACCATGTGAGGGGCCTTGGGATGTATGCTTTCCAGCAAATGCTCATCACCCTAGAGGGGAAGCAATAAAACCCACTGCCATCCTCTCTTTAGGAGCCCACTTGCAATATTCTTTTGTCTTCCTCAACTCCAGCTTGACAAATACACCAGTTCTCTCTGCCCAGAAACCAACAGCCATCAGCTTGCAGAATTACCCATTTCCAACAGGCTTAAGCACGCTCACCCCCAAGAAAAACCCATCTCCTAATTTTGGACAAGAGCATCCTCTGAGGAGGGAAAGGGGGCGGAGGAGGAACGAGCACCGCCGCCAGCATCGAGATGCAACAATTCGAACAAAAGAGATTTCAAGATGTCGCACTAACACACACGCACACACACAAAAAGGGGAAAAAAAAAAAAAAAAAAAAAAAGGAAGAAAAAAAAAGGCACACTCTTCCTCTTGAAAGCTCGCTTCCCCTCGGCTGCGGGGGATGCTTCAGGAGAGCGCCCGGACACGCAGAGCACGAGTGTCTCCCCGCAGAGGGAGCGCGGGAGGCGGCACGTCCCCGCGGCGTGGCCGCTGCACAGGGCATCCCGCTGCGGCACCCGTGGGGACCCACAGACGGCC